>NW_016107528.1:827441-885425 GCF_001604975.1 Cebus imitator | reverse complement strand
ATAAATACAATCAAATAGCATGTAGTCTTTTGTGTATGTCTTTCACTTAACATATTTTTGAGATTCATCCATGTTGTTGCATGTATTTTTTTTTTTTTTTTGGAGATGGATTCTCACTTTTTTCCTCAGGCTGAAGTACAGTGTCATGATCTTGGCTTACTGCAACCTCTACCTCCTGAGTTCAAATGATTCTCCTGTCTCAGCCTCTTGAGTAGCTGGGATTACAGTTACTTGCTACCATGCCTGGCTAATTTTTGTGTTTTTATAGTAGAGACAGGGTTTCACCACGTTGGCCAGGCTGGTCTCGAACTCCTGACCTCAAGTATTCTACCTGCCTCGGCCTCCCAAAGTGCTGGGATTACAGGCATGAGTCATGGCACCTGGGCTACTTTTTTCCTATTGCTGAACAGTCTTCTGTAGTGTGGATGTATCAAAACCTCTCTGTTACAGAAGTTTAGGTTATTTCTAATTTTTAGCTATTATGAATAATGTTGCTGTGAATATTCACATACAAAACTGTGTGAGCATATTTTTTTTTTATCTTGAACAAATAACTGGGAGTGAGGGTGCTGGGTTGTATGGTAAGTATACGTTCAACTTTGTAAGGAACTGCCGAACTTTCTCAGAGTGGCTACACCGACCAACTTGCATTGCCACCAACAGTGTTCCGTTATCATTACCAACACAGCACTGTCAGACGACTTCTTTCATTCTAGTGGGTGTGTAGTACTATCTCATTTTAATTGTCATTTCTCTGACGACTAGTAATGGATCTTTTCATGTGTGACTTACATATTTTCTTTTGTGATATGTCTATTGAAATCTTTCACCCATTTTCAAATTGGGTTATTTTGTTGATAATTGAGCTATAAGAGTGCTTTATATGTTCTGGTCACAACATTGTCAAATATGTTTTGCAGACTTTTGTCCCAGTCTATGCTTTGCCTTTTTGTCTTAACTGTGGCTTTAGAAAAGCAGTTTTTTTTTTTATTATTTTGATGAAGTTTATCAGTTTTTCTGTGGTTCCTGAGTTTTGTGTCCTGTTTAAGAAGTCTCTGCCAAACCCAGTGTGAAAATATTTTCTCATGTTTTCTTCCAGAAGTTCAGTAGTTTCAGCTCTTAAAACTGTGATCCATTTCAAGTTATTTTTGTGCATGGTGTGAGGTCAGGGTCAAGGTTGGTTTTGTTCCTACAGATGTCTAATTCCATTGTCATTTATTTTGAAAAGACTGTCTTTCCCCCCATTGAATTGCTTTGGTACTTTTGCCAAAAGCAATTGTCCTTATAAGTTTGTATCTATTTCCACACTCTCAGTTCTTTTTCATCAATGCATATATATCTGTTCTTATGCCAGTACCACACTGTCTTGATTAGTATAGCTGTATAGTAAATTTTGAAAATAGGTAGACTTCTTCCAGTATGTTTAAAAAAAAGTTAATTTGGGTAGGTTCTTTGCCTTTTCATATACGTTTTAATTCAGCTTGTCAATTTTTTTAAAATCTATAATTTTAATTGGGATTTTATTGAATCTGTAGGTCAGATTTTATTGAATACATAGGGGAGAACTGCAGTCTTAACACTATTGAGTCTTTGAATCTGTGAACCTGGTTTATTTATTTATTTGAGTTTTAGTTTACTTTTACAGTATTGTATAGTTTTCAGTGGACATAGCTTTTGTTAAATTCATGACAAAAGGTATTTTTTTGTTATTATAAATGGAAGGTGTAAAAAATATTTTCTAATTCTTATATAGGAATGCAATAGATTTTTAAAAATATATTGACATGGTATACTAAGACTTTGATAAATTCATTTATTAGTAGTTCTTCTGATTCCTTAGAATTTTCTACATATACAATCATGCTTCTTACAAGCAATTATAGTAGGTCTAATCTTTATGCTTTTAGTTTTTTGTTTTTTTTTTGTCTTAATGTACTGGCTAAGACCTCCAGTACAATGTTGACCAGAAGGGATAAGGGCATTGCATTGTTCCTAATTTTAGAGGGGAAAATAATTTAGTCTTTCACCATCACACCTGATTTTAGCTGGAGGTTGAAGTTTTTGCTTTGTGGGGTTTTTTTTCCCCTTTACTACTATTTCCAGGAGGAAGTTCTTATTTCTGTTTTGCTTTGCTAGCAATTTTTATCATGAATGGATGTCACAATTTGGTCAAATGCTTTTTCTGAATCTATTGAGATGATCATACGGTTTTTCTCCTTCCTTCCATGAGTATAGTGAATTTTATTTTCATATACCATCCTTGCATTCCTTGGATTTTGCTGCATTCAGATTAATAATGTTTTCATCTGTGTTCATGAGTGATGTTAGTTTGTCTTTGTGTGCGATGTCTGTCTGGTTTTAAAATCAGAATAATACTGGCCTCATAAAATGAATGGGAACATGTTACCTCCTCTATTTTCTGAAAGAGTTTGTATAGTATCAGTACTGTTTCCTTTTGCCCAGAGTTTTGTGGGAAGGTTTGTAATTAAAAATTCAATTTATTTATAAATATATCACAGCTTTCTTTTTCTTCAATCTATTTTGGTAATTTGTGTCTTTCAAGGAATGCATTCATGGGTTTGCCTAGGTTGTCAGCTTTACTGCTTTTCATATTACATCCAAATGTTATAGATACTCCCTAAGGAGAGTCAGTCTGGTAGGATCTTACCCTTTTACCAGAAGCACCATTCTCAGTGGTCACTTTTTTAAATTTGATTTTTATATTTGAACTTATTCTCAAGATGACTCATTTTCTGTGTACTTATGAACCTCTAACTTTGAGCTAGGAACTGTATTAGCTATAAGGAAAACATACTTCAGTAGGTTTTTGAGTATATGGATATCTTAAATGAATTTTAAATATTTTTAGCCTTTTCTTATTAAAAATAATTTGGTATCAGTGGGAACATTAATTTGTTATCTAGAGTCTTTTAATTGGAATACCACAAGATGTGGCTTGGATAAAGATTCTAAGCAGAATTTTGAGAGGTTTTTAAAAAATTGAACACTGATTATTAAATTTAGCCTTGTTATTCATTATGAATACATTACAATCCGTATGCATTTTCAACAGTATTTTTCTGTTGGTTACAAGAAAAATTTTTCTTTGGGGTAGAGTACGTATTTTTGTTCATTTAGGTAATTGGTTTGGTTGGTAAGAGTCTTTAATGAACATGTTTAGAAGTAGGGGCTATTCATTGTTTATTACTTGTGGTTTTACATAGGTCATTTTTCTTTTCTCTTCAGAATTAAAAAACACATCTGGCCTAATGTTCCAGATCCTTCAAAGAGTCATATTGCCCAGTGGTCACCTCATACTCCTCCAAGGGTAAGAGAAAATGCTTTTGAGTTGTTGATAATATACAGACGTGTTAGTATATATATTGAGTATCTACAAATGTACCAAAAGATATTCAAGCTGAATCAAAAAGTAAATGAAAATAGTACATAAATGAAAATTTTAATCAAAATATGTACAACACATTTTAGAGGTTTATCACCATCATAGCATATTTGTTCTGATGTTTTAAATTCTGTTTAGTAAACATTACAGATGTTTAGTTGAACTTGCAAACTGTAAACTTAAGGTGCTAAAACTGCTATATGATGCTATTTCAAAGCAAGCATTTTGGGTTGAATATTACAACCAAGTTCAAAAGTCTATCATTTTAACACTGGTGAAATGATCTCTGGGAACCTACACTAAACTCTGGATTTTAAATATGCCCCAAAGGGGAAGTTGTTTGTATTTGTTATCCTCCCATAGTCCTTAAAGTTTATATTAACATATTAAAATGTGTTGTGTATTTTTATATTCCACAAAATCTCCATCCTTCAGGTTTGATTTTCTTAATATTTTCTAGTTTTCTGTCCAGTTAATCCTAGGCTGCCTAGTCTAGGCATGAAATTAAATTAAATACTATTTGTAGACCATTAGCTTAGCAAAATGTAACACCAAAAATATTGATTTAGACTACTTAGACTCATTTTACAGTATCTGCATTTTGGGTGGTTGACATTGACTTAGTGACATAATACAGGTCATTTCTGTACCACTGAAAGTTACTGGGAAGTTTCAGAGATGCATTAGCTCTGTGGCTTTAACAGATATTTGCCATGTACATATGAGAGTTTCTAAATGAACATATCCCATAAATAATAAATTTTCTCTCTTTCTTAGCACAATTTTAATTCAAAAGATCAAATGTTCTCAGATGGCAATTTCACTGATGTAAGTGTTGTGGAAATAGAAGCAAATGACAAAAAGCCTTTTCCAGAAGATCTCAAATCACTGGACCTATTCAAAAAGGAAAAAATTAATACCGAAGGACACAGCAGTGGTATTGGGGGGTCTTCATGCATGTCATCTTCTAGGCCAAGCATTTCTAGCAGTGATGAAAATGAGTCTTCACAAAACACTTCAAGCACTGTCCAGTATTCTACTGTGGTACACAGTGGCTACAGACACCAAGTTCCATCAGTCCAAGTATTCTCAAGATCCGAGTCCACCCAGCCCTTGTTAGATTCGGAGGAGCGGCCAGAAGATCTTCAATTAGTAGATCATGTAGATGGTGGTGATGGCATTTTGCCCAGGCAACAGTACTTCAAACAGAACTGCAGTCAGCATGAATCCAGTCCAGATATTTCACATTTTGAAAGGTCAAAGCAAGTTTCATCAGTCAATGAGGAAGATTTTGTTAGACTTAAACAACAGATTTCAGATCATATTTCACAATCCTGTGGATCTGGGCAAATGAAAATGTTTCAGGAAGTTTCTGCAGCAGATGCTTTTGGTCCAGGTACTGAGGGACAAGTAGAAAGATTTGAAACAGTTGGGATGGAGGCTGCGATTGATGAAGGAATGCCTAAAAGTTACTTACCACAGACTGTACGGCAAGGCGGCTACATGCCCCAGTGAAGGACTAGCGGTTCCTGTTACACTTCGGCAGTACCTGTAAGAGTAAAGCTAAAATATTTTATCTGTGAATTCACATTTTAAAAAGTCTTCACTCTGTGAAAATGATCATTTGCCCTTAAGGACAAAAATGAACTGAACTTTTACATGAGCTATTTCCATTCCAGAATATCTGGGATTCTACTTTAAGCACTACATAAACTGACTTTATCCTCAGACTAGCTAAATAATTTTGTGCTGTTTCAGGATGTTTGCACTGAAGAAAAATAGAAAGCTTACCTGAAATTTATAAAGTAAAACTTTTTGTTTTGCTACATAGAAAACACAAGGTATTTAAGAAGCCGGAACATGCTTAGTGAGCACAGCTATACTGATTTTGATTAGAATAGTCATCAAAGTGGCTTAGGGACAGTTAATATAAAAGATTGGTCTAGACCTTGCTCCTCTATCTACTTCAGCTAAAGTAACTTAAAAAGAGGTCCATAGGCCAAAACTATATAAGCCCCATTTTCATAATCTGACCAAAAATAAAAGGAGTAGCCTCTTGTGTATATCAATGTACACAATATTCTGTAGGTCCCTTCCGTTGGTAGTAATGCTGCCAGTTATTACTGGAGAAAAGGAATTCTAGAGCTTTGACTTGGCAGATTACATTTTTTATTCAATAATCAGTAATCTCACTAGTTTTCAAAAATTTGCTTATTATTGACAACTTCTTTAAAGATCCATTTTACAAACTCAACCGAGTGCCATGACAAGAGCTAAGGGTCCCCCAAACTATCTCAAGCATTTAAAAAACTGCCATTTTTAAAGGTTTAAATTGTTAATGTTTATATATAAACATCATTGACCTTTCTTAAGTCTTCAGAGAATTGGGTAGATGAAGTACTTTATTCAGCATATACCTTCAGCTTAAATTGCGTTTTGAGTATTTTTTTATTTTTAAGTAGGCAAAGATTAAATTTTTTTTTAGTCAATGTTTGAAGCAAACTAAGAGGACTTTGGCAGTGTTTACCAAAACAAAACAGAACCCCCAAAAATGTACATCTTGATCTTAGTAAATATCCTTATTGTAGAGACACTTAATAAAGAGGTGATATTTTAATATCTGCAATTCTGAGGTAGGGTGGAACTTAGTTTTACATTGTGATTTAGGTATTTTTTAAACCTTTTTTCTTCAGGGGAGAAGTGGCCCAGGCCTTGAGTTTAGTGCTGAAGCCACTAGTGTGCTTATGCTGTCCCCTAATCACCACATGTGACATGAAGGCCGAGGCTAACTATATGGGCTAAGAAAGTAAGAGGAAATTAACAAGGATTATTAGTGATTGACTACTGTTATCAAGTGAATTCAGAGGAAACAGGTTTTTTAGCCATATTTAAGTTACAAAAAACAGGCAGGCTTAGAATAGTTTCTAGAGGTTATTGGAGAATAAAAAGCTAAGAAAACTTGGTATACATTTATAATTGAAATATAATTACACTTTTTACTCTCAGAATATTATTCACATTAGACTTCCTGTTTATCTTTTATATTCTTACATTTATATAATGTCTGATCCTTTCAAAGTTCTTTCACATATATGATCTTCTTTATGAAACAAAGTAGATGCTTTATTCCGATATATCCAGTTTCCCACTTCAGGCAAAAGTAGATTAATAGAATGATGAATTCAAAGTAGATGAGGGCAATCAGGCACAGAAAAGTATAGGGGGGATAGAGAGACCCAAATTCACACAAAAAGATAATGGCATCGCTACCGTTTAAATTGATCATCAAAGGCTGGGCTGGATTTGTCTTGCTATGTGTGTCAGGAAATTTATACCTTTTCCATTTTCTTAAAATAAGTCACGATTGTAATGTTCAGCTGCAACTTTTCTCATAACACAGTGTCATGAAGAATATTGTGGTGTGAAGTTTGTACATTTCCGGGTCAGTTATACAGCATGAACTCATGATCCAAGGAAATGAGAACGGAGGATCATTGAAGGCCATGATAGAAACAAATTTGCATGTTGAAGCCTGTATAAAACATGGTACAGTGAGTGAATGCCCCCATCCCCAAGAGCACTTTATATATATTAAATGGATATATGATTACTGTGCAAAAATTCATTCTGGAAATGAATATATATTTTAGCACTAATATGTGATGTACATTTTCTGCCCTAAGGAGAAAATAAATCATAAAACTTGTTTCACATTCAAAATTACTTTCCCGAGCATGTCCTAGAATAATCTATGTGTTGATGCATGTAAATTGTATTTTAGATAGGCAAATCTGGTTTATTGATGTAAAAACTAGTCTAATAAAGTTAGTGGCTTTATCACTGTAAATCTTCAGCGTCTAAAGTGTTGTTTAAAGTAATACTACTAGCACATCAGAAAACCTTTTGTGGACAAAACTAGTTCACTTACTGCTTCTGCAGTTGCTCCCTTTAGGGTTAAAAAAAAGGACCCAAATGTCACATGTATTGATATTATGTCGGTTACTGGTGTCTGTGGTATCCCACCCTCATCTCTCAAAGGGATAATACTGGATAATTACTAGAAAACTTAAAACTTCACACTTTGTACCATTAAAACCTAAAATTTTAATACTATCTTTTTTTAGTATGGATTAGTCAGCACTTGGGAACATACTCAACATTTGAGTAACAGCAGGGGAAAAAAGCAGTATGTTCTATGTTAATATCTCTTCTCTACCTGATTGTTCATTTAATTTCAGCCTTATTCCTTGATAAGGGATTTTACCACATGAAGTCATCTAATGACCCTAGCTCTTAATGTGAAGTTAAAGATTAGTTAAGTATACTTACATTTATTAAAGCTCATATTTAAAGTAGAGCATCTAGTTTGAGAAATGGAAATCAAACAAAAATGTCTTTTTTCTACCCACTTAACTAGTTAAAACCATGACATGTAAATGTAGAAGTAGAATAATCATATAGAATTCCCTAAAATATTTCTGTTTACTGACATATCAATCAAGTAAATCAAGCAGGAGAGATCGTCCTTCATTCTGTTGTAGCCCACATCATTCTGATTTTGCTCAGTTGTTATTAAGAGCATATTCCTAAATCATACACTTCTGTTTCAATGGAATTTTATTTTGTTGAGATGAGTAAAATATCAAAGTTATAAGCTACATAAGACAAAAGCTCAATTGTTCAGAAAAATTTACTGGGATATCTATTACAGGTATTGCTAGATTATATTACTCAGATAAGATTACTTTCTAAAAAAATGTTTGTACTTTACTGTAAATTAAAATAATATGGAGTAATAAAATGGCAAGTGTTTTAGGGTTAGCCTAAAATTGGGCACTGTCATAGATTTTAAAGAAGGTCTGAACTAGCAGGCTTACAGCCTAATTCTTCTTTGGACTGGTCCTTGGCAGCAGTTCCTTTTCAGACTTAAACAGAATTCAGACAGATAAAAGTCAAAACAAAACTTTACAAAGCCAAGTGTATTATCTTTTACATTAATCTGTTTTTTTCCATCATACATGCTACTAGTATGTGCATCAGCATGATAGTCTCATATACATTGCATTAAAAATTAAAAGGTGGCAGCGCAGGGTAAGCTCTTTTTTTTTTTTTTTTTTTTTTTTTTTTTGAGATGGAGTTTCGCTCTTGTTGCCCAGGGTGGCGTGCAATGGCACGACCTCGGCTCACCACAACCTTCCACCTACTGGGTTCAAGCAATTCTCCTGCCTCAGCCTCCCGAGTAGCTGGGATTACAGACATGCACCACCACGCCTGGCTAATTTTGTATTTTTAGTTGAGATGGGGTTTTACCATGTTAGTCAGGCCAGTCTCAAACTCCTGACCTCAGGTGATCTGTCTACCTTGACCTCCCAAAGTGCTGGGATTACAGGTGTGAGCTACCGTGCCTGGCCTGCTCCTAAAGGGCTTTTTTTCAGTCAGTATACAAACTGGTTAGTTTAACTTCATTACCCATTTTATTAAAGTTGATGGATCATGATGAGATGCATTTAAGGCTGAAAGTGATGTTTTTTTTTTTATCTCTTGAACACAAGCTTTGTCTGAACGATAACTACAGGTTTCAAGTGCTGGTACATTAATACCATAATGTGATGTGTCAGAAACAAAGGGATATTTTAAAAGGTAGATACTTGAAAATTCTCTAGTCTCAATGTATGTGTGTATTGATTATACCCTAAAAACGTGCAATTTGCTAGGACAATGCAGTGATTAGCATTAGGTATGTCTCTTTTTTATATTCTAGCTATGTCCCATTTTCTTCTAAGTGCAATCCTTTCATGTTCACTTGCTGTGTTACCCCATCTACTTCATTTGGAAGGCTTGTCTACAGTATAGTATGTATTTTTACCTTTGCAGTGAATTGCATGTGCTAATTGTAACCACAGCTATCATTTTTACATTGACATAACTCCAAATGTTATCTTAAATGTTCTATTATATACCAGCTCTAATCCTTTAAGTAAATTTTAATAAATTCTTGTTCAGATATTTTCTGTATGTGGTTACTATCATCCGACTATGCATATTTGTAACAGCATTTATCATCAGTGGTGTTAGGTAAATAAGCATCTTAGTGTAAACCAGATGTTTCTTGTGGGTTTTGTGACTTTTTAAATGTTTGACATAATGGATTAGGATTTAAAAGAAAACCAATACACTGTCTTGGCTTTAATAACATAGAATGGAGATAGCAGATTTATTTGCCAGTTTTCCAGATTTACTATTCAATAGCTGAGGTCTGAAATCCCAGCATTCTACCTCCTAATGGACTTTTTTAAAAAAGAAACGTACTTGGTTGTCAAGGGCCCAAGTATGGAGGTGCTGCGCCATCTCGTGGCCTGTCTATGCCCACCCCACTCTGCTGGAGTCTCCATCCTTGTGGTAAGACTGAAGCAGATTGGATACATGGCATCCTCCTGCGCCCTCTTGAGGTTACTAAGTAGTATGTGAAACTAATCAGTCAGCAAGTCCACCTGGAAGGAAAAGAAAATCTCAACTATTAGATTTATGTGTCTTCACATTGTGATTTTGTCTAAAAAAATGCAGTGAGTCAAAAAGTCCACAAGCCAGCCAACAGTAAGTCCTTCACATACATACCAGAGTTTATAGAAATAACCTGTCACCTTTGGGCTATATGCTCCTTTGTTTAAAATCTTCTATTTGGTTATGGCTTATATAGGCTCAAGCCTGATTTCTTTAAGGAGAATATGTCATCTTATCCTAATTTGTGTGATGGATACAGTCCATCCTGCTTTGGAAAAGATTATGTAACTACTTTAGAGCATTCTCTTTTCCTACCCCAAAGAGAGAGAAACAATTTTCTTGTTCAGGATTGCTTAACTTTCCATTTATGTTTTTTCTTTAATACAAACTTCTATACTTTAAAATATGAAACATTATAACTATGTATAAGCAATCCGATACTTAAGTCCAGTGCTTGGGCTAGTTAATGGAGTAAACAGAATATGAGCAAAGAGGAGCTGAGGTAGAAGAATGTGTGAAAGCAGCAGGAAGCTCAGCCAACTCAGAACCAGGGTGAACAGCTCGAGTCCCTGTTGCTGCTGATTGGGGTTGGCTGTTGGACAACCTAGAAAGACCATGGAAAGGCTACTTGGGTTTTCCATAGCTTAAAAATCCATCAAGGGAGGAAAATCAACTTTTCAACTCAAAATTCAATATTTATTTTTAAATATAGCTATTTTCCCCAACTATTGAAGATTTTCAACAGATGTGAAGCAAGAGCTTAGTTTTAGAAACCTGTGGACATTCAAACCTGATTTATTAATTATGTACAACACAGCAGGATATTTATGTATTTGGTATTTTTAGTAGAGATGGGATTTCACCGTGTTGGTCAGACTGGTCTTGAACATCTGATCTCGTGATCCACCCACCTCGGCCTCCCAAAGTGCTGGGATTACAGGCGTGAGCCACCGCACCCAGCCCAAACCTGATTCTTTTATTTTCTGTAACTATGGGTATGTCATTTTACAGGTCAAAAAAGTTTATCTAGAATTGTCATTTCTCATATTTTAGCTTTTAGTGAGAATTATCTACTCAAGTGGCTTTTTATTTAAACATCTGTGCATTCTGTATGAAATTGGAGTCTTTCTGGGATAACATGGTGAGATATATGGTGGTAATCCATACACGCAAAAATAAAACTCAAAAAAACACAAAAAACCTCAGGTAAAATATTCTTCTCTTCAATTGTCTCATTAGCCCTCTCTGTGGATGTTCCTTCTGAGACAGACTAGCCAGAGTAATTCAGTGGCCACAAATGGTTTATCCGCCAGAGTACTGGTTGAAACTCTGAATGAGACGGCCTGTTGACTTGAAGTCTTATACCTCAGTCCAGGCCCACTTTCCTAGAACACTCTTCACTTAATAACAGGTCCAGGACACAACTATTAAATACACATCTGGGTCCTGTCCCTGTAGGAAAAGGTTTTTCCCTGCAGTCTTGCCCATAGCCAGAAAAGGCCTATTGATTAATGATGGCTTTTAAATGAATTCGTAAGAAATTCTCAGAAATCGGTTCTATAAGGTTCCACAAGAGGGAGAATACTTTCAAATGAATGGCATGAAGAAGAATATTTAAATAAAAAGGTACGGAGATTCTGACAATAGAAACCATCATTCTGCATAAGCATTCAGAGAATGAAAAGCCAGCCACTCTTCAGGTCACAATCAGTGTGGATTTTGCCAGTTGTTCAATCTAGACATAGGAACACCAGGGCTATGCAGCCAGCATCAGTGCCTAGGAAAGGACCCCCAAGAAACTTTAACTGCCACGGTGAGAGTTGAGACTAGACATTGTTGCTGGGGTGAGAGGCCACACCTCTTCAAACGAACCAGCAGACCTTTCTGTTCACCTGCCGGGGCCACACGCCATAGCAGGGTGTCAAAGTTGAGCAAATACATGCCTTCTATGAAGGGTTTACTGTGGGTTATTAAATCCTTGGAAACTTAGGAGGTAAATACCAGCACTATTTACAAACACGGGCTCCAAGAGGTTAAGGAACTTGCCCAGGGTCATGTGGTGGACAAACAGTGGAGTTCCAACTCCAACCTGATCCCAAGTCCACATTCTTTGATGTGTACACCAATTGTACCCAACCACCTCCAGCAAAATCCTTGATGATTGGCGTGTTCAGGCTAACTGGTAGAGAATGCACACCTGCTTCCCAGACCCTTCTAATTCTTCTGAGGTTCTCTTCCCCTTGTCATCTCCCTCCCCACCACCCTTGTTGGTGAACGTGGGGCACCTCATGCCCTCGAACAGCCCCCCCGCAACTGCCTACCTTGAGGCCTCCTAACTGAGCCTCGAGCCCAGAGCAGTGTTTCTCTTTATGCCCTCAAGGTTTACTCTGAGGCCAGCTCCCCACCCCCCATTAGCACATACATTTTGCTCTGACCTCATACAGCAACACATAAAAAAGAGATCATTGTGTCCCACTGTCCTGAAAATGCCCTCTCACAGGACCCCTAGAGTCTCATTCTTTTGGCCAAAGAAAGACTAATGGTGGAAGCCAGCCCACGGCAGCTAGTGACAGGAGGATCTCTGGCAAGGGCCTTTGCTGGGTGCTCAGACCACCGTCCTGCACCAGGTGGTTCTGTCCACAGACTTACCCAGGCCTGCAACCTAGTGCAAGCCCCCATCCCAGCCTGCTTCGCCTTCACAGTGCCACCAGCCATTCCTCTCCATTTCCTGCCACTGCCAGAGGGGGCCGCCTGCTGCTGCCCCGCTGCACTGACCTCATTCCCCACCTTTGCTTTCTGTCCTTTTGGGCCCTTGCTGGACTTTTCCAGGCCCCCAGCTCCACACTTTACAGTTTCCAGAACATACTGTTTCTTCTAACCTCCTAGCCCATGCTCATGATTTCCTCTCCTAGAGTGTTCTCCAGTCCCCAATCCCTGTTTAGCTGGGAAATTCTTACTGGTTCACCAAAAATCAACTCAAATAGATACACTCTTCAGGGAAATCTTCCATTCTTCCCCTCTCTCCCTCCCCATGAGTTAAGAGCCTTCTGTATCCTGACACCCACTGCTGAGCTCCTGGCGAGAGGGCTGTGGCTTGGTCCTCTCCAGGCCCAGCACAGTACTTGGTGTAATACATGTTTGGCAGAACTTGCTTATATGAAGAGGTAAGTGGGTGAATAAATGGGTTATTTTTAATTTCAAATAAATGTTTAAAATGTCTCAAGTTTCATCTAATCCAGAGTTGCACAGTGCCATGGGCAGCCAGGAATCTGCCTCCTTCCTACCACCAATCTGGGATCATTTCCTGATTCCCATCCCACCCTGACCACAGGCAAGAGCTTTTTTTCCCTGCAAGAGAGAGTCTTGCTCTGTTGCCCAGGCTCAAGCAATCTTCCCACCTCAGCCTCTCAAGTAGCTCGGACTACAGGCAGCACTGCCATGGCTGGCTAATTTTTCTTTTTTGTAGACACAGGGGCTCACTATGTTGCCCATGCTGGTCTCAAATGCCTGTTCTCAAGCCATTCTCCATCCTTAACCTTCTAAAGTGCTGACTACAGGCAGGAGCCACCATGCCTGGCAAGAGCTTTCATTGGAAGCAAAATAGGTACTCAATCCAAAAGCAAAAATTTAGAGAAAATTAAAGTCAGGATGGATCCTTACTAATCATTTTGTCCAAACTCCTCATCCTGGAGACAAAAAAAACGAGGTCCAGAGAAGAGAGGCCAGCAAATCTTCCCAACAGCACGGGAGAAAATGCTGGGTTTGTGGGTTATAAAGGACAGCCCTGCGTTTGGGAAGTTACTGTCTAGCGAGGAAGATGGACTAGACTCAGGCCTCACAAACCAGGCTATGACTTACTGCCTGGCCAAACACCAGGGAGCCCCAAATATAAAACAATCCCCCAATTCCTCAATGAGAAGATCCTAAGAAAAGTTTTTAGACAACTTAACTGTATAAGCTTTATAGATGTTGATTAGTCAGATGTCTGCCTATGGTCCGTATTTTAAATAAGATGATATGGGCTGGGCGCAGTGGCTCATGCCTGTAACTCCAGCACTTTGGGAGGCTGAGGCAGGAGGATCATGAGGTTAGGAGATTGAGACCATCCTGGCTAACCCCATCTCTACTAAAAATACAAAAAAATAGCCAGGCATGGTGGCATATGCCTGTAGTCCCCGCTACTTGGGAGGCTGAAGCAGGCGAAGCACTTGAACCTGGGAGGCAGAGGTTGCAGTGAGCCAAGATCACACCACTGCACTCCAGCCTGGGCAACAGAGCAAGACTGCATCTCAAAAANAAAAAAAAAAAAAAAAAACCAGATATGGAACAATGCAGAAATATAGAACTGATTTTTTTCCATGAAACTCTTCACCTGCAATTGAACACTGAGGTCCTTCCTTGTCATTGCCAGATCCCCTTGTGAATCATCAGCACAGGTTTTGGGAGCTTGTTCTTATCATTTCCATCTAGTTGTGTGAGAGACAACACGTCTCACACATGACACTGTCACAGAAAACAGCATTAAAGCTGTAAGTATCCACTTTTATCTTGAGACACTTTCCCCTTATCCCAATAACGTAACCTCTTACCATTTTGCTTTTTAAAATGGTCTTTAAAAACTTTTATGCTGAAATCTAACATAGTTAATATTGAGATCACATCCCAGGAATAATGACTAAATCTCTGTTCTATGACTTTGTCTCCTTTTATGCCAATTCCTTCTGGTGATCTCCATGTGCCTCCCAAAATTAAAAATTAACATTGGATGAGGTCATTTTGGTGAATGGTCTTTCGCAAACAGAACTTTTGTGTTTAAACAATGAAGAAGGGCCAAGCACGGTGACTCACGCCTTAATCCCAGCACTTTTAGAGGCCAAGGTGGGCAGATCACTTGAGGTCAGGAGTTCAAGACTAGCTTGGCCAACATGGTAACCCATCTCTACTAAAAATACAAAAATTAGGCTGGGCGTGGTAGCTCACACCTGTAATCCCAGCACTTTGGGAGGCTGAGGTGGGTGGTTCATGAGGTCAGGAGTTCGAGACCAGCCTGGCCAAGATGGTGAAACCCCGTCTCTACTAAAAATACAAAAATTAGCTGGGGACAGTGGTGGGTGTCTATAATCCCAGCTACTTGGGGGTCTGAGGCAGGAGAATTGCTTGAACCTGGCAGGCGGAGGTTGCAGTGAGCCAAGATCACACCGCTGCACTCCAGCCTGGGTGACAGAGTAAGACTGCCTCAAACAAACAAAAAACAAAAATTAGCCAGGTGTGGTGGCAGGTGCCTGTAATCCCAGCTACTCAGGAGGTGGAGGCTGCAGTGAGCCAAGATCATGCCACTGCACTCCGGCCTGGGTGACAGGGTGAGAATCTGTCTCAGAAAAATAATAAAATAAATACATGAATAAATAAGAGAGAAACTTTGATATGAGAACCTTTGTAAGTACTAAGGGACTCCCTCTCTTTGGGGGAAAGATTTTGCAGAAAATATTGTATGTTCAGGCTAAAACCTAGGATCATCCAGGAGAAGGTGTCATCCAGGATGCCTTCCTGGAGGAAAAGCATCTTCTGTAGAATTTTGTCGTGCAGGCATGAACTGGTGATGAGGAGAGCCAGCAGTGTGTGCAAACTGTTTTCAAATTAATGTTGCCTCAGTTCTCTGGGTCAGACTAAACTATAATTCTTATGGTTACAATGAGACTTATATTTCAGGACTGTCCAGAAGAATTTTTGTTGACTTCTGAGCAACACCCAAATATTCCCTGCCCTCTTTCCAGCCCTTTGCCAAAGGTGTGACTTCAAGTAAGGAGGACACTTCAGTCCTCATATCTCCATCGGTCCCAGCCAGGGCACAGATGCATTTATCTGCAATCCATGCTCAAGTGCCAAGGGGAGGTAATCTTATACTTTTTCTACTCCCAGGACAGAAATGAATGCCCAAGGTGGCACCTAATCATAGACCTCCGACCTTAATTGAGACAGGTTTAAAATAGATGTCTGATCACTACCTTTTTTTTTTTTTTTTTTTTTTTGAGACACAGTCTCATGCTGTGGCCCAGGCTGGAGTGTAGTGATGCACTCTTAGGTCACTGCAACCTCGAATTCCTGGGCTCAAGCAATCCTCCTACATCAGCTCCCTGAGTAACTGAGACTACAGGCGTGTGCCACCATACCTGGCTAATTTTTAAAAAAAATTTGTGACGGGGTCTTGCTATGTTGCCCAGGCTAGCCTCAACATCCTGGCCTCCTCAAGGCCTCCTGCCTTGGCCTCCCAAAGTGCTGGGATTACAGTTGTGAGCCACTGTGCCAGCCCAACCACAACCTTTTTACTGCATTTAAGGCAACATCAAACAGGTTTCTGTCTTCTCCAATAGAGTCAGGTGTGAATGTAAACCAGCCCCATTTCCAAACAAGAAGGCTATCTTTGTGCAGATAATTCTACAGGTGCCAGATTTTCTCCTGATTCCACAATAAACAAAAGGTCACAATCTGGTGATGTCGAAGGACCTCCCACAGCACAGAAGGAAGAGTAAGAAATGCAGTGGGTGAGACAAGGGAGGTACCCAGGGCATACAGCCTTGGGAGGCCCTTGGTGCCCTTGCCTGACCCCGAGTGAGCACCTCCTTCTGTTGTGAGCCCTAGACTCGCCCCAGTCCCGGCCCTGCTTGGTGATGATGTCACCAGCTGGGGAGCTGGGCTTTCGGTCACTTAGCCCATGAGATAGAGACAATTCTAGTTCTCAAATTTCTTGCCTTTGAGATTACTGTAGCACCTACTGGAGGAATGGACAAGAGAGGGTCCGCTGGGACGGGACACTGCCCAGGAGCACTTCCCTGATCTGGGTGAAGTCTGAAGGGGGCTGAGGCCAGGAGGAAACTAGGAAAGCAAAGCCAGCTTAGGAGCAATGCTGCCAGATGTGGTGACCAGTTAGCTGGAGGCTCCAGGGAAAGAGAGGGGCAATGAGCCAGGGAGACGAAGGAGGGGTAGCTGCTGCCAAGCCCGGGGACACCATGTCCAAGGGGAATTGTCCTGCAGAGGGTGAGGGAGGCCTGAGGCTCCAGAAACCCGGTGGCGCCTCCCCTCCCGACGGCTGGCAGCGTCCTGGCCTGGGGAGTTCTGCGTGCTGCTTGTGGAGGCTCATGCGGTGCCCACGCCACAACGCTGGCTGTGTCTGTGAGGTGGGGAGGGAGGATTTCTAGATTGTGGGACTGGCCTGGGACCCTAACAGTGGCGTCTCCAGGCAAGCACTAAAGGCAAAGGGCCGAGAAATAGCTTGTTTCCTCTTTTTGGAAAACTGTAGACAATCCCCTGGCCAGCTTCTCCTCCGTGCCTCCTCCTTTATTCCAGCACCACTGCCTCGCCTCCCCAGGCCTGCCATGAGGTTCTGGGGTCCTCCAGCCTGGACAGACCCCTTCTTGTTTGTGGACAGTATCAGGAGGGTGGCCCTGGGAGGGGATTGGAAAATAGGGGACTATTGCCTCAGACACAGCCAGATTCATACCTCCCCAGTCCACCCCTCCCCCATCACACAGGGACCCACACAGAAACAAAAACCAACGCGAAGCCACCTTTAGAAACAGCACGGGCTTTTCTCTCTTCAACCACCTCATCTGTGATGATGCCAAGCACCACTGTTACTCACCTGCGCTATGTGCCAAGCACTGCGCAGCAGACAGTGGTAGAACGATTGCTTCATTGCACTGCCCCAATTGTTGTGGTGATAATATTTCACCCCATTTTGCAGGTAAAGCAACTGAGGCTTAGAGAGGTGGAGGAACTAATGAAAGGCAACAGAGGAGTAGGTAGCAAAGCTGGGGCTCAAAATTCAGTCTGACCCCGGTGCTCCTGCTTCAAATGACTACATTCTACCTACAAAACAGGGGTACATCAGGCTGGGCACAGTGGCTCATGCCTGTAATCTCAGCACTTTGGGAGGCTGAGGCGGGTGGATCACCTGAGGTTGGGAGTTTGAGACCAGCCTGACCAATATGGAGAAACCCTGTTTCTACTAAAAATACGAGATTAGCCAGCATGGTGGTGCATGCCTGTACTCTTAGCTACTTGGGAGGCTGAGGCAGGAGAATCACTTGAACCCAGGAGGCAGAGGTTGCGATCAGCCGATATTGCGCCACTGTACTCCAACCTGGGCAACAAGAGTGAAACTCTGTCTCAAAAAACAAACAAACAAACAAAACGGAGCGCCCACTCCAGAGCCAGCCAGGCTAGGGTTAAACGATACAGCCGTTGAACAACACATAGGTGCGTGTTACGTAAACACATGCTGTGCATTTTGTGTTGCCGGATCCCGCAGCAGGATCTGCCCCCATCTCCACCTCCTTCCCTGGGCCTTGCTTCCCCTGTGGGTACCTACAGCTACCTTTGCACAGCTTCCCTCGGGCTACCTGAGCCTGACGCCTGGCCTCCAAGCACAGAGTCAAAGGTGCTGGGGGTTTCACACCCTTTGGGGACAGCTGTTGGTAATGACTGAGGAGCTTAGGAGTGTGACAGCCCAGGCCCCTTGCCTGGGGAGGACACGCACCGAGGACCGAGTCACTTACCTCTGGCATTGTCTGGGGATGAGACTAGAGCTGGCCTGCAGGACCCTGCCTGAATCCCACCCTGCACCGGCGTCTTCCCCTCCTTTCAAGCCTCCCTTACTCGCTCACCAGCTTCTCTTGGGAATGTGCTCTTGATGAATTAGTTACACCTGTATGTTTGTCTCAGGAGTTGCTTTTGGGGGACTTAACCTAAGATTCCATTCCTAACCCCATAACAATACAAATACAGCATTCAGAATTATGACACTTTGGGCATGGTCCACTATCTGTGGCGACAGTGGGAAGGTGTTCACAGGAGGGTCCAGGTGATGGTTGGACGCAGAACCACCCAAAGTGTCAGACTCACTCACCAGACCTCAGTTTAGCAAAATCCAGAAGGGCCCATCAGGATCACCTGTTAATGCATCACATTTAACACCCAGTCTAGGACCAGCTCTATTGGGACCAGGGGAAAGTGCAGCTGGGTCCTGTCAGCCTGCAGGTGCCTTCCTGCCTCTCCACCCACAGCCCAAGCGGCCTCAACCACATGCCCTCCACCTGGGACCACACTGCTTCCAAGTAAGTAGAAGTTCCCTAAGTGGACTCCACAGCAGTCTCCAATTAGATGCCAGCAGGGCATCTGCATAACAACACTCATCCAGAGATATTCTATCCACCTGGCACCAGAGAGGCAAGCTCCCAGGGCAGCGAGTTTTTTGGGGACCTGCAAAAATACACTTGACCTGAAGAAAACAACTGATGATAAATAAACAAGAAAAGAAAATATCAAAATTGAAGAATAATTAAGTGGGTTCATTGGCAATATGGATTGGCTGTGTCCCCACCAAAATCTCATCTTGAATTGTACTCTCATAATCCGCATATGTTGTGGGAGGGGCCCAGTGGAAGATAATTCAATAGTGCGGGCAATTCCCCCATATTGTTCTCATAATAATGAATAAGTCTCAAGAGATCTGATGGTTTTATAAGGGGATTTCCCTTTCACTTGGTTCTTCTTCTCTCTTGCCTGCCGCCATGTAAGATATGGCTTTTGCTTTCTGCCATGATTGTGACACTTCCCCAGCCATGTGGAACTGAGTCCATTAAACCTCTTTCCTTTATTAATTACCCAGTCTCGGGTATGTCTTTATTAGAAGTGTGAGAACAGACTAATACAATTGGCTTTATTATTTTAGAATTTATAAATGTGATACGTGTATACATCTCATTTGTAAATGAGATGAGGATCCCTACAGATAGGAGATGAGTGCTGAGAAATCAGAAAACAAAGTTACATGGAGTAAAACAGTTTCAAAAATCAGACACAAAAACCCTTCCAAAATGTGTATGGCTAAACGATGTGAAATGTGGAAGTGTCACTGTGTTTGCCCTCTGCAGGCTCCCTGAGGCCTGTGAGCTCTCGGGGACCCAGCTTTAGACACCTGTGGCCCTGTCCCCACCCACTTTCACTAACCCACATGCCCTACGCATCAGCCAAAGCCCGGGCAGGCCAGCCAGCCCTCACTAGGAATCACCCCATCCTCCAGTGTGTAGCAGGGCTGGGGGACATGTGACCAATCCAATCTGGCTGGAGGGGCTGGCTGGAGCCTCCAAATGAGGACAGGAATGGACATAGTCAACTTTGCCGAGGGCTTGTCTGGGCTTTGGTCCACTGGGAGGAACAGATGTGTGGACATCAGTGCCTCTTGAGAAGATGGGGCAGCCTGCATTTAGGCTCACGTCATCTCAGGAGGCAGCACACAGCAACCTCTGAAGACTGCAACCCACACCCACCTAGCTCAATGGTGAGACGTGGTGAAAATGGACAGGAGCTGAACAGTGAGGAAACGACACAGCCCACCGGGTTGCTGTTGTAAGAAGATGAAGGAGTGTCTCCTGGGTTGATTATCTGCGACATGACCGGGTGGAATGAGGGGGATAGAGTGTCTTGAGAGGCATTATAAAAAGTAGGAGGAGCCCCAAAGCCTTAGGGGAGGTAGCTAGACCCGGGGGCCAAGCCTGCCAAGGAAGCAGCCAGCGAGAGCCACCCTTCCATCCCCAGCTGTGCCCCAGTCATGGCAGGGGCTCCCTGAGGGCAGAGCTGCTGGGCACAAGCTGGCTGGGGGCCTGGGACAGCCCCGTCCATTACACTCAAGATGACCCCGGCACTGGTGCATCCCTCTGAAGGATCGTGTGGGTCCAGGAGCTGCATACCAGGGTCCACCAGCACAGCTGGCCTGGAACTTTTGGGGTTAGCACTGCAGGTCCCACATCCCAATAAACCCCTCAGTCACACACAGCCAATCATTTTAGCCAGTCAGGGCCCTACCAGCCACCAGAGTAGGGAGCTGGGAGGCACAGGAGCGGCCATGGGAGAGGCAGATGGCCCTGCCAGCCCTAGCAGAGAGGACTCTGTTGCTGCGGATCCACAGGCTTCCAGGGGAGCAATAAACCACAGAATTCCTGGTCTGTCATCGGGTGGGTGTCCTAATCCCATGAGGATGTGGCCGGGGAAGTTAGGGTGACAGTGTGCAAAGCCCCGGAGACGCTATCCCTGACTTGCTCCCTGCGGCCCCTCACTCGCCACCTCCAAGGCTGGTAGGGAATGGGAGGAACCTGGGGTGACCATCCGTATTCACACACACTGAGGATGGCTCTGCCCCGCTGAGGACTGGCCCCAACTCACACACCATGATCCTGTGGTTTTGTGTTGTTAGGACAAGGTCTCACTCTGTCACCCAGGCTGGAGTGCAGTGGTGCAATCAATGCTCCCTGTAACCTCGAACTCCTGGGGTCTTGCCTCAGCCTCCCAAGTAGCTGGGATTACAGGTATGCACCACCACACCCAGCTAATTATTATTATTATTATTATTATTATTATTATTATTTTTGAAGAGAGGTCTCACCATGATGCCCAGGCTAGTCACAAACTCCTGGTCTCAGGTGATCCTCCTACTTTGGCTTCCCAAAGTGCTAGGATTACAGGCATGAGCCACTGCATCTGGCCTCACACAGTGGTTCTGATTGCCAGGCCTGCCATGAGTGAAGTTAGCTTTCCACCTGTTAAGCTAAGCCCCGACTCTGACATGGGACTCAGCCTAAGGCATTAAGATGCTTTTTTTTTTTTTTGAGACAGAGTCTTGCTCTGTCACCAGGTGCCAGACTGGAGTACAGTGGGGCAATCCCGGCTCACTGCAACCTCTGCCTCCCGGGTTCAAGCAATTCTTCTGCCTCAGCCTCCTGAGTAGCTGGGACTACAGGTGCTCACCACCACACCCAGCTAATTTTTTTATTTTTTAGTAGAGACAGGGTTTCACCATGTTGGCCAGGATGGTCTTGATCTCTTGATCTTGTGATTTGCCTGCCTTGGCCTCCCAAAGTGCTGGGATTACAGGTGTGAGCCACCATGCCCGGCCTCGACATTAAGATGCTTTTACAGGGACGGTGCCCATCTAGAAGCCCTGCAAGTCCACTCACAGGGACAGGTTGCCTGTGCTACAGGCCTCAGAGGGACCGTCCCGAGCTCCTTCACTCAGGGCTTTCCCAGACAAGGAGGTCAGGGAGGACTCAAAGGATGATATTCAGGCAGTAGGACTCCTGGGGCTTTCATTTTGTTTTGTTTTGGGAAGATTTGGTGCTGGGTGGGCGCAGCAGCTCATGCCTGTAATTTCAGCTCTTTGGGAGGCTGAAGCAGCAGGATTGCTTGAGGCAAGGAGTTCAAGACCAGTTTGGTCTCAGTAACAAAGCGGACCCGCATCTCTACAAAAAACAAAACAATCAGCTGGGTGTGGTGGCATAATCCCAGCTATTTGGGAGGCTGAAGTGGGGGGATTCCTTGAGCCCAGGAGATGGAGGCTGTAGTGAGCCATGGTCCCACCACTGCACTCTGACCTGGGCAACAAAGTTAGACCATGTCTCTAAGAAAAAAAGGTTTTGTTTGTTTTTATTTCTTGTTTTATATTTTTGGTGGGGAAGGGGTAGTGAGGGGATGAGGATCTAGGAAGGAGTGAAAATTCTGATATATGATGGAAAACATTGCTTTACGTTCAAGAGAGGATGCCTTTGGACACAGCATTCTCCCTGTGGTTAAAGTAAGGTGTTCTCCGGAACCGGCCTGAGAGGTCACGAGAGCATCAGCTGAGGAGGCTGCTATCTTACCATCAGGAAGGAAATCAGCATCCCGCAAGCCTGTCATTTTTCCTGGAACTCATGTTTTTTTCCTGAAGGACAACAAAGTCTGACTGATAAAGTGTCTTGGGAGGTGTTTGATGTCCAGAACCCTTAGCATTGCTGACTCACAGAGAAAATTGCAAGTTTGTTTCTAAGTAAATACATATTATTTCTTTCAAAAGGCCAACTGGAAGTGTTTTGTGTCCTGTGACTCGTTTCCTGCGAAGGAAGATGTGAAATCATCTGGTTTTGACTAAACCAGTGCTCTAGGCTTTTCATTAACTGGGGTGCACCTTTGTGGACCTCTGAGCCCTGTGCAAACCCCAGCACTTGCTAATCCTTAAGAATTCTGAATTCAGATGGAAGTTCATTTGGACCGGCCCTGCCTCCCCTTATTCCCCCTTCCCACGGCCTGCTCTTGAGGTTCTAATGGGCTGGGGCCTCCCCAGGCCCAGTCAGCCAAGACGGCCCTGGTTCTACCCCGGGACCCACCCCTCCTGTTCTCTCAGAGCCTGTCCCTGCAGAGCAGTCCAGTGGGAACCCAGCTGGGCCAGGGACCTGGGATGTCTAGATTTAGGAGCACTGTTAGTGAGCCCCCAGGGCCACAGGTCTATGGCCAGGTTTTCTAGGCCCTAGATCCTTTGGCCCTATAGCTTTGACAACAATAAGATGAGATTTTGAAGGATTTCTGGGCTCAGTTCCCATCCAGCTCCCACTGGGTTCTGATCTCACACAAGACTAGGCGGTCACAGTCTTCTATGCGCTAGGAACTAAGTGGACAAACCTGGCAGCTCGAGAGCAAGTCCCCACCTGGAGAGGGAGGCCTTAGTTGGGACCTTCATGCTGTGCAGCCCAGGCCCTGCACGCAGAGTGTGACTGCAGAACTGAGAGACACTCACTGCTGGCTCCGCAGCTGGAGGAAGGAGCCGCAAGCCAAGGAATCGAGGCATCACCTAGGAGCTGGAGCAGGCAAAAAAGACTGCCCTGTGGCCTCCAGAGAGGAACACAGCCTGCCAACACCCGGACTGTCGCCCAGGGCGACTTCCAAGCTGCAGAACTGTGAAATCATCAATTCCTGAGGTTGAAGACTTTGAGCTTATGGAAATGTGTTATGGGGCATGAGGACACGAATCTTACTAACTGTGGATGCCTTGAAAGTGTAGCTCATGAGCCAATAACTTATTTTTATTTTTAAGATGGGAGCCTCGCTTTGTCGCCAGGGTGGGTGGGGTAGGGGGAAGGAGGGGTGGGAGGAGGCACCCACGTGGTACCCTATTCCAACAGTTATGGGACATTGACTCTTTCTGCAGATCTGTTTTTGCCCTGCCCAGGTCCTCAGGGTGCTTACAGATGCTACAGTGTCATGCGACTGCTTGCTTCTGTAAACCCTTCTGAAGCTCAGGGTCCCTAGGGGCCTCTGTCTTCTTGTCACCTGGGCTGTGAACATGGACAGGGTGCCCCTCCCCACCCCCTGTGACTGCCATCAGCATTTCTCTTGGACCTCACTGGCTCTAAAGCCAGTCTCAAGAGCTCTGCAGGCACCCAGGGGAGGGGGTGGGGAATGTTCTGCCCCTCTCACCAGAAGGAGATCCTTGCGGGCCTTGCACCCCGTGGAGTCTTCACTTCTTTTGATCTCCCTGACCCCTTGGTCATCTTACTCTATGGAGCAAGAAAAGCACAAGGTAAGGCAAAAGCCTGGGCTCCAATCCCCCTCTTCCTGCTCAGAGCCCCAGAGCCTCCGCCAACTCATCTAGCCTCTCTGAGCTCAGCCTCCTCATCTGCCACTGGCCAGAGCTACCTACTCGCCGTGCGGCACCCGGCAGTGCATGCCACACTCTGAGCTCAGCACCTGGTACCCAGTGCTGGTAAATGGTTCTTCATAAGCTTAGTGATGAACAGGGCTCGCCGCTGCATGTGACTATGCCCTGCCCCAGGCTTTCTCCGAGAACCATGGTGGATGTTTGTCATATTTGGGTACTTACCAGTCTGTTCTGGTGTCCTTATTCCTTGTCCCAAAATGGTTTGCTCTCAAGTGCTTGCTTTCTACGACTTTTTTTTTTTTTTTTTTTTTTATTTTTTTTTTTTTTTTTTTTTTTTTTTTTTTTTTTTTTTTAATTGGGCAGTGTCCCAAACCAGAATGAGTTCAGAGTGACTCCCGGCTTTCCACACCTCTGGAAAGTTCTAGCGGTGCAATTCTCTCACTACCAAAAAACAGAAACAAGTTCAGCTGCCTGGAGAAGCTGCCAGACAGGCTGTGGACCCGGTTCCCTCTAAGCCATGACCTGTGCCGTGATGAGAATCCATGGGCAGCCAGAGGGAGAGGAACACCCACGGGGCTCTTTCTTTCTTTCTTCTTTAATGGAAGTGACCCAGATGTGTTTAGAAGCTGAGGAGAAGTTGAAAGTACAGAGCAGGCCACAGAGGGGTGCGCGGGAGACAGGAAATAGCAGGCACCTGCCGCTCTGAGGTTTCCTGGGAGCCTGAACAGGAACAGGTCAGGGCACTCCACGGGGACGGTGCAGCCTCAGAGCTGAGACTGAGACCTAGACCGAGACCTAGATTGAGACCGGAGGGAGCTCCAGGAGCAGGAAGGAGCCTGGAATAGGAAGACAATGAGAGCCCTGGATGTGGGCCCCAGATCCTCAGCAGGAAATGTGGGCAAGAGTCATTTCCTGCAGCAAAGAGTGTGATGACCTGCCGAGTCCTGGTCCCCTGGAGCCCTTTCCTACAGTCACCAGGATCCCCTGATTTCTCACGTATTTACATTGTGCCATCTCATTTTAGATAGCGGAGTAGGTAAAACTTTATCTAAGACAGAGTCACTCAGGCTAGAGTGCAGTGACACGATCTTGGCTCACTGCACTCTCTGCCTCCCGGGTTCAAATGATTCTCCTCCCTCAGCCTCCTGAGTAGCTGAGATTACAGGCAGGCACCACCCTGCCTGGCTGTTTTGTATTTTTAGTAGAGACGGGGTTTCACCATGTTGCCCAAGTTGGTCTCAAACTCCTGACCTCAAGATATCCTCCCACCTCAGCCTTGCAAATTGCTGGGATTACAGGTGTGAGCCACCACACCTGGCTGAGTAGGTAAAACTTTAATACAGAAGTATAGCATTACATGAAAATGGTACTATGGCTTTTTTGTATGAAAGGTCCAAATACAAAAGCATTTTAAAAACTGTTCCCGTTACCATAATAACAGAGTTCCCATGCATGTGCATCACAGACTGCACCCATACGTGGTCTATATGTGGAAAAGAGTCTTCAGAGATGGTTCTGAAGAAATACCCAGTCTTCAGAGATGGTTCTCTTGGGTCCACAGATTCAGTCTTCCTAGACACAATACTCTGCATTTCCGTTCTAGTTTGCATATTTTTATTTCTACTTTAAAGTCTAGAGCACAGGACACCTTATTGGCATTTTAGTTCACATTTACATTGAAGCTGGGCAGGACGAGAGAATTCTATTCCTAAAAATGAAATGCATAGCGCATGCATCTCACTTCCCCAGACAGCCACAGGAGGGTTGCTGACAGCAGGTTTTGCCCTCTCCTGGAGTTCTGCCCCTCCTGTGTCCCGCACCTCTCCCCGGTTCTCACCGGCACAGGGCATCTCTGTGCAGGGCGTCTTGGGCAGGAGAGCCCTGCACAGAGCTCTGTGTTGAGGGCTATTGTGGTCTGGGGACTCTTCCAGGATGGATCAGAGCTGTTTGTGCTTCAGGGCAAACTCTCTCCCTACTGACTCCAGTGTCCCGAGGGAATGAGGACTGCTGTTATCCTTGGTCATACTCCACTCTTCAGGATCTCCACAATAAGAGCACAAGACACTGAGCATACCCAACACTTTGATTACAAATGGGCCTTGCCAATAATCAACATTTACGTAAAACCAATTAACAAAATACACCTGTGTGAAATTGCTTTTTCAAATGCCCTACCAAAACTGAGTATTTTAAATAGTCAACCACATGGCAAAGTCTACCTGCGGTGCTAAGGGCTTCTTATTTCTAGCAACTCAGCTGGTCTCTCAATGCCCCCAGGAGCGTGAAGGCAGAGAACATTCTGTTATGTCAACACAAGGACATGGCAACAAAATAAAAATGGGAAAAGTTTAGCTTCACAAGGATTAAAGCAACACAAATAACTATAAAGTTTCATTATCTATTCCCAATAAATTGACAAAGTCAAGTTCACAGTGGTAAACAGCCGATTCTCAGTGGAAAAGGACAAAGGATCAGTCAGACGTGTCTGGTGATACTGTAAATCAGCATAATCTTTTTTTTTTTTTTTTTTGAGACGGAGTTTTGCTCTTGTTGCCCAGGCCAGAGTGCAATGGTGTGATCTTGGCTCACCGCAACCTCTGCCTCCTGAGTTCAAGCGATTCTCCTGCCTCAGCCTCCCAAGTAGCTGGGATTACAGGCATGCACCGCCACACCCAGCTAATTTTGTATTTTTACTAGAGACAGAGTTTATCCATGTTGGTCAGGCTGATCTTGAACTCCTGACCTCAGGTGATCTGCCCACCTCGGCCTCCCAGAGTGCTGGGATTACAGGTGTGAGCCACCACTCCCGGCCCCAATCAACATAACCTTTGATGGGACACAGTCAGGCAAAATGTGACAACCATAAAATTCTGACCCAGCAATTCCACTTTTGAAAACAGCCCCAAAGAGATAGGACAAAGGTAAGAAAAGATAAATGTTTATTGCATTGCACTCTCTACTAGGAGGACCTTTAAACTAATCCTCTCAACCAAGGGATGATTTAGCAAACCACACCATGCAGACATGCCATGGGGTTCTTTTTGGACATTCAAAAGGCTTTGCTCGTGCATGAATTTTTACATATAAAATAACTGAAAGTCAAGGGAGAACACAATGTATTCAATATATGATTTGCAATTAGCTGAAAATGTGTTTAGGGGCACACAGATCATGTCGGGAGTTCATTAAGCATGATGTAAACAATTACTACTTAAAACTCTTAGGATTATCGTTGTAAAGTCTAACACATTTTAAATTAGAAAAAAGAGGGGATGCCTAGAGCTGAGTCTCATGTGAATGCCGTGTGTGGATCAAGAAGGGAGAGGGTAGATCAGGCCACTTCTCAGCCTCGGCCCTGCTGACATTTCCTGCCAGATAATTCTTTGTCGTGAGGCTGTTCTGTGCACTGTAGGATGATTTCCAGCATTGCCGGCTTCTACCCACTAGAGGCCAGTAGCACCTTCCCAGTAGTGACAATAAAAAATCTCTCCAGGCATCACCGAACATCTGAAGTTTGGAGGGTAGGGGTCAAAATCACTCTGGTTGAAAAACCACTGGTGTAAGCCACCAACTGTCCACCTTAGCGAACGGAAGGGGACGGGAACTTAGGAGGGCTGGGGTGACCCAGTAAGCGTGTGTGCGCCCTTCAAAGAGGGCAGTCCCTATTTGGTCGGAGATCCAGAATGACATATCCTGATTTCTTTTTAATTTGCAACTAATTCAAAGTTGAAACATAGTGGCAGTCTGAGTTTCACGTCTGTGGGTTATGGCAGGCGTCCATAAACTTTTTCTGCAAAGGGACAGAGGGTAAACGTTTTAGGCTTTGTGGGAAAAACTGTTGCAACTACTCTGTCTTTGTAGGGGCAAGCTGCCATAGGGAGTAGGTCAGTGATGGGCATGGTTGTGTTTGAACTATGCTTTATTTGTGAACACTAAAATGTGAATTACATGTACTTTTCATGTCACAAAATATTACTTGATTTTGTTTTCAACCATTTAAATAGCTCATTATGGCTTTTAGTACTTGAGCCTACAAAAACAGGGCCTGGATTTGGCCCGCAGGCCACTGCCCTGGGCAGCAGGGTGCCTGCTGCAGCAGGAGTAACTAGGGGGATGCTGGAAATGGGGACAGAATCAGACTGGGCTGGACCAGCCAGCACATGGAGCATCGCAGAGGCGCCGGAGGGGTCCATGCTGGGGGCCTCTCCTTTTTCACCTCTCCCCATCATTTGCCTTTTCCAGACCCCTACATGGTGTTTTCACACTGCTGCCTCCCAAGACACCAGAAGAAACCTGTGGCCTTTTATTTAAGCCACAGATTGGCTTCTCTGCCATTCTTTTAAAATTTTCTGCTCTTACTGTTATAGAAAGGCCACTAACCTAGCTGTCTGCATGGATCCCCAAGACCCAGAAAACTGTTTAACAGGAATTGTATCCATTTTTAATGACCTTGCCGAAACACAGGTCTTCCTGTTTGTGTCCTCACAATGTCACTGACAGTAAATAAGGAAAATACAGATGGCCTTTTCCAGCCACAGAGGCAGTCCAGCGTGCCCAGAGCTGGGACAGCTTGTGACTCGATCAAGGAGAGGAAGTCACCAGCACTCTGAACTGAGGCCTGTGTCCTGTGAATCTGCTCAGGAAAGCTAAGTGTGTGGCCCGCCACCACGTTTTGGGGACTCATAGGCAACAGCCACGATCTTCCCACCCCTCAAAGGTAATAAAAGTAACCATGGAAAATGATTGAAGGAGGCTGATGGAAGGTGAGAAAGGAAGGAAAAGAAACAAGAAAAAATAGGAAGTGTGAAAAGATGAGAGGCTCTGGCAGTAGGGAAAAATGAAGCGGAAGACAGGGGCAAGAGGAGAGAAAGGAAAGAAGAAACGAAACAGGGAAAGCGGGGCGGGGCATTTGCAAACTGTCCAGTGGAAGACGCTTCTGGCTTTGATGATGAAGGAGAAGGGACCAGAGGGCAACATCCTCATCTCTGGAACCCATTGGGACCCATTTTCTCTCCCATCCAATTCTTACATTTTAGGTTCAAGAGCCTCATCTACATCCAGGTGTGAGACAGACAAGTTTGAGAGAACTCATTCCAGACTCTCCTCTCACCCATGTCTCACAGAATTTGAGAAAATTCCCCCAACTACAGGTGGGCAGGAGGATTGAGAGAAAGAGCAGTTGTGGGGTACCTGCGCCTTCCCCCATCCTCGGGCCACGACAGGAGGCAAGGCTAGCATCTCCCCGCATGTTCACGAGTCCGGAGGTGGGGTTGCCGAAGGCCCCATCTGGAACTCTGGGGACATGGGCTCACAGTAGAGCCCACACCACAGCAGGGGCGGAGATGGGGAGGGCAGGCATCAGGGCGGCGTGAGAATTGGACGCATCCCTTTCCTTTTGTTTGGTCCCTTCCTCCACTTGGGTTTGGGTGCAGGACGAAGGGACAGGGGCATTGCCGTAGAGTCCTGTTTTCCAGTGCCCTGCCTCAGGCCTCCCTCATTCCTCGACGTACCTACCAGAGGTCACTGTTCTGCAGAAAGAAGTAACGAGTCCTGGGTGGGGTGGTGGGGGCGGGTGGCTGCAGTCGCTGGAGAGGTAATGAGGACGGAGCTTTGAGGGCAGCCACTTCTTCCTGTGCCCACAGCAATGAGGCAGCAATTGGCTGAGGTGAGTGGCAGGTGACCCAACAGGGACAGGTGGGGCAATAGTAAATACACCAGGCCAGAGACAAAACCACGGCAGGACAAGTACATGACCCAGAGGACTCCACTGAGTGACCGACTCTGCTCCACAGATGCTGCACCACTCATCCTCTGCAATCGGAACCAGTCCCAGGCAGGGCAGGGGAGGGAAAAACCCCAAATGTAACTGAGTCACAAACCCAAGGCAAACTGGGCTGAGGTTACTTCGAAGTGTCAAGGTCTCGGGCTAGCAATTAATTTTAGTTTTAGGAAAATAAAGTGATGTTTTGCACATGTGAGTGGGTGGCTTGCAAAGTTCACACCTGCGATCCTAGTACTGATTCCTCACACTCTCCTAGAAAAAATTACCATCAGCCTTCCTGGCTGGCAAAAGCTGGGTTCATTGCACCTCGGGCCACTCACCCATTGCCTCACCTGCCCTGATCTCACCAGGCTCCTAGTGACCTCCCACAAAGGTTAAGGGAGTCACAGCTGACTCTGCCACTGTAGTTACAGGAGGAGCCCAGCACCAGTCTCAGTGCTGAAGTCGGGAATCCACACTTACATGAAAGGCTCCCCTAATTGTGACCAAGCTCTGTGCTCAGCTAGAGCAAAGGAGGAGAAGTCCTCCTGCTGGGGCTGCAAAGTTGCTAAGCATTGTATGTTCCCAGGCCCTGCCCTGCTGCTTCTGGGAAGAGACCTTTTAAGGATATGCTGAATAAGCATTCCTGGGCTCTGAGCCAGTGTGAAAGGCCAGCGTCCCTACATGACAATCACTGCAATATCTGGTGCATTTCTGATCCCAGGCTGGGTGCTGAATAGAAAGGCAGCAGCAGCTGGGAAGCAGCCCCCCTGGAGACTGGGCACAGCTGTGCCCCACAGCGTGCATTCCCCAGGGTTCTACCAATTCCTTGATTTATTAGCAGTCAATGCACTGTAAATTTGGGGTGAGGAGTCTGGGTGTGGTGTTGCTACAGACACTTGAGATCTAGGAGGATGTGAGGAGCCTCAGGCACCCCCTTAGGAAGGTCGACTCCACCTGCAGCTCCTACCGTGGGGAGATAGGAAGGCTTCAGGGCTACCTAGGAGGGGATGCCCAGAGCCCAGGCTCCCAGCAGACCACCCAAGAGCCAGCGAGACAACTGTCCTCTGGCAGCAGGGAAAGGCCTTCTGGAACTCTGAGGCATAGCCCCAGCAAAAGCTGGGACCATGACTCAATTCCTGGGAGGCCAGGTATGTCCACCTTGGGGTCCTTTGGGCTCAGAACCGGGGCTCTTCCTCCAAAGTCAATCCGTTAGGAGGCCACAGTGAGAGCTTGGTATCTGAACAAAGAAAAGTGATTGCTGTTCCTTTACAAAACTCAGGTTTGTCACCGTCCTTTCTTCCCAGCACAAGGTCACATCTGTGCCAACCAAGTTCACCTGGCAGCTGAGGGGCAGGGGAAGACTTTAACCTGGGCAGGATGTGTAGGGGCCAAGAACACGTGGCTTGCTGAGTCTTGACATCGTCTCTGGCCAGAGTCATCCACACTGAGACCCCGAGGGTCTCATGGCATGGTTGCACTTAGACTTCGCTCTTGGTGTGCTATGGCAGTTTTTTAGACACAAGAAATTCCCTGGTTGTCATCGAATTTTTCAAATATGGATTTGGTGCTTCTTCCTCACACAGGTGATATGGTGCCAAACTTTGATCAGAAAAGAGAAGCTGCTCTTTCGCTTCCGGGCAGTTCCCTTCTGGTATCCTCAAACACAGGCATTGGGATTTTCTGGGAGGAGTCTCAGGTAAAACCAGGAGCTCCTCAAAACTTTTCCCTAGGGGACAGTCAGGTGTGACTAAGTAGGTCACGTACTCATTCTTTTCCCCTCCTAAATTGTTTTCCTGACTTGTTTTGGCTTTGTCTGTGGAAATGTCTTGTAGAAAAGTCCCAAAGTTCACCACCAACTTGTCAATAACCAACTTGTCACTGGGGGTGGAACATGGTTTTAAGATCCTGTTTTCTGTGTTCACAGAGTCATCAGACTCCTTCAGGTTTAGCTTAGCCTGGAAAAGAAAAAGGGACTTCCAAGTGGTCATTTAGGAGTCACATATGACATAGCCAAAAGCTCGTTAGGCTTGGGATAGCAAATGCCACCTCTGGAACAGCACCCACCTTCCTCCCAGGCCCAGAAGTGGTGGCCAACCCTCTCCACATGCCCTTCCACAGGAGCTTGGAAGGAGTGGCACATTTCCTGAGAATCAGCGCCCTGGATTTGAATGATTATATACATATATAATTATTTTTTTGAGACAGGGTCTCACTCCCATTGCCCAGGCTGGAGTGCAGTAGCACAATCACCACTCACTGCAGCCTCAACTTCCCAGCCTCAGGTAATTCTCCCACCTCAGCCTCCTGAGTAGTCGGGGCTAAAGACACACACCACCACACCTGGCTAATTTTTATTTTCTGTAGAGAGGGGGTTTTGTCACGTTGCCCAGGCTGGTCTCAAACTCCTGAGCTTAAACAATCCGCCCACCTTGGACTCCCAACGTGCTGAGATTATAGACATGAGCCACTGCCCCCAGCCAATTAAACAGTTTCTTCTAGAGTGTGTGAGGCTATTTTCCACACAATCCTGTGCTCACAAAACCCCAGTTAAGATAGAAGCACCAGCTGGGTGCAGGGACTCATGCCTACAATCCCAGCACTTTGGGAGGCTGAGGTGGATGGATTGCCTGAGATCAGGAGTTTGAGACCAGCCTTGCCAACATAGTGAAACCCCATCTCTGCTAAAAATACAAAAAATCAGCTGGGCGTGGTGGCAGGTGAATGTAATCCCAGCTACTAGGGAGGCTGAGGCAGTAGCATCGCTTTGAACCTGGGAAGTGGAGGTTGCAGCGAGTTGAGATTGTACCACCACACTCCAGCCTGGGCAGCAAGAGCAAAACTCAATCTCAAAAAGAAAAGAAAAGAAAAGAAAAAGATAGATGCACCAAAATTAGAACTCTTAGCGATGGAAAAAGCACAATCATAGAGACAGACTTGTTCAATCTCACCAAAAAATCAGAGGTGGCCTCATGGCAGGGACCATGACTTTGTCATTTGTACTCCTACAGCCTAGCTCAGTGCCTGGCATGCAGTGAGTGATTGGTAAGTGCTGGATCTAGATCTACAGATTATTCAAAAAGCACGTTAGACATCAGACAGCACTGCCTATGAGCCCAGGTACTCTCTAAATGACACTGAATACGCAGGAAAGTAAATGGCGGTATAAATCAGTCCAGTATACCAGACTGATAAGAGGAGGAAATGAAAAGAAAGCCCATTATAACAAAATGTCCATGCTCAAAAAAGCCTTCTGAGTTGGAACAAGGACTAATATTTAAAATTTGTGCATCAAGGAAAAACTGGAAACAGCCTTTCAGTAATAAGGATTTAAAGGTTATATTTGATTGGGCTTGTTTTGACGTAAGCAAAAAATTAAACCTTAAAAATTTCCTAACAGTTTTTCACTTAAAAATTTATGAAAATGGAGGGTTTCTAGTTAAGGACTACTCACTAGAAAACCCCAATGCCAGCACTTTGAGAGGTCCAGGCAGGCAGATCACCTGAGGTCAGAAGTTCAAGACCAGCCTGGCCAACATGGTGAAACGCCATCTCTATAAAAATACAAAAAATTAGCCAGGCATGCTGGCAGGTGCCTGAAATCCCAGCTACTCGGGAGGCTGGGATGGAAGAATCACTTGAACCCAGGAGGTGGTGGTTGCAGTGATCCAAGATCATGCCATTATACTCCAGCCTGGGTGACAGAGGGAGACTCCATCTCAAAACAAACACACAAACACCCAATGCCAGTTAATAAAGCCTGACTCTGAGATGTCCCCAATCTGAGAAAAACAACCTGAGGCAGCCTCAGCCTGCCACACCCATCAACATCCTCTGGTGATCTTCAGGCCGTCTTTAGATTACTGTGCTCTTGGCTGCTTTGTAAATAGCTTCAACTCCTATAGCCAGGCCTCCTCTCTCTCTCTAATTAGCCCATCAGGTCAGGAAGGGTAGGGCCAGCGTCTTTCTTCAGCAGCATCCTTTATAGGACCAGTTCCACCTGGGAATGCACTGGGTCCTCGTGAGCCTAGTGAAGCCCTTTCCTCTTGTCATAGCACGGGTCAAAGACATTCCAGGAAGGCTGATTCCACCTGCCCTGCCAGCCATTCCCTGAGACTTTTCAACTCGAGTTCTTTTGATGTGAACCTCGAAAAAAGCTCAGCCTAGCACACTTCCCCATCTCCATTCACCTTGTCTACCTCCCGCGACAGTAATTTCCTTAATAAAAACGAGAGTGTTTACCTTGAAATCGTCTCCACGCCAAGTGGCTATACTACTTTCAGCAGGGTTGGGAACGCTGGGCCAACACAGGTGAGCCAATTTGCTAATGAGAGAGAAGATTTTAAGATGGGAAGTGAATCTAAGAAGCATTAGCACTGTATGGCTGAGTCAAAAGAGGGAGGCTTTGCTAAAGGGAATTGTAAGTTTCCCTCCTAAATAAGGGCATGTCTGCCTGATTGATAGAACCTGGGAAAGTGGAGTTGTTTTGTGGTGTGTGCATTGCGGGGTGACATTGCCAGCTATCTATGGGATGTGCTCAGAGGAGACTCTCCCCATACAAAATGTTCCTACCTTCCCCTCTCTCCCATCCCCGCATCTCCATACCTGGTCCCGATGCTGTAAATTGCACCATCACAGTCATTCCTTTGAGGCTTATCCCCCAGGAAGAGCAACATTCTATAAGCCTTATAAGCTACTCACACTTTCCTGTAATGGTTCTCGAAGTGTGGTCCCAGACAGCAGCATCAGCATCACCTGGGAACTTGTTAGAAATGCAAATTTTGGGGCTTTACCCTAGAACCACTCAATCAGAAACTTTTGGGATGAGGCCTGATTCTGAAGCATGCTAAAGATCAGATGATTACTTAAGTGCATAACGTATAAGAATCTATGCTGGTAGCTTGGCTACTACCTACAATTGGTAACTGACACTAGCTTGACCGTAAACTAAGAGCAGCTGCTTGGCAGAGATGATCACAACTGTCTAATTTGGAGCTCAACTAGGGAAGGACCATTAGGGTGACATAAGGCTCACTGCAGAGAGAAAGCATAAGACCCTGAAGACATGCTTTCTTCTCCAAAGTGGCCAGGGCAAGCAGGACAAAGGCCCCTGCTGTCAGACCCCCAACACTGCACCACAAGCAAGCAACGAGCTTGCACCAGCAGATGACTGGCCAGCACTCCAACTCCATGGAGACACTGCTCCCTGCTCTGCCTGAGAGAGAAGCTTGCAAGAAGGCCTGCTGCAGTCAGGGGCCCCCGCTAGATACTGAGAGAAAGGGCCTGCTCTCTAACACCAGTCTCAGATGGTACATGGAGCAGACCGAGCCTGTGAGGCAGCTGGCACTCCCCTGGCCTCAAAAGGGCCTAGCCCTGGGCATGGAGCTCTGGGAAGTGAAAATGCTGTTGCTTGGTCAGAATTCTGATGAGCCACTGGGTGTGGGCTTTAATAACCTCAATAAATATGTACCAGGTTAATAAATGAATGAACACCCCTTGATGGCAGAGTGCCCTCTCCTACGAAGCATCTATGATGCCTTCCGCCTCTTTTTGTCCCTGATTTTTCGGGCACCCACTGTTGTCTACAGACTTACTTGGGTTTCTTGAGACCATATGCCGCTGTCAGGATGATGAGAAGAAGAAGGCCTCCAGCAATCAGAGTCGTTATAAGGATAATCTCAAAGACACCTTTGAAAAAGAAAGAACAAAATTCAGTAGTAAGCTGAGTTCCTCACCTCCTGGACAAAAATCAGTGATTAACTTTTTGCTCTAGTAGCGTCAGCAACACAATTTCTTATTAGTTTTATTTCGATTAAATTCAATTTCTTTCCACTAAAAAAACCCCAGAGTTTTGTGGCTCCCCATCTAGGCATCTTCTCCAGGCAGCATTCATTCCAACAGCGTTCCTTCAGTGAATATTTGTTGAGCATTTCTTAATTTTAATTTTATTTTTTTGAGATGGGCGTTGCTCTGTCACCAGGCTGGAGTGCACTGGCGTGATCTTAGCTCACTGAAGCCTCAAACTCCTGGGGCTCAAGCAACCTCCTGTCTCAGCCTCCTAAGTAGCTGGGACTTACAGGTGCAAGACATTGTGGCCAACTAATTTTTAGATTTTTTTTTTTTTTTTGAGATGGCATCTTGCTCTGTCACCCAGGCTGGAGTGCAGTGGCACGTCTTGGCTCACTGCAACCTCCATCTCCTGGGTTCAAGCGATTCTCCTGCCCTAGCCTCCTGGGTAGCTGGGATCACCGGCACCCACCATCAAGCCCGGCTAATTTTTATATTTTTAGTAGAGATGGGGTTTCACCATGTTAGCCAGGCTGGTCTCAAACTCCTGGCCTTGAGTGATCTTCCTTCCTTGGCCTCCGAAAGTGCTGGGATTACAGGCATGAACCACTGCATCCAGAGAGCAACTTTAGCTAAGGTGTCCAAAGAAAGAGTGAAATTCAAGTTGATCTTAATAGTGAGAGGCTCCAGCCACGCAAAACCATGGAGAAAAGCACTCCAGGCAGAAGAAATAGTGGATGCAAAAGCTTTGAAGCAAAAACAAGGTAGGGAAGATAAACAGAGGCAAAAAGAAAGCAGTAGGAAATGAGGTCAGTAAGGACAGATGATGAATGATCTTGAAAGTTATAGGAAGGAGTTTGGATTTTCTTTACAACACAATAAAAGTCACCGGTGGGTTTTAAACAGAGAATTCGGGTTTGAAACTCTGGCTGCTGTGTGGAGAATGGATTATAGAGGATCAAAGATAGAAGCAGGGTGATTTACAATCTTTAGACCAGGGTAGGAAATGTCTAGGTCCCAGGGCTGGATCTTGCCTTCATTTAACCCTTGGAGAAAACTCCATGAGCCGATGAAATCTGTGCCCGGTGTTGCAAAAATTCAATATGGCTTTAAAAGATTGTCAACAGCAATATCAAAAAGAGTTCCTAAAAGGCAATGTTAGTCCATCAAAACAGAATGTTTTCTCTGTTAAAAAAAAAAAAAAAACATGTCGTACTCACATTTTCCAGAGTCATAAAGCAATTTTATGCTTGAAAAATGTGATGAATAAGAGGCTTTCAAGAATATTTCAAGCAGACAATTTTTAGCTTGTTCCAGTTATTGCAAAATCTTGGCAGTGTTCCTTCATTTTTAATCTAAAAAGTTATTCATTCTTTAAGAGAGTTGTAGTATGTACTTAAAAATCAAATCTCTATCACTCAAGGACTTGGCAAAATTAACATTTCTGTTTCTCCCATTCTCCTTCCTTCTTTCTGCTTCACCTCCTCATTCCATCTGCCTGCCTCTGAAATATCTTCCTTCACCAGCCATCATATGAAGCTACATTTTATTTTACATTATTTGTTGTCTCTAGAAAATTTTTCTTGTTATTTTTTAAAGTAAAAGCAGGTAAGTTAAACATATCTTTTTGCTCAAAAAAGCCTCCATAAATGACGAGGTTAAGCCCCTCCCTGGGGGGTCAGTGGTCCTGGGTTAACCAAGGTTTTTCCTTGAAGGCCCTGTTGTACAGTGATATGGTCTGACTGTGTCCCCACCCAAATATGATCTGAATTGTAACTCCCATAATTCCCATGTGTTACAGGAGGCACCCAATGGGAGAGAATTGAATAATGGGGTAGTTTCCCCCATACTGTTCTCATGGTAGTGAATAAATCACACAAGATCTGATGGTTTCATAAAGGGAAACCCCTTTCACTTGGTCCTCATTCTCTCCTGCTGCCACCATGTAAGACGTGCCTTTTGCCTTCCAACCATGATTGTGAGGCTTCCCCAGCCATGTGGAACTATCGAACTCTTTTTCTGTATAAATTACCCAGTCTCGGGCATGTGTTTATCGGCAGCGTGAAAACAGACTAATACGTGACTGTGAATGGGGAGGCAGCCTGAGACGGGAGCTGGTTTGGTGCTAAGACTCAAATTGGCATTAATTTGACATCTCCTCCTCCAGATGATTTATGGCTGCCCATGAGGAAGGATCAAAATGACCAGCATTTCCAAATTCAGCTCTCAACTTCCCTGCTCTCTCCCTCCTATCTCCTCATGTATATGCTTTCTAGGAAGGTTGGTGAGACAGAGAGCAGGGTGGCTCTTTCCACGTAGGCACTGCCCTTTCATTTGGCTTTCCCAGCCTTTGGCAGATGTCATTTCTCTCTGACATAAGGTAAACATAGGGAGAGGTACCTAAGGCTTGAAGGAAATACTCACTGAATGACAATGTCTTGAAATTTATGCTGGTCCCGTTGGTTCCCCCAGCACTGGTGCTGGCCATGACCTGAACAGTGTAAGAGGTCTTTCGTTGCAGGGCCTCCAGGCTGTACTGCAAAATGCTGGAGTTGACTGTCTTGGCTAAAGGAGAAATACAGAGGTCAAACACCATGGCCAAGCCGAACTGAAAATTGTGTCCCAGGAGCATCACAATAAGAGCATTGGAACCGTGCTTCCAAGCTCAGCTGTCTCATATTCTGACCCCTGTTCATGTCCTGCTTAAAATTAGTCTATCAAGATGGATCGAGGACCTCAGTATAAGAGCTAGAACTATAAAAACTCTTAGAAGACAGCACAGGATAAATCTTCACAACCTTAAATTTCACAATGGTTTCTTAGATATGATGCCAAAAGCACAGGTAGCAAAAGGAAACAGATTAAGCTGGATTTCACTGAAATTCAAAGTTTTTGTGCATCGAAAGATAATATCAAAAGAATGAAAAGACAACTCATAGAACGCGTGAAAATATTTACAAATCATATATCTGATAAATAACTGATATCTGGAATATATAAAGAACTCATAAACTCAATAACAAAAAGACAACACAATTTAAACATAAGAAAATGAGATTAAAAAGACACGCCTCCAAAGAAGATATGCAAATGGGCAAAAACTACAGGAAAAGATGTCCAACATTATTAGTCAGTAGGGAAATGCAAGCCTATGAGATAACCACTATGTACCCACCAGGACAGCCATAATTTTCTTTTAATGAAAAATAACAAGTGTTGACAAGGATGCAGAGAAATGAAAACCCTCATACATTGCTGGTAAGAATGTAATTCCAGCACTTTGGGAGGCTGAGGTGGGCAGATCACAAGGTCAGGTGTTCAAGACCAGCCTGGCCAATATGGTGAAACCGCATCTTTACTAAAAATACAAAAATTAGCCAGGCATGGTGGGGGATGCCTGTAGTCCCAGCTTCTTGGGAGACTGAAGCAGGAGAATTGCTTGAACCCAGGAGGCAGAGGTTGCAGTGAGCTCAGATTGCACCACTGCATTCCAGCCTGAGTGACAGATGAGACTCCATCTCAAAAAAGAAAGAAAAAAAAAGAATGTATACTGGAGCAGTGGCTGTGGAAAACCGTTCGGTGGCTCCTCAGTAAGTTAAACTAGAGTTACCATATGATCCAGCAATTCAATTTCTAGGTTATACACCCAAAAGAACAAAAAGCACAAACTCAAAACAGATATTTGTACATAGCAGCATATGTTCATAGCAGACATCTGTTCATAGTAGCCCTATTCACAGTAGCTTAAAGGTTGAAACAACCTAAATGTTCATCAGCTGATGAATGGATAAACAAAATGTGGAATATCCACACAATGGAATATTATTCAGCCATAAAAAGGAATAAGTACTAAACCATGCTATAACATGGATGAACTTTGAAAACATGCTACATCAAAGAAGCCAGACACAAAGGTCACATATTTTATGATTCTATTTATATGAAATATCCAGAATAGGCAATCCATAGAGACACAAAACAGTTTGGTGGTTGGCAGGGGCTGTGGGAAGAGAGGAATGGGGAGGGACTAATTAATGGGTGTGGGGCTTCCATTCGGGTGGGAATGGAAGAGCTCTGGAAGTAGCCGTGATGGTTGCACAACATTGTGAATGCTCCTAATGCCACTAAATTGTACACTTTCAAATGTTTAAAATGGAAAAATATTTTACATGTATTTTACCATAAGAAAAAAATTATTTAGCCTAAGCAAGAATCCAAGCCTTGCCCAGTGTTTAAGATGTCAGGAGATAAGGTGGACTGAAGAAAAACCCGATTTGGCAGGGGCTGTAGAAGTCATGGTAACAGGGTCTATTCCCCTCACTCTTTAAGCCAGGCACACCATTCCTGGGAATAATGATCAGGGAGCTCCCGGGAGGTCAATTCAGGCCTCAGCCAGGACAAATTATATCGGTTCCTTCCATTCCCACTGGACTATCCTCTCAGGACTGTCCCTTCACTCTCATTTAACCCACAAAGCCCCAGAAGTTGGGTGTTCTTGTCCCCATTTTCAGAGAGACTTGAAGAAGCTAAGTGACTCATGCCAGATTGCAGGTCACAACGAGGTGGGGGAGTCATGCCTACGACAGGTCTATCCCTAGCATCTGTCTGGGGCTTGGGGTTATTTTCCCACTTGGCTATGGGCGCGCTTACAGAATCCTTTTCCTCCTTCAGCTTGGTAAAAGATGGTGTAGTTGCAGATGATACCCTTTCTCTGTCTCTTGGGAATCTCCTTCCACATGATTGTAACAGTCTTCACGCCAATGTTCTCCACCTTGGTCTCAGGACCTTCTGATGGAACTGGAAGGGACAGGGAGATAAATGATAATCATTGAACCACACCCCAACAGATCGTTCCCCCACAAAGGCTCTGGCCAGTACTGAGACCAAACCACAGTGCTGGAGGCAGGAGGCGTGGGTTGAGTAGGGAACTGATGAATGAACTTGTCTGGGAAAATTGTTTTCTAGAGCCATCTCTCTTAAGCAAGAAGAGAAGTGGCATCAAGGCCACTTGAAAAATTCCTTTCTTATAGATGTCTCACTCCAATTCGGTACCCAGCTTTTCCATTTATATCTGTAAAGTGTAGTTATTATCAAATAGTTGAAGAATATGCCTCCATAGGCTACCTTTGAGTGGAAGAAGTTATATTCCAATGTTGGATCTGGAAGACGTGAACTTCCAAAAAGATCAAAGTAAAGTTTGAGCAATTCACCAGTAAAGCCCTTGCTCATTGCTACATAATTAAAAATAATTTAACATCCCTAAGTTAGCATGAACTCTGTAGGCTCCCTGATGTGGTCTTAATTCAATGTTATTGCTGGTAGCAGCTCTATTTGCACTGTTTATTTGTGACTTTGGTCAAGTTATTTCACCTCTCTGAGCTTTAATTTTCAATCTGTGAAATGAGAGGATTGGACTCGATGATCCCTAATGTCTACCCCAGCTTCAGAATTCAGCGGATTCAGAGCATACAGAGTTCACTACAAGACGAAGCGAAGTTTGAGCCCTAAGACGGCTGGGAATGAGCTGCAGGCATTTGCGGCCTTTTCCACAGGTTGTACAGGTCCTACCATTTCCTTTTCCCCACAGGGCCTTGTCCATACATACCGCCTTCTTTGGCATAAGCCTGGATGGAATATGGCTCGCCAACCTTGTCATGCAACATTGGATACACAGAGATGTTATAGCACCAGAAAGGTTTTAATTTATCTGTAAAAAAAGAAAGAAAAAAGAAACAAGCATAAGTGCAGAGCGTGGCAGAGTGGAAGGAATACTAGACTAAGAGTTATGGCCAAACACTTATGGAAGATATTCCATTTCTCTACAGCTTCCACCTCTGGGAAATAAATAGGTTAGGGTGAATGGTCTCTCATATCTATTGCTTTTCTCAGATTTTCTAATTAATTCTTATTTTTAATTTTAATTTTTAAATTTAGCCTTTTAGCTTCTTCTTTTTTGGAGGCAGGGAATCCTCAGGTTTGTTCTGTCCAAACACTTTTGCAGCCAGAGAGATCCACAGGACCGCTGAATACGCTGCCTAATTAAGTCCTAGAACTTAGAGCCATCCAGAAGCAAAGAAGTAAGAGATCCAATCCGTCCTCTGTCACTGATTTTATCATATAATTTGGGGCACAGCAGAATAAAACTTAATCCTTCAAGTCAACAATCTATCATCACCCTGTGGATCTCAAACACCACGAATTCTATCTCCTCTACTTGCCTGCATCCCTGCATGTGTATTAATCTTAATATGGATGCTTGAAGCATTAAGAAATGATTGTAGTGACAGGATTAAAAGGGTAAAGCCTCATTAGGGAGGCTGAGGCAGGAGGATCGCTTGAGCCCAGAAATTTGAGGTTACAGTGAGCTATGATCATGCCACTGCACTCCATCCTTGGCAACCAGGCAAAACCCTGTCTCTAGAAAATAAAAAGTTTTTTAAAAAATTAAAAATAAAGAATAAAGCAGACTGGGTGCAGTGGCTCATGCCTGTAATCCCAGCACTTTGGGAGGCCAAGGCGGATGGATCACAAGGTCAGGAGATCGAGACCATCCTGGTCAACATGGTGATACTCCATCTCTACTAAAACACAGAAAACTAGCTGGGCGTGGTGGCTAGCGCCTGTAGTCCCAGCTACTCAGGAGGCTGAGGCAGGGAAATCCCTTGGACCCAGGAGGTGGACGTTGCAGTGAGCTGAGATCAGGCCACTGCACTGCAGCCTGGTGACAGAGTGAGATGCCGTCTCAAAAAAAAAAAAAAAAAGAATAAAGCCTCACTCATGTATCTTACATAGGGCAGGGTCTTTCTGAAAAGAAGGCTATTCCTATAACAATCACCTGGGAAAGGGGCCTGGCCCTTAAACAGGCAACCAGAACTCAAGAAAGTATCCTAGGTGTGACAGCTGGGATCCACACTCTGGTGTTACCCATGAGATGACCCAGCTATCCAGGAAGGGCTCTCTGATGGTGGGTGTTAAGACAGTGTTTCCACTTGGAGGCTGGCCAGATACCTGGTCTACTTAACACCCCCAGTTTTCTGTGCCAGCCTTGACTTGGAAATGCCAAGAAGTGTGTCACTTCATTAAGCTTGCACAAGCTTGTCAAATGCTATTAACCACACTAACATCTTTGAAGCCAAAGTTAAGGATTTAAAATGGATGAAAAACCAAACCCCGCACAGAGGGAACCTGTGGGTTGCACCGGGGCTACCTTGATGGATCGTCCAGTTCTTGGCCTGAGACACAGGTTCCCAGGAAAGGGTGGGGGGCTCTGAGTCCATGTCCGGAAACCATTCAACCATCCAAGTGTTCACGTCTAGAGCACAGCTTTGCCACTTCACCACTAGCCGGTCCTCAGCAAGGCAGGCCTGCATGACCTCAATGCACCGAAATGCTGAAAAAAGAGAAAAGGACCACTTCACAGCTACCCACCTCATTCCCCAAATGCAACCACCACACTGGCATCTACTCACTGCCTCAGCTGTAGAACAAGCCCAAAGTTCAGGATCTCCACTGCAGCCTCCCCTGATGGTGCTTTTTACCCGTTATTGCATCCCTTTTCCTTACACAACACCTTTGAGGATTAAGTGGCTTCTTTGCTTTTTTTGAGACGGAGTTTCGCTTTTGTTGCCCAGGCTGGAGTGCAATGGTACAATCTTGGCTCACCGCAACCTCTGCCTCCAGGGTTCCAGCGATTCTCCTGCCTCAGCCTCCTGAGTAGCTGGGATCACAGGCATGTGCCACCACCCCCAGCTAATTTTGCATTTTTAGTAGAGATGGGGTTTCATTATGTTGGTCAGGCTATTATGTGGCTTCTTAATCTTCCTTTACCTACCCCAAATTGACCTATTTCCAGAAAAAGATCTCACTAGAGAGTTGATGACTAAAAAGACTTACCTTCTACAAGTGTCTCTGCAAGTCAAAAGGAAAGGAAACCTGAGACAAAGAATCTCCAAAGGTAGAATTTCAGGCCCTGGGAATTGTGTGGCTAGGAAGCTGGGAGATGGCGACCATAAAATCATACCAGGGAGATGGGTTCACACTTTCACTCTATATTCTGGCTGTACACAAACTGGATATGAATTCCTATCCTTAAGACAGCAAGTATTGCGTTTGTACCAGAAAGACAAAGATGCCACAATCCAAAGTACCTAGTAAGAATTAATACATAAGTGGCAATATTTTCTGCGGGACTGGCCAAAAATTTATCTCTGGAAACAGACCAAAAGGATTTATTTAATAGAAAAGTTGAGTGTATGGCTTCTAATAAAACATCTGGAACTTAATCAGAATCTGAGAGATATCTTATTGAAAATGTTTGAACACACAGAAGAGAAGAGAACTCCCAGAGGTGCGGTGAGGCAGAGGTGGAAGGTACAAATTGGGTGGGGCTCAGAAATTCCAGGGTGTGCTCTCCCCTCACCCACTCCTCTCCAGCGTAGCACACCTCAGCCTGCAAAACTGGAATCCATGGGAAGTGTTGCTTTTCCTTTTTTTTTGAGGCAGGTCTTGCCCTGTCGCCCAGGCTTGAGTGCAGTGGCATCATCTTGGCTCTCTGCAACCTCCACCACCTGGGTTCAAGTAATCCTTGTGCCTCAGCCTCCTGAGTGTCTGGGACTATAGGCACACACTATATACCCAGCTAATTTTTTGTATCTTTAGTAGAGATGGGGTTTCACCATGTTGGCCAGGCTGTTCTCAAACTCCTGACCTCAGGTGATCTGCCTACCTCAGTTGGTCTCCCAAAGTGCTAGGATTACATGTGTGAGCCACCATACCCAGCAGGAAGAGTGTTTCAGTGAATGCCAAAGATGATCCTGGATGTGGGCATAAAAGTGTCCTGCAAAAAACCCCAAAAAGCCTTTTGAAGCTGGAACCCTAGGCCACCTGTAGGAATTTGGGGTGGGGACCGGAGTCCTGCATGCTGCTGTTCTGAGACAACAAGCCCCAGCAGGCTGTGTGTATATTTAGGAGTCTGGTTCTTGTAATCCACAGTTGACAGATCCTTTTCCCAAACAGCGCCCATATCAGACACTCCAGGGGCTAGTCCTAGCAGCAAGGCCAGGTCATCTGTCAACCTGAAAAGGTAACTCTGAGAAGGACAACTGAGACATGGAGAAAATGTGAAGCCACAGAAGGTGCTGGAGCTGGGGCAAGAAGCACAGAGCCTGGAGATCGACCCTGCCTAACCCTAGGGCTCTGACTTTCTCCTCCGACCTTCCCCTGCTCACCACCTGGAAGCATCCCCAGTCAGTTCTGGCTGAAAGTCCCTGCTGGAGCCTTGGAGACCTAACGAGACTCTTCTAGCAGCCAGTGTTGGTGCTCCGCCCAGACCCTCTCAGCTTCCTTTTTACCGTGTGTGTGTATTTTGCTTGGCTTGGATGACTATGAGATATCACTTACACTCTAGAGTCCCCTACAAGATCCAGTGTGAACCCTCTTCCCTGGGGTTTTTATCTCCGATTGTGCCTGTTATGGGTTGAATTGTATCCCCCCATTGTATATCCTCAGTGTCACAGAATGAGACATTTGGAAATAGGCCATTGCAGATGTAATTAGTTAAGACAGTGGGCCCTCTATAAGAAAAGAAGAATCTGGGCATGGAAACAGAGACACACAAGAAGCTAGCCATGTGAAGACTGAAGCAGATACTGGATTTGTGGGAGTTACTGGAGCTGCCACAAGCCAAGGAATACCTGGTGCCACTCCAGGCTGGAAGGGGTAAGGAAGGATTCTCCCCTAGAGACTTTAGGGAGCATGGCTAGCCAGCACCTCGATTTGGGACTTCTGGATTCCAGGACCATGAGACAATAATGTTTGAAGCCCCCCAGTCTGCAGTGCTTTCTTTCAGCAGCCCTGAAAGCCCACCTTGGCCTCAGCCTCTGCCCCTTCCTGGCCAGTTTCCGCAGCTTCCTTTTCTTATCTCCCTGAAGGTGCTTTTTAAAAAAAAGACTTGCCCACAAATCCTGGCTTGAAGAAGCCAGTGCTGGTGTCTAACCCCACTCCTTCGCACCAACACTGGAGCTCTGAGGAGCAGGGGAGCCAAGTCTAAAGCGCCAGGTGCACTGCAGAGACTGAGGAGACCAAGGGGCGTGGCACTGGCTGCAGGAAGCCATGCGTCAACCTTGAAAGGGGAAAGCCTGACCATGCCAAGGGGTGCCAAAAGGGATGTTTCCAAGTCATCACTCTGCTCAATATAAACGAATCGCCAGGTCCTTCCATCATTCAACAAGAGCTTTCTGAGCAAAGACTCCAAACATTGCCAGGTGTGGTAGGAGACAGAGATCCTTCCTTGGAGAAGCAGGAAGGGGCTTTGACCGTGAAAGCCACTGATTTCTTGTGATCTGCATGAAGACATTCACCTGGGGGGCTCATGTGCTGGTGCTGCTTCCCCTTTGCCAACTGTCCCAGCGCATCCTGAGTTCTGCCCCAACTCGGGCCCATCTTCCTCCTCTGGCCTCATGACACAGCAGCCAGGACCATGCCTGCCTCAGACCACGCCGCTGCTGCCTGCTGGCTCAGGTCTCACAAAACCCAGGGCATGCTGAGCAGAAGGAACCTGCTTCTAAGCCCTTATTCCAAAAGGGAAATGTGGGAGCCCCCCAAAAGTCAATAACCAGCTCTGTGTCACACAGCATCTGTGACTGGAATTCAAGGCACTTTATGAATAGGTTGTGGGATATGGTACGAGTTGGGAATCCTGCAAATCCGAACTGAAATCATCCCACTCCAGAGACCTCAGGAACATTACTAAGCTTGGCTGAATCCCTTTGCCATCTATAAAATCTCACAGCATCTACATCATGAGTTATGCCAAGGCTGAAATGGGAAAACCTATGTTCTCTTAGCACAATTCCTGACACATACTAATGGACAATGTACGATAACTATACTTACTTAATGATAGTTATACTTACAGAAATTATGTTATTATTATCTAGTTAGTAGTATTCTCATTCTCCAGTTGCCTTCACTTTATTAAGCAAATTTCTATACAATATTATTTTCTTTTGTTTGTTTGATTTTGGGACAGGGTCTTGCTTTCTTGCCCAGGCTGGAGTGCAGTGGTACAATCTTGGCTCACTGCAACATCAACCTCCCTGGCTCAAGCGATTCTCCCACCTCAGCCTCTTAAGTAGCTGGGACTACAGGCACATGCCACCATGCCTGGCTAATTTTTGTATTATTATTTTTTTTTTTGCAGAGACAAGGTTTCACTATGTTGCCCTGACTGGTCTCGAACTCTTGAACTCAGCAATCCACCCGCCTTGGCCTTCCAAAGTGCTGGGATTACAGGTGTGAGCCACCATGCACATCCAGGAAATTACTTTCTTATATGTCTGGGACCAGTGTCTGTAAAGTTTCTCTGTAAAGAGCCAGATAGCAAATATTTTAGGTTTTAGGTTTTGTAGGCTAGATTGTCTCTGTCACAACTATTCAACTTAGCCACTATGGCACAAAAGGAGCCATAAACAATATGTGAGCAAGTAGGTGTGGCTGTGTTATTGTGAAACTTCACTTACAATAACCAGTGTCCATCCAGAGTTAACTGCAAGCTTCAGTGTATCAATACCTGGTCTAAGACCATTACAACTGATGATCACACAGATATATCTGACACAAAGCCATAAAAATACTAAGTGAATCTGGCATAACTTTAGTTAAATTGTATTTTATAATATTTTTAAAGTTGGTAATCTGTGTCTAACAGAAATTTGATCAATCAGAAATGTTATTAAGAATGACAATAGGCTGGGCACAGTAGCTCACACCTGCAATCCCGGCACTTTGGGAGGCTGAGGCAGGTGGATCACCTGAGGTCGGGAGTTCGAGGCCAGCCTGACCAACATGGAGAAACCCTGTTTCTACTAAAAATACAAAATTAGCTGGGCATGGTGGCGTGCACCTGTAATCCAAGCTACTGGGGAGGCTGAGGCAGGAGAATTGCTTGAACCCAGGAGGTGGAGGTTGTGGTAAGCTGTGAAAGCACCATTGCACTCCAGCCTGGTCAACAAGAGCAAAACTGGATCTCAAAAAAAAAAAGAATGACAGTAGTAATAATTAGCACCAGACAAAGCATTTTACATACACAGTCTCATTTAATCTTCACCACAGCTCTGTGAAGTAGGTATTATTATATAATAGCTAAATTTTACGAGTAGCTAAGGTTCAGAGAGGTTAGGTGACCTGCCCAAGGTTAATGGTATCTTGTGGAAGTGCAAAGATTTGAACCCAGAGCTGCTGGACTCCAAAGCCTATGCTTGTATACCCTATTCTTTAACTCCTCCCACCCTGGGGCCACCATGGGAAACTGAGGTTACTATTCAACAGCACCTCTATTAACGAAGAACGTGTGCTCCAATCACATGTGCATTTGTCAGGAACCTCAGTGAGGGTGCTGGACAGGTGGGAACTAGGATGTCAGGGAATGAGGACTAAGGGAGTACTATTAAATGCTAACTAAAATATCAAATGTAGCTTAAAACACAAATGTAGAAATATCTAGGAATTATAAAATGAGGGTTTAAGGAGAATAGACAGAAGGGGGCACAGGCAGAGAATTCTGGAACTGGTTGTGTAAATGTCTGAACCAGTCTAGGTGTAAGCAAATAGAGACAGGTGGGGAATTGGAGAGAACATTCCTAACTATGATGTGTTTCCACAAATAATTATGCACACCTGCTCTATGCCAACGGCCCTATGCTAATTTAAGTGTTGGAAATTAGGATTAAAAAAATAGGCAGGAAAAATGGACAAAAATCCCTGTCCTCATGGCACTTACGTCCTATTGAGGAAGAAAAAGGTAGTAAAACAAATAAGATAATTTATAGAATGAGGAATAGTACTAAGTTTGAAAGAGAAAAATAAGGCAGAAAAGAGAAAATCTATTGTCTGCAATTCTTTGAATGAGAAATTTTTTATTTCAAATCAGGATATAAAATATGAGTTTGACTGGGAGCAGTAATATGTTAAAAACTACTTGACCGAAAGTGTAATGCACTATTGATTAACAAGTATAAACACTAGAATTTTTCCTTAGTAACAATGGAAGGGGAAAAGGAAGAAAACAGGAAAGCAAGCATTAAACCAAGGATGAGGATGTAATGAATACCCATTTGTAGGGAGAAGAGTTCAAGAGCCGCTTCGGTCATGGAGGACAAATGTGACAAATAGGACAGTTTTATAGGACTCGACCCTGCTTACATTCACTCAGACCAGAACAAATCAAAGCTGCATGCAGAACTTCTAGGTGTATGGCTTTGTATTCTGTAATGTATAAAGTCTCTGATTTTTAACACAGGCTTTGTTCCAAAGGAACCTGACTTCAAGGGGTTCATTAATTACTAGCAAATTTTCATTGCTTCTCCACAACCTAAAAAATCCCCCCACTCCATTTTCATTTTGACTCAAGAGAAAGAGTCATCCTTGAGAGCACAGGGACTGCTCCCTGGCCAGTGGATGGGAACAGGCACCTAAGGAAGAAGCTGATGCTCTACTTACACTTTTCCTGAATAGCTGGAATCCTCAGGGTGGCCACTGGAGATTTTCCAAGAGAATTATAAGAAATCATAGACACCCAATAGCTCTCGCCTCCCAGATGCAGTTCCAGTGGCTGGTTAGTGGTGTTTATTGTCTCTGTGAGGTTAGTGTTGTTTTCCGGAAAGTACCATATGTTGTAGCCAAGTGTTTTCTCTAGGACTGGGGCTCCTCTTGGCTTCTGAACCCAAAGAAAACAAAATTCATTGCCAATTACAAAGAAAAAGAAAGGCATTGAGACAGTGAGAAGCGGTGGGTGTGAGGGGTATGGAATAAGGTTAACTGTTAGATACTAAACTACGATCAGTTAGTCACCCTCCAGGGGTAAATAATACATCCTGGGCTGTGATAATAACTCTTCAAGTGTCAGAAAAGGGATTTAATAAATTTAGTCCAAATCCATGAGGCTAAACTAGGAGAATGCCCAAGCCAATGTAAACAAGTCACGCTTCTTTACTTCCGCCCGCTTGTATCTTTCACTCCATCCCTCTCATGTAGAGGAGTAAGGGCTAGAAAGCTGACATATTCCCTCTGAGCCCATCCCAAGTCTGGTCTGGCCCTGGGTCATCTCCTACCTGGAGTATCCAAGGCTTGGAGAATACCCTATGCCCTAGTCTTTTATTTCCATGCCTCTCCCTCTGAGAAGGGAGCCAGCTTCCCTGGACCAGGCACCCCAACCAGGCATCTTAGCTAAGAGGAGTAAAACATTCAGGGCTGCACTACCAGTCCCAAACTCTTGGCAAGATGAGAAGTTTAAGGGAACCCTGGGAACTTTAAGCCAAACTCTTATTTTCAGCCTTGAACTTGGGCCCACTAACCAGATGTTTGCCTAGGTGGGAGCATGCTGAATATTTCCCAAAATTTATAGGGTTTCCCATTTGTTTCCTGTTAGTGATTATGCACACCAATAGAGCAGAATGCTTGAACTAAGTCCAGATGGGACTTTAGCAGGCACCTCATCCCATTGCCTTCCCAGTTCAGGAATTTCCTTTACACTCACCTTGGCATAAAAGGTTAGCTAGAATCCTCCTAATGACCAGGAGCCTTTTATCTCTCAAGACGGCCCATTTCCTTTTTATTTTAATTTATTTATTGATTCATTTTGAGACAGGGTCTCATTTTGTTGCCCAGGCTGGAATGCAATGGCACGATCTCGACTCACTGCAATCTCTGCCTCCTGGGTTCCAGCAATTCTCTTGCCTCAGCCTCCCAAGTAGCTGGGACTACAGGTGCACACCACCACGCCCAGCTAATTTTTGTATTTTTAGTACAGAGAGGATTTCACCATGTTGCCAAAGCTGGTCTCGAACTCCTGACCTCAAGTGACTGCCTGCCTTGGCCTCCCAAAGTGCTGGTATTACAGGTATGAGCCACTGCACCTGGCCCCGTTTTCTTTTTTAAATAATAGCTTTATTGAGATACAATTCACATTTCATAAAATTCAGTTTTAATGTGAGTTCAACGGCTTTTATTAATAGTATGTTCAGTCATGCAACTATCACCATTATTTAATTTCAGAGCATTTTAGTACATTCCTTTTTAACCAACTCAAATTCTTAAGAAAGCTTTCCCTTCTTGAGGGGGCAGGGGGTGGGGAAAGACCAGCCCCACGAGGCGAGGGGAGGAGGCGGGCACTGAGATCCGTCTTCTCTACTTCACAAGCTGCCCTACTTGGCCCTTTGCCACTGCTATGTAGCTAAGACCACAGGTGGCCGTGTACAGTTGTTGGCTTTCCTCCCCCAAAAATGTGTTGGCAGAGTCATTTGTTTTCATACTTGATGGCTGAGAAAGACAGCACAGCGTCTGGGATTGATTCTCTAAGATGATCTTTGGCTGTTTTCCCATGCAGGGGAGCCTCCGCTACCCAGGGAGTCCCATAGCCCTGCAGCTGCGGAAGGCGTGGGCGATGGTGCAGGAGCCTCCAGCCCTGAGGCAACTGGAATGTCATTTGGCAAAGCAGGACACTTGCTCATTTTCAACAGGATTTTGAACTTGCCTGGACTTCTGCAAATGTGAGCTAACACGATGAGCTTTTCCTGAGAATTCTAGAGGCACATGAAGGAGTTCTGGCATCTCACTCCTCTCCTCCCTTTCTTCTTTCCCGTCTTTCTGCTCTTTCTCCATCTGCCCTTTTCCTTTCCTGTTTGCTCTCTCATTCCCCCATTTTCTACTCCTTCTCCCGCTTCCTTCTCTCAGATCCTCTTCCCTCCTCCTCTTCTCTGCATTCTCCTGTTCCTCACTCCCAGGCTTCTGCCCTAGAAAGGACCATGTGGTCCCTCTTCTGTTTTTGTGCCCCAACACACATGTGCCTTCTATGTTGCCAGTGATGTGAGGGCACACCAGCAAGCTGAGCCTGGTCAGAGCGCTTCTTAGGCAGTTGTGTGGGGACGGGTTCCAGGGACTTATGCTGCCTTCTAGCAGAGGCTGGTCCGTGATGTTTCCTCCAGAAGGTCATAGTGCCTCCTGGACTTGCACTTTCTACCTGCCCCAGATGTTAATATTTCAGGCCAAAGAAGAGGGGGTCAGGGTCTGTAATGCATGATGGGGCCATATGCAAGATGACCTATAGGGCTTTTTTGAGCTGGCCAACCAGTATGAGATTTGAGGCAACATAAAGCCCTCTAGGGAAGGAAATTCTGGAGGTAAAATTTCAAGAATCACAGTTTTTGGAAGAGTAAGAGACCATGGGCTTTTAAACAGGATAAGCAGGCCAGGCATGGTGGCTCATGCTTATAATCCTAATGCTTTGGGAGGCTAAGGTGGATCTGTTAAGCCCAGGAGTTTGAGACCAGCCTGGGCAACATAGCAAGACCCAGTCTGTACCAAAAAAAAAAAAAATTTTTTTTTTTTTTTTTAATTAGCTTTGTGTAGTGGCACACTTCTGTAGACCCAGCTACTTGGGAAGCTGAGGTGGGAGGATCACTTGAGCCCAGGAGTTAAAGGCTGCAGTGAGCTATGATTTCACGACTATACTCTAACGTGGAGTACAGTGTTGAAAGTCTCTGGACTTTCCAGCGTTAAGTCTCTGGAACCCCTCTCCCCACCCAACTGTCTAAGAAAAGCTCTGACCGGGCTCAGCTTGCTGGTGTGTCCTTGGGTCATTGGCAACATAGATGGCACATGTGTGTTGTAGTGGGGCACAAAAGCAGAAGAGGGACAACATGGTCCTTTCTAGGGCAGAGGCCTGGGAGTGAGGAACAGGAGAAGGCAGAGAAGAGGAGCGGGGAGGAGGAAGAAAACCCTGTCAAAAAGAAAGAAAGAGAGGCAGGAGGGTAGGGGGAGGAGGAAGAGGAAGACAGAGAGGGAGAGGAGGGGAGAGGAGGGAAGCGGGAAGGGAAGGAAGGAAAGGAAGGGAAGGAAGGGGAAGAGAGAGAGAGAAAAAGAGCCCAGAGGGAGGTCACCTTCCATAGCAACTGCACTGGCCTTCTTCCATCCGCCTCAGCTGGTTTCAGGACTCTCCACAGTTCCAGGCCACATGGAGCTGTAAGGAATGAGAATGAGGTACTCAACCCAGAGAGACAGAGAGAAGGGAGGTGCAAAGGAGACAGGGAAGGTTAGCTGGGAAGTTGAGAAGGATTTGCTTGAGGGAGCCAGTAGGAATAAGGTGAGGAGTGGAGGGATGGCAGCCTTGCAATGATCAGTGATGTCTTCATTTTATGGTCAAGGAACTGCAATCAACCAAAGATAAAACATAAAACTCCTCTTGAATCTAACGCTTAATGTAAAATAAAGAAAAAGTATATAGGCCCCATTGTAATATAATTTGTCACCCAAATCTAGATCAAAATGTGACCATCTCATGTCCTCTAGACCTAACATATATATTAAAGCTGGGAATGACACAGATAACTGACAAGGAAATATATGTATATATAATTTATAACATGTCTACTTCCAAAAAATGGAACTGCATACTTACAATGTTATAAAATATAAGAAAAAATTAATTAACAAAGGAACAAGAAGATAATCTTCACTAGGTCCCTCCCTGAGCTCTAAATTTAATGCTGGTTTTCCCAAATAAAAAAGAATCACATTGAGGTGCCTATTCCTCGTGGTCCAATAAAAAGGAAACCTAGAAATTCATATGAAGGACAATTATTTCCTGGCTATAAACACTGAAACCATAAATGGAATTTATCACGTGGATCTTTTTAAAAAGGACACAGAGTAACATAAAAGCCAATATCTGCAATCCCAGTAGAACAAAAGCACAGAAATGTCATATATGTGCATTTTTCGTGGCTGTTTTCTATAAATAGCCAGGGCGTAAACCCTGACACATGCCTTTTTCCAGTAAACAACATAGTCTAGGACAACAGTCCAAGTGTACAGGCTTCTGATATCTAACCATACAGGGATATAACTTACAGAAAACAAGGAATTTACATTTCACTTGATTTCTGGACCATATTTCTCAAATATCACATCTCAAGCAAGTTTTGTCAAGGGATGGCTCACTGGCAATTTATAGTTGAATGCCCTGGCATGCACCTGGGATGTCAAAATGCTGAGCTACTGATTAAAGAATGACCCACCCACCTTAGCCATGGGAGGAAAGCAGAGAGCTCTGAACAAATGTCAAGAAGGCCAGTGGCCCGCGATTTGGGGAAGAGAGTAAATGTCTCTAATCAAAGCTGCAGTTGTTGGACTCTGAATTTTTTCTTGAGGAAGTCACGTGGCTAGAGATAATGTAATTAGGTTCACAAAGAATGAGTCCACCACTCAGACCAAGATCTAAACTATTTTAGAAGTAAGAGATCATTTTCAGGGATCCTTTAAACAATAGGTGATTGGGTATCGTAAAGTAAAATTACTGGCTGGGCACAGTGGCTCATGCCTGTAATCCTAGCACTTTGGGAGGCCAAGGCAGGTGGATCACTTGAGGTCAGGAGTTCAAGACCAGCCTGGAAAACAGTGAAACTCTGTCTCTACCAAACATATAAAAAATTAGCCAGGTGTGGTGGTACACCTGTAATCCCAGTTACATGGGAGGCTGAGGCAGGAGAACCCGGGAGGCAGAGGTTGCGGTGAGCCAAGATCTTGCCACTGCACTCCAGCCTGGGCGACAGAGCAAGACTTGTCTCAAAAAAAATTTTTTTTTAAAAAAAGTAAAATTACTGAACTCTAGTTAAAGACAATCTTATAATGAGGAAAATATGCCAAGTACAATTGAGTCAATAACTTGTTTTGCCTTCAATGGAGAGTCACATTCCTACAACTACTCTTGCAGAAGCCAGTGCAGTTAACACAGTCTAGCTGTTAGGCCCAGGGTCTCCCAATGAAATGTATTAAATGCAATTCCATTAGAATTGCCTATAAGGAGATTTAACTGTGTTGACTTTACATATTACTTCATCTGAATCCCACTGAGGTATTGTCTCAAAAGCTCTGCCAGGAGTTCTCTGATTTCTCAAAGGCTTTTATTGAATCAGAAGACAGGACAGCTAGTACTCAAGTTTCTCAGACAGGAAGCAACAGGCGGGTTTCAGCCTGTCTACAAGCCAGTGAGATATAAGCAGTAGCAAATCTCCTCCCGGAAGACAGCCTTCGACAGGGCTACAAGATCATTAGGCCTTCCAAGGAAACCCACAGGATTAGAGGAACATCCACTCTATCTCTAACATGCAGAATCTCTCTGTTCCAATCATGTGGAGAGTCAAACTCAGGGACAGTAATATTGAGAGTAAGAAGAAAAAAATCAAAAGACAAGGTGTTCATTACTACCCAGTCCTAAATATTCATCTCAAGGATAGTTACAGGCAAAACTAAGCTGATTATTAAACAATCATTCCAAGCACTTGACTAGAAATATGAGTAAAATTCTTCCTGGATTTATCCCATAGGCTAGTTGGGCGTGGTGGCACACGCCTGTAGTCCCAGCTACTGGGGAGGCTGAGGTGGGAGAGTCACTTGAGCCTGGGAGGTGGAGGCTGCAGTGAGCTGAGATCTCACCACTACGTTTCAGTCTGGGTGACAGAGTGAGACCCTGTCTCAAAAAAAAAAAAAAAAAAAAAATTATTCCATAGGCAGTCATTTTGTTTTCATAGGTGGTAATAATAAATGAGTTTAAATGGATAGTTTCTTCTTTCATTGAGGCCACTGTTCCCTGCAAATATGGTCCAAAGAGAGACAGTCTTCTCAGTACAGACTTCCCACAGACACAGCTGTTAGTGAAACCACTGCCTGACTAGCATGTTAGTCTTCTATAGTTATTCTATCCGGCTTTCCATGAACCATAAATTGATAATGGATTTGAGGTTTAATCAAAGGGGGAAAAGTAAGGACTCTGTGAAAAAATAAAATAAAATTAAAATTTTCCAAATCAACCAAAATATCTACATATTCAAAGGCATCAATTGTCTGGACTGATACAGCAACAACTGATACTAGACTATTTTTATTACAATATGGGTATCCCATAACCACTACCAGGTAGACATATACAGGTACCCCTGCTAAAGACCAACAATAATAAAAGCTAACTCTTAGCCAGTGTCAGTTTATTGAAATTTTCTCATTTAATCCCATAGCCCTATAATTAGATATAACAATAACGTTACTATTATTTCTAAAGTATAGAGAAATCAAGCAGGTATCCAATATCACAAGCTTTTAAGAAATAAAGCCAGGATTTGAATCAAATTATATCTGTATCATGTAGTGAGTAGATATTTAAATGCCTAAATCTAGGTAAAAACTCTAATAATCAATACATTGAAATCCAAAAGAAAATTGTGCTTCATATTCAACTTGGAATACACGTTTTCTTTTTTTTTTCTTTTTCTTTTTTTTTTTTTTTGAGACAGAGTTTTGCTGTATCACCCAGGCTGGAGTGCAGTGGCACAATCTCGGCTCACTGTAACCCCTGCCTGCTGGGTTCAAGTGATTCTCCTCTCTCAGCCTCCTAAGATTACAGGTGCGCACCACCACGCCCAACTAATTTTTTGTATTTTTAGTAGAGATGGCATTTCACCATGTTGGTCAGGCTTGTCTCGAACTCCTAAACTTGTGATCTGCCCACGTCGGCCTCCCAAAGTGCTGGGATTACAGGTATAAGCCACTGCGCCGGGCACGTTTTTAAACAATTAGGAAGGTTTAAGACATTATGCATTAAACAACTGGCATTTCATTGAAATAGGAAAATATGTTCTTTATCAATGGGAAAACAAGAAATGAGGATTTACCGGGAGCTGGGGGTGCATTTTAATCATTTTCTTCTGGGGATTCTGAAAAAATGAAGGACAAAAGCAAAAGTTCTCTAGTGGTGACTTTGATAGATAAGTGTTGATTTGGTTTTATTAGCAAAAATATATATAACACCAGCATCTGGTATTTGCTAATTAATCTTAATCAAGCTTGCTGAACTAATACATCAGATGAAATAGGAAATCTTGTTTCTGGCAGCAAAACAAGTGAGAAAACTAACACAAGGGACTGACTGGTCTGTGATGAGCTTGAGACTCTGAGCCATGATGGCACCAGGAGGTCACTAGAGAGAAGAGTGACAGGCATGGCAGGGGAAGAGCTAGGCAAAACACAATGGCCCCCAAGGTAGCACTTACTCATCAGCTTGCCTGCTGCAAAGTGAAACAAAGGAAGAGAACTATTTGCTGAATGATACTACATGAACATCTCCAGTGGGGAATACAAAATTCAGAAGGCATCAAATTGGTTCCAGACATCTGACCACAGGGGTGAATGTACCAAACATCTATTAATACTAGTCTCATAGGAAACTCAACCAGAATCCAAAGAAACAAATCATTATCGTGTGGATGAGGAAGCACAGAAGTTGACCCCAGATGTTATCTGAGACCAGTCTGCAACTTGGGTATGAGACTGAAATCTCATTTTCTATTACAATATGGATATCCCTAAACCACCTGAAATCATGAGGCCTGAAATCATGGCCATGGGGAAATGCATGTTTTAAAACTCACATCTCTCATAAATAAATAAGGTTAAAGCCTCAGAGGAAGGTTAGAAGGGTGGGCATTTTAAAATTTCTTGTCCATAATTCAGAAGAAGATGTGTGGCCATCACCAAGTAATCATCTAATTAGTCATTCATTTGCTGTGTTAAGCTCAAAAATGGCCCTCAAAATATCTCATCCAAATCCCTGGAACCTGTAAATGTTTTTTCCTTATATGATAAAGGGACTTTGCAGATGGGATTAAGGATCTTAAGAGGAGGACATTATCTTGGATTAGCCAGGTGGGTCCTAACTGTGATCACAAAGGTCCTTAAAAGAGGGAGGCACATTATGGGCTCACGCCTGTAATCCCAGCACTTTGGGAGGCCTACATGGGTGAATCATGAGGTCAGGAGATGGGACCAGCCTGGCCAACATGGTGAAACCCCGTCTCTACTAAAAATGCAAAAATTAGCTGAGCATGGTGGTGCATGCCTATAATACCAACAACTCCAGAGGCTGAGGCAGGAGAATCATTTGAAACAGGGAGTTGGAGGTTGCAGTGAGCCAAGATCACGCCACTGCACTCCAGCCTGGTGACAGAGCAAGACTCTGTCTCA
>NW_016107528.1:765711-827389 GCF_001604975.1 Cebus imitator | reverse complement strand
GGTTTGACATACAAGAGTGGGGAAAGGTGATGTGATGATGGGTGAGAAGTTTTGTAGATGGAGGAAGGACCACAAGCCAAAGAATGCAGGCAGCCACTAGGAGCTGGAAAAGGCACGAAATAGTTTCTCCACTGAGAGTCTCAGAAGGAAACAGCCCTGCTGACATCTTGACTTTAGCCCAGTGAAATTGATTTTGGACATCTAACTTCTGGAGCTATGAAAGACTACATTTGTGTTGCATTAAGTCACTAAATTTGTATTCTTATAGCAGCAATAGAAAACTAATACATTTATCACACATTTATTGATCATCTACTGGGGGCCAGACTCTGGAAAGGGCTCTTGAGAATAGTAACACATGCTGAGTGGTCCTGAACCATTTATTAACGTTTCTGAAACTCAGCTTCCTCATTTCCAAAATGGGAGTGACTCTACATATTTTATCATGCTTTTAGGAGGATTAAAAATAGCAATAGGAGGATAAATGATAAGAATAGGAAATCTGGCATTTAGTGAATATCTACTATGGGCTAAACGCATTATTTCATTTAATCTTTAAAATAATGCTTAAAAAATAGATCGTACTATAAACTCAACTTACATGTTATATTTCAGTGTAGAAAAGGGGAATAAATGTAAGGAAACTGCTGAGTGGACTTAGAGATTAGGTATCTTGACCAAAGATACTTGGCTTGAGATTTAAGCCAAGCCCACTGAACAGAAGCGTTGGTCTCAATGACTGTCCTGACACTTAGTAAGCACTCGATGAACCTGCAGTCCACGCCTCTTTCCTTTCCTTGCTGTCATTAAAGATGTGATTTTTTAAAAATTGCATTAGTTACACCTTTATTTATTTTTTGAGTAGTAGCTCCAGGGTTCACAATATATACCTTTAATTTATCATAGGATACCTTCAAATGATATGATACTGGCGGGCACAGTGGCTCATGCCTGTCATACCAGCATACCAGCACTTTGGGATGCCAAGATGGAAGGATCACCTGAGGTCAGGAGTTCAAGGCTAGCCTGGCCAACATGGTGAAACTCTGTCTCTACTAAAAATAAAAAAATAAAAATTAGCTGGGTGTGGTGGAGAGCCCCTGTAATCCCAGCTACTTGGAAAGGTGAGGTACAAAAATCGCTTGAACCTGGGACGCAGAGGTGGCAGTGAGCCAAGATTGCACCACTGCATTCCATCCTGGGCAACAGAGCGAGACTTCATCTCAAAACAAAACAAAAGAAAACAAATGATATGATACCCTTTCATGTATAGTATAAGAACCCCATGAGTATTAAAATGTGATCCTTTGCTTTTGGGGTACAAAGTTGTGCAGGCTCATTCTCAGCTGTGTAGGCCCCTGGGGTCATGGGATTCCGTGGTTCCCAACCAGGACACTTGACAAACCCCCGCAAGGCTGCCCAAAGCAGCCCTATGCCAGAGCAGACAGTAAAGGAATCTCAGGGAGCAGCTTGCCTTCTTCCTCAGTCATTCCCATTTTTTCTTGGCTCCAGTCACTCCAGAACTTCGACCCGTCGACTGCACATCGCAGAGCTATGACATATTCTGTAAAAGCCTGCAGCCCCGTGAGGTTGTGGGTTTGGTCTGCATCCCTCCGGTTCTTAGTGAAGTTGACTTCCATCTACAAGACAGAGACAGTCCTAAACTGAAATGGAGACCACACATGTTATCCTCCCATTTTCCTCTTCACTACCCACCATAGTGACTTTAGCCCAGTGAAACTGATTTTGGAACTAGCAGTACTCTAAATCAAATTTTAAAATACATCATTTTCATTGACAGACTTCCACATGCCAGCGAACAACTGGCAGCTATATAGATATGAACATCCCCATGAACCACCACCTCCCTTCCCATTTCCTGTATCTAAGCTTGTGGGGCAGAGGTTCCTGCATCTGGCCTGGCCTGAGTGAGCAGAGCTCTGCTGCTTGCTGTTCTAGAAGATGAAAGCCCCATGACCCAGGGCAACCTGGGCCTAGGAGGCGACTCCAACACCAAGAGATCCTGCCTCATGGAACAGCAGGAACAGAGACCTTAGCTGCATCAAATGCAATCCTCATGTCATGCATGAGACCCAGTAAAGTTAAATGATTGTTTAAATGAAAGTTAGAAGATCTGCAGAATAGGATCATAACACAGAGTTCTTCACTACTAGGCTTTTTCTTTTTACCCAAATCTTTCACGTCAAAGCACTGGTCTTTGGATGACCAGTCAAGCTGCTGAAAGTCTCAACAGCCTGGATGTATAAATCAATTGTGATACTCTCTTGGGGAGGGAAGAGGTAAATAAATCAGTTCTTTTCTCTTGATGTCAGCTTCTCAAAGGTAAAAATGAAGGTGTTGCTTTATATAATTTCTGGGACTCAGCTCTCCAAGAGAAACTAAACATTTAGCTATTCCTTTTCTGAGCACAGCCATTGTTGCTGAAATATAAGCCTTTAGTTCAATATAAATATTTAGCTCAATGTTAAGTATTATAAACCTAAGGTTTATAAAACCTAAACCCTAAAGGTTGATAAAGCTTATTTTGAGCTGATTAATAAAAATAAACTGCACTAATAGGCATGTCTATTTGACTAGTATGCATACAGCATAGTCCTATGGGATCCTGCAAGAGAAGCAAATCCTACTCACATCTATGTCACAGCTGTGAAAATTAGTACCTAATTACAGCTCCTGTGCTTTAAGGAAATTGGGTAGAAGGAGGATATGTGTCTGTGGCAGAGAGCTGACAGTTGCAGATAGACTTTGCAACTCCATCCAGCTGCAGATGGTCTTTGGAACTCCCAGCCTGGTGAGATGGGTGTGGAACAAGAAGAAGCAATGGCAGTTTGGGGGCTGAATCCCATGTTCCCTAAGCATCCTCTTCAAACAGGCCCTGGAGATGCTGTGGTGGCGCACTAGGGTTGTGGAGAGCATAACTTGGGACAAGCTGTTGTTAGTTAAGGATCCAGCTGGGTGCAGTGGCCGACGCCTCTAATCCTAGCAGTTTGGGTGGCCAAGGCAGGTGGATCATGAGGTCAGGAGTTTGAGACCAGCCTGGCCAAGATGGTGAAACCCTGTCTCTACTAAAAACACAAAAATTAGCCAGGCATGGTGGTAGGCACCTGTAATCGCAGCTACTGGGGAAGCTAAGGCAGAGAATTGGTTGAACCAGGAGACAGAGGTTGCAGTGATCCAAGATGGCACCACTGCACTCCAGTCTGGGCAACAGAATGACACTTGGTCTCAAAAAAAAAAGGAAGGATTCAGTTAGAACAGGATTAAGACTGCCAGGAAAGGCCCACCTACATGGTACCCTCCCTATATGATTCAAAATGAAAATACTAATCCATACAGCAAGTGTAACGAAGTCTAGTAAAGCTCTATTTTACTTTTCATGCATTAAAAAATACATAATATTCTTTTTAATCTTTCCATTTTTCCTCCTGCTTTGTTGTACCCTTAGCACATGCTCAGCCTGTGTTGTGCTTCTCATCATGTTCATGCTCAGCCTGTGTTGTGCTTCTCATCATGTTCATGCTCAGAAAGTTCTGTCTAACGTAGTCACGGAAGCCTGTCCCTCCCAGCCCCAGCCTCAGAGGAGACGAAACAGCTGCTCAGTCTTTTAAATAAGGCGCCTGTAAGGCTCCTTTACTTTGTTATTTTGTCCAGCCAGCGTGCCTCTGGCCCTGACAGGGTCCACAATCAACTGATCTAACACTCCGCCAACTCTGCACAGGCAATGGGACCCTACCAAAACATTAATTACCTTCATCAGGTTCATTGCTAACAATCTATGCTTTGTGCCAAATCCTGACTCACCCAAAATGTTTGTCTTAAGAGATGAATCAGAAGTTCTGGTACAAAATCTAAATCAAATTCTGTGTGTTTTTTGTTTTTTTTAGATCTAAAACTTCCCCAGCTCTGCACAGGCAATGGAACCCTACCAAAACATTCATCAGCTTCATCAGGTTCATTGCTAAGTCTACGCTTTGCGCCAAATCCTAACTCTCCCGAAGTGTTTGTCTTAAGAGATGAGTCAGAAGTTCTGGTACACAACCGAAATCAAATTCCGTGTGGGCTTTTTTTTTTTTTTTTTTGAAATGAAGTATTGTTTTCTTACCCAGGCTGGGGTGCAGTGGCACTATCTTGGCTCACTGCAACCTCTGCTTCCCAGGTCCAAGTGATTCTCCTACCTCAGCCTCCCCAGTAGCTGGGGCTACAGATGTGCACCACCATGTCCAGCAATTTTTGTGTTTTTAGTAGAGACAGGGTTTCACCATGTTGGCCAGGCTGGTCTTGAACTCCTGACCTTAGGTGATCCACCCACCTCAGCCTCCCAAAGTGCTGGGATTACAGGTGTGAGCCACTGCAGCCAGTCCATATATCAAATTCTTAAAACAGTTTTGAGGTCCCTTTTCTAGGACTCTTAACAATGGAAATCTTTGATAGAAGATTGGGAAGAGCTGAGTTGGGTTTAGCTGGGCTTACAACTGAGGATAACTGATTGTATTTGAAAGCTAAGGAGAAGGCTAGGTGAAGAAGGAAGGGTTATCAAATCTGGAGATACTGAAAAGCTAAAAAGTAAAAAGTTAATCATAAGTTTTGGGTGACCAAACAGGATTCTAAATAAGTTGGAATGCTAGATAAGACCGACATGAAGAAATTCAGTAAGAATAAATAAAACACCTGAACTTAGGTTAAAACCCAACAAATGATGAGACAGTAGAGGTATGTTTTACAAGCAAGTCTTCAGCAGAAGGTAAAAAAATCTTGATTTAATTGGCTAATTTAATTGATTAAAAATCAATAATGTAACTGCTCGTGATGGCTCACACCTGTAATCTCAGTACTTTGGGAGGCTGAGACAGCAGGATCACTTAAGACCAGGAGCTCAAGACCAACCTGGGCAACACTTCAAAAAAATTAAAAAATCAGCCAGGATGGTGGCACATGCCTGTGGTCCCAGCTACTTGACAGGATGAGGCAGGAGGATCGTTTGAGCCCAAGAGTTCAAGGCTGCAGTGAACTGCGATCACACCATTGCACTCCAGCCTAGGCAACAGAGTGAGACCCTATCTAAAATTTTTTAAAAGTCAATAAAAATGAGATTATTACAAAAGGGTGATATAATTTCCGGTTGCTTTGATGGAAATTGGAGAATATTTTCTTGACTTTGAGGTAAGAAAACATTTCCTAAGACACAAAAGGCATTAAGCATAAAGGTGAAGACTGTCAAAATTTAACGGTATTAAAATTAAGTGACCATTCCTCAAAAGTCACCATTAAGAGAGTGAAACGTCATGCCACATAGTGAAAGATGTTTGCAATACACATAATAAATAAAAGACTCATAAATAGAATATATAAGGAATGTGTACCAATCAACTGAAAAATCAGGCAGACCATCCAATAGAAAACATATGCAAAAGGCTTAAATCAGCACTTCCAGAAGAAGGAATCTAAAGGACCAACAAACATATGCTAAAGTGTGCAACTTCACTAAAAGTCAGGTAAATGCAAATTAAAGCCACCATTCCATCATGTTCATACAACGGGATACTACACAGCAATGAAAATGTATAAACTACAGCATTATACAGCATGAATAAATCTTAAAAGCACAATGTTTAGACATAGAAGCCAAACATTAGAAAATACAAAATGTATGGATTCCATTTATATGCTCTTCTTCTATTTCTATCGGGCGCTCCTTCATCCTGGGGCTCAAGGAAAGAGGGCATAGTCTCTTAAACTATTTTTAGTAATGCAGGCTTAAATGGCAAAACAAATGAAAGCAAAGAAGAGACTACCATGAAAATCAGGGCAATAGTTAGCTCTAAAGGAGGATGGGCTGGTGGGGCAAGCAGAGGGCTCTGGCATTCTGGAGATGTTCTACAGTATTCTTGACTGCAGTGGTTTCTACATGAGCACTGACTTAATAACTTGTTAAATGCAATATTTATTTTTTTTTTTTCACTTCTCCAAATGTATGTTATAACTCATGATTTTATAAAGGTTGGAAAAATAAAAAATAAAATGGCCAAATCATAGACTCTCCGGTAGTCAGCATAGCCAGACAGACAGAAACTTGGATGTAATGCAAAAGTAAATTTCTCACTCTTTATCATATCCCTGCACTCAGGAGGCAAAAATGCCTGTTGTAGAACACTCTTCCAATCTAAAAGGTTCAGATGGAAAAATGGAAAACTGAGAAGTGCTTAGCAATGTCTCTCTTCTATTTTTGACTTCAGGCCAACAATAGTTGTCAATGATTCTTTTTCTCTGGTCCTCTAATAGGAACATTGTTATAACGGCATAACTTACCCAGCTGGTACTATTGACTGTCCTGAAATGAAGTGTGTATTTTAAGTTAGATGAAACAGGCGCCAATTCAGGCTTTATCCATTCAATTTGAATCATTCGTTTGATGCTCCAAACTGGTTTCACACTGAAAATCTCAGGTGGTTCAGTTTTTGCTGAAAATAAAAATCACACAACTTTCATATTTGCAAAAAGATAAGAATTTTCTAATGGCATCCACCCAAAATTGAAAAAAGGAAAGTGCCTAGAAAGGAAATGAGTGCATCGTGGTCTGCTATATGAACGAAGATGGCATTTGCAAGGCAGTACAAAAGGAACATCACCCTCCCAACCCCAACACCTCTGAAAAAAAAACCTAGTGAGGAAAAGGATGTACTCCTGTGATTTTTTAGCAAATCAGCCTCTTATTGATCGGGTCATATGCTATGTCAAGCAGAAGGGAGGTAAAAAGAGACCACACAATCGGAAAATAGGCTGTCTCTCTTATTTACTCTCACCTCTCCATCCTTGATCCCTGGGATGATGGAATACCCACCAAAAACACTAGAAAATAACTCTCATTTTCTTTGGACACTGCAAACATTCTAACCCCAAATTTCACTCTTTGAAAATATGCATATTTCTAGTTATAAAAGTAGCATGTGCTCATTATATAACATTTTTTAAATGTAGAAAAATACAAAGAAAAACTAAAAATTATCCATTATCCCATCAGTCAGAGATAACCCTTATTACCATTTTGGTATATTTCCTTTCAGGCTGTTTTCTATATAATTATTTGCATTATCTTTTAAACAAAATTGATATTATGCTAAATAAAGCTTTTATCTTTTAAAAATAACATTATGCAATCGGCATATATCCCCTTCTATTAATAATTCTCTGAAACATGATTTTTAAGGTTCATAATATTCTACTTTATGAATGAATGTAATTTTTTGACTTATGTTCTATTATTGCACGTTCACAGTATTACAGTAGGTAGCTAGTCAGGCTTGAGTGGGACAGGCGAGGGCTCCCCATACACCTCACCAGGAAAGTCAGGGGACCATCAGGTGATGGATGGTCAGAGAGTTGTCAATCTGCGTTGCAAACCTAATAATTAGTTGCAGCCAGCGCCAGGAAAAAGCAGTTTCCCAATAAATAAAAACACCTGTAACTGGTGATTGGCAGCTTGCCAATAAGATCTCAGGAATTGGGCCAGGAACAATGGCTCATGCCTGTAATCCCAGCACTTTGGGAGGCCAAGGCGGGTGGATCAAGAAGTCAGGAGTTCAAGACCAGCCTGGCCAACAGTGAAACCCCATCTCTACTAAAAATACAAAACTTAGCTGGGTGTGGTGGCGGGTACCTGCAGCTCAGCTACTTGTGAAGCTGAGGCAGGAGAGTCACTTCAACCCTGGGGGCAGAGGTTGCAGTAACCAAGATTGTACCACTGTACTCCAGCATGGGCACTACAGCGAGACTCTGTCTCAAAAAAAAAAAAAAAAAAAATCTCAGGAATTGGGTGAGTGGGCTCAAGCATGGGCATTAAGAGGCAAAATGGCAGAAAGTAACTGGTATATGAGCTTCTGGGCCATTCCACTGCAAAAGGGAAGAATGCTCAGGTGAGCATGCATAGGACTCCAGTAAACACACTGCACATGCTCACCTTCTAAGTGCTAGCAGGCCACCGTGCATGTGGGCAGCTCACCACAGGGAAACAGGATGCAAGATGCCAGAAGTAGGCCAGCATAGAAAACCCTAAGTCCAAGGTCAAACGGACACTTGACCTCCAAGATGCCCACTTGGCCCTCTTCCAAGTGTTCTTTACCTTCTTTCCATTCCTGCTCTAACGCTTTTTAATAAACTTCTACTCCTGCTCTTAAACTTGCCTCAGTTTTTTCTTCTGTCTTATGCCCTTCAGTTGAATCAGTTGAATTCTTTCTTCTGAGAAGGCAAGGATTGAGGTTGCTACAGACCCATACAGATTTGCTGCTGGTAATTCAGATAACTTCCACCACTAACAATAGTGTTTCTAATTTTTCATTTAAAACTCCTTGAAGACAAAGGCTGGTCGTGTTCACAGAGTCTGGAATTAACCCCTGATATTTAGCAGGTATCAAATATTTGTTAACTGAATGAGTAAATGGATGATAGTTGAATCTTCCTTTATATCTCTGATGGTTTCCTTAGACCCCTTAGCATAGGCTGATGGGGTAAAAGGGCATGCCCATTTTTTGGGCTGCTGTCACACAGTGCCATTTTGCTTTCCAGAAAGGCTATATCAATTTCAGTTGCCATCAACATTGTATGGAATACCCGTCTTACCACACTCTTCCTAGCTAGAATTGAATAGTATTATCTTTTTAGTCTTTGTAATTCTTTTTTAAAAATTTTTAATTTTTGTAGGTACGTAGTTGCTATATATATTTATGGGGCATATGAGCTGTTTTGATACAAGCATGCAATGTGAAATAAGCACATCATGGAGAATGGGGTCTTTGTAATTCTTGAAGAGTTTTGAAAAGTAAAATCCCTACTTAGAAACATGGACTTTAAAACATTAACTGGGTAAAAATATTCAGAAAGCTCTTGGTAGCTACTCAAAAAATAATTTGTACTGATACCTGAACTAAGGGGTGGTCATCAATTCATGAGGCCACTCAGTAAGTAGAGCTGTATACAATGGACATATTAAATATTTCCATAAAATTATTGATATGTATTGAGAATAAGTATTTTTAAAAGTATTTTTAGGTGAATCATTTTGTTGAATCCTCTCAACCACCTAACATTTATTATATCCATTATACAGAAGATAAAACTGGTATTGGAAAAGGTAAAATAACTTTCTAATAAGAAGCCAATCTAAGACTATTTGTGTCCATACCAAAGTTCCTGCCTTTACTCATTACACGAAACTACCTCCAGTCAGAATAAGCACAAATACCTACTGTAGTTCCACTTAACTCTAATACTCTATCACCAAGGAGACAGAAAGTATTAATTATTCCTCAGAATAAAAATTGCTCTCAGAATTTCTCATTAAGAATTGATGTATATCAAGTGACATCAGCAAAATGGCAGACTAGGTAGCTCCAAGTCCTTGTTATCCTGTGAAAACAAGACTCGCCTCAGTTTTTTCTTCTGTCTTATGCCCTTCAGTTGAATCAGTTGAATTTAAAAAAAAAAAGTCAGAAGCTGGCTGAATTAAACTTGTAGGAGCTCTAAGAATCAACCCAAGGTTTATAAACATTATAAACACCAAATCAAGACAAAGTCACCTTCATAGTGGCAGGAAAATAGTTTTGTGGCTGTCTTACCTGCCCTTGCCCCACCTTCTCCCTGAAACATCTGTGGTCTTGGTTTGGAGAAGGTGGTACCTCAGCTCCTATTTCCCTTCCAAGTGGAGGGAGCAGAGCACACTTATTTACATTCCAACCTATCTGAGGGCAAACTAAAGGATTGACAATATTCTTATCAAAATTTCAGCTGACTTCTTTGCAGAAATTGACAAGCTAATACTAAAATTTATATGGAAATGCAAGGGACGGAACAGCTAAAACAATCTTGAAAAAGAACACAGTTGGAGGACTCACTTTCCCAATTTCAAAACTTATCATAAGCCTACAGTAATCAAGACAGTATAGTATTGGCCTAATGACAAAAATATAATTAAATGGAATAGAATTGAGAACCCTGAAAAATACCTTACATTTATGGTAAATAAATTGATTTTTACAAAGGCGCCAAGACAATTCAACAACATGGGGAGGGGTATGATGGCATAAATCATCTTTCCAACAAATGGTTCTATCATAACTGGATATCCACATGCAAAAGAACACAGTTAGACCCCTACTTAACACCATATACAAAAATTAACACAAAATGGATCAGTGATTCAAATGTAGGAACTAAGACTTCAAAACTCTTAGAAAAAACTACAGCAGTAAATCTTTCTGACATCAGGTTAGGCAATGGTTTCTTAGATACGACACCTAAAGTACAAACATCAAAGAAAAAATATGTACATTTTTTACTTCATATAACTATTGTTCTGCCTTAACCATTTAAAAAGTAAAAGAAAACATACAAACAGGGAGGAAATATTTGCAAATTACATATCTGATAAGAAACTTGTACCAAGAATATATAAAGAATTCTTAAAACTCAACAATAAAAAGACAACCTAATTATAAATAGGCAAAGGATTTGAATAAACATTTCTCTAGAGAAGATGTATAAATGGGCAATAAACACATGAAAAATGTTCAACATCATTAGACATTGGATAAATGCAAATCAGAACCATAACAAGGTACCACTTCATACTCACTAGGATGGCTATAATAAAAAAAGATGGACAATAACAAGTGTTGGTGAGGGTATGCAGAAATCGTAACCTTTATAAATTACCAGTGGGAATGGTAAATGGTGCAGCCACTTTGATAAAGTTTAGCAGTTCTACCAAAAGTTAAACATTGAGTTACCATGTGACTCAGCAGTTTCACTAGGTATATATCTAAAAGAATTGAAACATAAGTCCACACAAAAATTTGTACACAAATATTCACGGCAACATTATTCATAATAATCAAAAGGTAGTAACAAGCCAAATGTCCATAAACAGATATGTGGGTAAAGAAAATGTGGCACATCCATCCAGTGGAATATTATTTAGCTGTGAAAAGAAATATAGCACTAATACATGCTGCAACATTGATGAATCTTGAAAACATTATGCTAAGTGAAAGAAATTAGATACAAAGACCACATATTATATCATATTTATATAAAAATGTACAGGCAAATCCATATAGGGAGGAAAGAGAAAACAAAGGATTGGGGACTGACTGTTAATGGGTATGAATTTTCTTTTGAGGGCAATAAAAATGTCCTGGAATTAGACAGTGGTGACATTTGTACAACTTTGTGAATATGACAAAAACCATTGAACTGTATATTTAAAAAAGGTGAAATTTATATAATGTGAATTCTATCTCAATAAAGTTATAATTTTAAAAGGATATGGTGAAAATGAGTCTTTGAAAAAGATTTTTTTTAAAAGTCAGAAGTAGTGAGGCATTTTTTAAAATAAGAATTTTATGATCTTTTCCTTTATAAGCAATGACATTGGCAGGGTGGGGTGGTGGGGAGAGACCTTTTTGTTTTTTGAGTGCAATTACAAACTACAAGAGGAAACCAGTGGCCCACAAAATAGCTCTTGTTTCTCATTCCTTTTTTCTCATTTGGTCAATTCCTTCCTTTCTTCCTTCCTTCCTTTTCCTTCCTTCCTTTCTTCCTCCCTCCCTCCTTTCCTTCCTCCCCCACTTCCTTCCTTCTTTAATTAGAAGATGAATTTTCTGTATACCCATAACACATTATATCCTTGAACATGACGAGTCTACTTTTGAGTCCATAGATACCTTTTGAACAAAGAAGAAGGAGGTAAACATTTAATAAAGAGTATATAGGAATATCAAATAACACTTACCTATGCCCTCTAAGTGCCAATATGTCATATCAGATGTAATTACACCATCTGCATTTTGAGCTTCCACCTCAATGGTACAATTATCTGGGTTCGTTATTCTTGGAAGGAAAAAAGAGCACGCAGCACGATTTTCACTTGTAGAACTATTGGTTGTACAATTATCATGCTTTTGTCCATAAGAGCTTTGAAGGAAAAAGTGATTCAACATGAATTTAGTACAATGGTTTGGAAACATAGCCATACTTAATGTATTAAGCAGTATTTATTAGTTTTACTCTGGGTTTCTCTTGAGAATTGCATAGTCCAGAATATTTGGTTATCCTCTTTCCAAATTCCTTTCTCACCTCCAAGGAAAGGTAAAGGCTGCCTGTTTTCAACCAGTTGAGATGCTTCAGGAGCCATAAAAACCTCTTTAGATCCCTGTAAGCCATGAAAAGCTACGGCAGCAATGCATGTCCTATTGGCAAGAAATCATGAGTAGGCCCCTGAAAACTCCAGATTCTAGCCTTAAAAATTTATTCTTTTACATATGTATATGAAAATTTATTCATATATATGAGGATTTGTTAAATAAATTATGGCAGATACATAAATCGAATTTAAAATGATGGTTTTTAATATACTGTATTTATTGATATGGAAAGATGCACCTACTGCTGGTGAAAAAAGTAGGATGCATATCATATATAGAATGATCACAGTTACATAAACATATAGATATTTACATAACTATTTGGAGATATCTAGAGAGATCATCAAAATGTTCAAGCTGTTACCTTTGGCGGTGTGGATTCTGGGTAACTTTTTACATTCTTTATAATTTTTCAGGTTGAATTTTTGAACATTGGTATATACTGTTTTCAGAAAATTCTTTAAAACAAATGATAGACAATATCAAGTTGTAACTTAACAAAAACAAACACACATATTAGTAAAAATCAGATGGGTGGTTCCAGCTTTAGTCCACGTGGTTCTGGGGTCTGTAGAGGAGATAAAGCAGGCTGAGAACAGAAAAGAAGGCCCACCTTGCAAAGTACCAGGGTTTGCCAGTGTGCGCGAAGGAATCGTAGCTTAGACACATAGAATCATGGCATTTTGAAACTAGAAAGGGCCTCAAGAGTGGTTGATGGTTATTTTACAGCACAAAAATGGCCTCCAGGGCAGTGTGCCATGGTCATAAGCACAGGTTCTAGAATCAGACCAGGTTTGAATCTTGGCTTTGCCCCTATTAACTGTGTGATTTGGGCAAGTTCTTTAACCTCTCTGCCTTAGTTTTTTCATCTGTAAAATAAGGACAGTAATATATCTATAGCATAGAGTTATGAGGATGAAATGAGCTAATACACATAAGGCATTTTAGAATGTCCAGCACCGAGTCAATAAATGTGAGCTGTTATTATTACTATTATTGTAGTTGAATATTTCTGCATTTATTCATGCTGTGACCTTTGAGAAATAGCCTTTCTCTCCTTTTCCACACCTCTAGACCTCCTTTGAGCCTCAGTTCAAAAATCACTACCTCCATGAAGGCATCCCCAAATCCTCCTTTTTCCCCCCAGGGAAAATTCTTTCCTACTGTTTCTGGACAGCAGAAGGTTTTTGGCTTATTCCATGATCCACTGTAAAGTGCTTCCAGGTTGGCCATCCACAGGGAAACCCTTCCACTTTGCTTGGAAGAGATACTCTTGGTGATAAACTCACAAAAATGCAAGAAGCTTAGGAGTTCTGGAGAGCCTGGCTGGCCTGAGGCCATCAAGGGGAGCTGGGTATAGGCCTGGGGGAACACCCAGGTGTTTTCTATTTCTCTAAAGCCAACTGGTGACAATAATGACAACCCAAAGGGAAAGATAGAGGAAAGGGGGAAATGTCTCTATAAAACAGAAAAATAGGAGTAAACCAGGTACCCAGATTCTCATTCTACTAGTAATTGATATTCAACGCCGGGACTAGAACTGACAAATCTGGAAGAAAATCATTTGGATCATGGGCTATTGCATCTTTATCATTCTTATTTTTTAAAACAGGAATGAGCAAATGGCAGCCTGAGGTCAAATACAGCCCATCTCTTGTTCTTGTACAGCCTGCAGGCTTAAAACTATTTACATGTTGTTAATGGTTGAAAAAATAAATAAAACAAAGAAAAATAGTTTGGGGCATGTGAAAATTATATGAAATTCACATTTCAGTGTCCGTGAATGAAGTTTTATTGGAAAGCAGCCACACCCATTGGTTTACATATTGCCTATAGCTGGGTGAATGCTGTAACACTAGGGTTCAAAAGTTTTGACAGGGACCAATCTCCTTCTAAATATTATTATATTTACCATCTGGCTTTTTACAGGAGAAGTTTGCTGATTCCTGTTTTAAAGCATCTCTCTGACATAGGTCCTTGTAACTATATCAGTGCTGCAGAGAATACCGCTTGTTTTTTTAATTTCTTCCACTGTAAAACATAAAGTGGACTTCCCTTGCAACATGAGATTTTGCTTAAAAACAAAGAATTTGGAATTACAGACTGTTTTGAAATGAAAAGGCTAAAAAGATCATCTTACAATGCTTCCCAACATGGCCCCCTTATTCATTTTTCACAGGAAGGAAGTAATGAGCTATGCTCAAAATTTTTGTTAAAAAGGACGGGCACAGTGGCTCATGCCTGTAATCCCAGCACTTTGGGAGGCTGAGGTGGGTGGATCATTAGAAATCAGGAGTTCGAGGCCAGCCTGAACTGGTGAAACCCTGTCTCTACTAAAAATACAAAAGTTGGCCAGGCATAATGGTGTGTACCTGTAAGTCCAATACCGGGAAGGCTGAGACAGGAGAATCACTTGAACCTGGGAGGTGGAGGTTGCAGTGAACTGGGATTACACCACTGCACTCCAGCCTGGGCAACAAAGTGAGATTGTCTCAAAAAAAAAAAAATTAACCTGCAAATATTCACTTAAAACATCTAGCTTTTGGCTAGAATTATAATTAAAAATTATAAAATTTTCATTCTACAGAATTGGAATAAAGAGGGATGCTTGAGATAGTGAAAAAAAAAATGGGGAATCATTGTCCTGGGGAATACTGTTTGACAGAGGTCACACAGTAACTTAGTGGCAGACCATGGTCAATCACCTCTTAGTTCTGGGTTTACAACCTTGTATACTATATCTGGATCGAGAAAGAATGAACAGTGTTATACACATTCTGGAAAGAGGCAGGGTATAGTTGGGTGTAGCAAATAAACAGATTTTTCCACTGTGCTTATAAATGGTGACTGATCTCAGCCAATGGGGAATCCGGGAGGACACCATTGGCTATGCCTCCCTTCCCTCTGCAGCTGCAGATCCACAAGCCACTGGACGCACACAGCAGTCACCCAGAAGCTGTCATCGAGGAAACTTTTTACTTCATATGCAATGTGAATCATGGATCAATCAGGAGCCTCTGCCTCCCCCATACCCCCACTGGTAAAACACAAGCTTCTGTACTTACTAAGTTCTCCTAACTGTGTACTGGGTATAACTGGTTTCCTCTCCTGGACTCCAAGTGCAAGTTAAATTTTTCCTATAGTAGTAGATGCAAGAAATGTTCTCAGGCTTAGCAGGCAGAGCTAAATAAACAAACAAAAAAAACCACACAAACACAAAAATTTCAGCATATAATAAATCTTGCCAACATTGAACATTTTAATGGAAAATAGGCTGACCAAAAGCTAGATTTTTTTGGTTACTTGCTAGGTGTAATGGGTTCTCCCAATCAGGTTTGATGGAAGGAATCTAACTTCATCTCTTTAATTATTCCCTTTGAAGAGCTAGATTTCTACTTTTTTTTTTCTTGGAGATGGAGTCTCGCTCTGCCACTCAGGCTGGAGTGCAGTGGTGCAATCTCGGCTCCCTGCAACCTCCGCCCCCTGGGTTCAAACGATTCTGCTGCCTCAGCCTCCTGGGTAGTTGGGACCACAGGTGCGTGCCACCATACCCGGCTAATTTTTTGTATTTTTAGTAGAGATGGGGTTTCACCGTGTTAGCCAGGATGGTCTCAATCTCCTGATCTCATAATCTGCCCCCCTCGGCCCCCCAAAGTGCTAAGATTACAGGTGTGAGCCACCGTGCCAGGCCTAGATTTCTACTTTTTAAGAAATCCTTTTTTACAATCTTACTTAAAAGTAACATTTGAGAAGCAAGCATTTTTAAAACACCAAGTAAATATAAAGTATTTGTGATATACTCAGTAAAGCATCAAATGGTAGCATCATTCTGGATAATCCACAGGTAACAGATGACGAGAGCATAAGCAAGAGATACAACCATGCCACACTTCAACCATGTGTATCAACAATTTTCTTTTCCAGAAGATTGTACAACAGAAAAATTTATGAAATACCTTCAACTGTATCTTCATATCTTATAAGTCTTGCTCCTGATAGCTTCCCACCCCATAGCATATACACTTCCATAGGGAAACCAGACATTACCCTCTAAAACAGGGATCTAGACCTTTAAGGGGTCTATGGGTAGAATTCAGGGGTCCATGAACTTAAATGGGGAAAATTTACATCTTTTTCACTAATCTACTGGTGAAATTTAGAATTTCCTTCTATCATAAATGTAGTCAACAAACTACAGTAATAGTGTCATTGCCTGTGACTTTGTCACCGTTAGAAATCACAAATATTTTCATATCATATTTTGATTGCTGCAGATACCTTAAAATACTTACATGGTTTAGCTGTGTTCCCACACAAATCTCAACTTGAATTGTGTCTTCCAGAATTACCACGTGTTATGGGAGGGACCCAGGGAAAGGTAACTGAATCATGGGGGCCAGTTTTTCCTGTGCTAGTCTCGTGATATTGAACAAGTCTCACGAGATCTGATGGGTTTATCAGGGTTTTGCACTTTTACTTCTTTCTCATTTTCTCTTGCTGCTGCCATGTAAGAAGTGCCTTTTACCTCCCACCATGATTCTGAGGCCTCCCCAGTCATGTGGAACTTAAGTCCAATTAAACCTCTTTTCCTTCCCAGTCTCGGGTATATCTTTACCAGCAGCATGAAAATGGACTAATACAAATATGAAAAATATTATCGCTATTTCTGAATTAAAATAATTATTAATAGTAGTCTTAAATTAAGGCAATTATTAGGTCTTCTTATTTAATGTGTTAATAAAGAAGACCACATATTACCAGATCACAAATTTGTTTCTTTAATATTTTGATGATTTCATTTCAGTATTTTTGGTTCCTTTGTAATCCTATTTATTTTATGTATTTACAAACATTGTTTTGAGAATTAGCCCATGGCTTCACTAGATGACCAAGGTATTGATCATAAACACAGACACACACACACACACACACACACACACACACACACACAACTAAGAACTAAGAGCAGTTTTAGACTAAGGGCCATGTTCAGCTCTGAGGCTTATACTTACTTCTTTGTTGAGCCTCTGGCAAGACCATAGTCTTAAGAAGCAGGCAGTTTTGAGAGAGGAGGGCAACTTCCTAAATTACCTTTACATATCAAAGGAAGCTCTAGTGCTTCCTAGGAAGGAAGTCTCTACCAGACAAAAAGGATCATTTTTAACAAGTAAGTATGAGGGCATGGATGGGAGGGAATGAAAGGAAGGTAGAGCAAATAATTCTGATGTCAGCGTTCTTGATAGAGCGGTATAAACATGTGGATTGGTCCCATGCACCAAGGTCATCTGGCTGGTAGCCTATTTCACCAGGTACAGCAAGCCTGGGGAGGTTGCCAGGCTGTAATCTAGCAGGGTTCCTCAACCACTGGGCAAGGTACGGGTCCATGGCTTGTTAGGAACTGGGCCACACAGCAGGAGGTGAGCAGCAGGTGAGCAAGCTTTATGGCCTGAGCTCTGCCCCCTCAGAACAGCAGCAGCATTAGATTTTCATAGGAGCTGAACCCTACTGTGAATTGCACATGGGAGAGTTTGCTTGCTCCTTATGAGAATCTAACTAATGCCTGATAATCTGAGGTATAACAGTTTCATCCTGAAACCATACCCCCACTCCAAACCCAACCCCATGTCCATGGAAAAATTGTCTTCCATGAAACCAACCAGTCCCTGGTGCCAAAAAGGGTGGGGACCACTAGGGGAGCCTCATGTTCCACTAAGCACCAACTCTGTGGTGGCATGGAAGTCCTAACAATGTGCTGGCAGAAGGTGGCCTGGTGAAGCTCTTCAGGCAAGCTCCATGCAGGTGAATGTAGCACACAGGGATCCAGAACTTTCCCTGTGCCCTCAAAGTGGGGGGTGAGGATACAGTTGTGAGACTGAAGCAGATCTGGGATTAAGATGAAGCAGCTTCCATACACAGAGGAACTTCAGGACCACAAGCAAACAAATGGAGCATAAGCTTCAGGAGGAGGCATTGGTATGGTGGCCCAAAGCACAGGCAAAGCCAGCTGTCCCATGGCAGATGGCAGAGGGGGATCAGTCCACACTGGACAGTTCAGGGGAGACAGAGGGCAACAGGGGGACTTGCTCCCATGGATCCAGAGGCCCTTCCCAAGACTGCAGTCATGTAAACCTTGTTCATATATTTAGACACCATCTTAAAGAGGAGCAGAGGGATGAACCCCAAAGAGACTGAGTTAGCCAAAGACACCTTCTACCAGAAGCAATGACACAATGTTAACAAATTTAAGTGCTACCCATACCCTCCTCTTCCTCACCCTTGCCTGACTGTCCAGTGGTGGGGGACTTTTGAAATTGATTTGTTTGATCACAGAAAATAGGGACGTTCTATTTCTCTGCACATCTGAATAATATTATATATATTTCCACTCTGTCAGAGGTATTACCCTGTAACAAGAAGGTGGTGTAAAGGGGTTCCACAATGGATGGCATTAGTTGTTTTAAGTTTGGAATTTTAAAAGGGCTGTACATGTGTGTGTTTGTATATACATTCATGTATTTGGTCTATGAACTGAGCATTGTCTATCTGGGTAAAGGAGCCACTGAGAATGACAAATGAGGGTGGGGGAGAGCTAGGTGGCTTCCTGTTGTGACAACATTTCTAGCTCTCTCTAGAGAAGCTGCCTTCCTCCTAGTCCTGCACATGAGCCTGGCACTCGTAGCACCCATCCAACAAGCAGTTCAAAGGCTTTCTATCTTTGCTACTTGCACACCGAAAACCATGATAAAGCCAGTGATTGCAGATCCAAATGCTTAAAAAGACCAAAGTTAACTGGATCTGAATCAAATAATACTGCATGTTACATAGAGATTGAAAGCTACACCATTAACATTTCTCAAAGAGCCCACACAGCTTGGAATCCTCCCTGGGGATGTCTGGGGTAAGCAAGCAGAATGTTAAGAAACCCCACGCCTCCCAACTGTCAGGAGGAATATGCAAAGTCCTCCAAGGGGTAGGGTTAGCTCACAACACCCAGGAGGAATAACTCACACACTGGCCCACTCACTCTGTCTCCGTGGCTAACAGATAAGGGCAGTGCATGTAAGGTGCATGTGTATGTGTGTGTGTGTATGGGGTGCCTGTGTAGTGTGCATGTGATGTGTATGTGTGTGATGTGTGTGTGGTATGGGTAGTATGTGCATAGTATATGTGTGAATGGTATGTGTGTGCTGTGTATGTGTATGTAGCATGTGCAGGATATGTGCAGTGTGTATGATTTTTTAAAAATTTTAAAAATTAATTAATTAATTTATTTATTTTGAGACAGAGTCTCACTCTGTCACCAGGCGCCAGGCTGGAGTGCAGTGGCGCAATCTTAGCTCACTGCAACCTCCACCTCCCAGGTTCAAGCAATTCTCCTGCCTCAGCCTCCCTAGTAGCTGAGAGTACAGGTGCGCAGCACCACGCTCAGCAAATTTTTGTATTTTTTAGTAGAGATGAGGTTTCACCATGTTGGCCTGGATGGTCTTGATCTTTTGACCTCATGATCCACCCACCTCAGCTTCCCAAAGTGCTGGGATCACAGGTGTGATAAAATTTTTAAATTTATTTATTTTTGAGATGGAGTCTCATTCTGTCACCCAGGGTAGAGTATAGTGATGTGATCTCGGCTTACTGCAACCTCTGCCTTCTGGGTTCAAGCGATTTCCCTGCCTCAGCTCCTCAAGTAGCTGAGACTACAGGCACCTACCACTATGCCGGGCTGATTTTTGTATTTTTAGTAGAGATAGGGTTTCACCATATTGGCCAGGCTGGTCTTGAACTCCTGACCTTGTTATCTGCCCGCCTCAGCCTCTGAAAGTGCTGGGATTATAGGTGTGAGCCACTACGCCCAGGCTGTGATGTGTTTATAATGCATGTATAGTGTGTGTCTGCTGGAGTGTGTGTGTTGGTTTGTGTGGTATGTGTTACATGTGTGGTGTGTGTAGAGTGACACGTTTATAGTGTATATGTGTATAGTGTGGTGTGTGTGTGGTATGTTTATGGTGCGGGCATGGTTCATGTTATGTATATGTGCAGTATGTATGGTTATATGGCGTGTGTGTGTCTGTGTGTATATATGTGGGTCTATCCTTAGTCTCTGGCCAAGTTTCTTAAAAATATTCACACAGGGGTAGCCTGCTGCATCCCCGTTTCGCTCATACTTGTCACGCTAATTCGCAGGAGGATTTCAAAGTTGATTCCTGGCCAGAGAACAAGGAAACAAGAAGCTCGTCCCTGTTCCCCAGAATAGTCTTAGTCTTTTTTTAAATTTTACTTTAGGTGCATACTATATCTGGCATTTCTCCCCATGTTATCTCTCCCCACCTCCCACTGTCCCTCCCTTAGCCCCCCACCAACTGCCCCTAGTGTGTGATGCTCTTCTCCCTGAGTCCACGTGTTCTCATTGTTCAACAACCACCTATGAGTGAGAACATGTGGTGTTTGGTTTTTTGTTCTTGTGTCAGTTTGCTGAGAATGATGGTTTCCAGATTCATCCAAGTCCCTATAAAGGACACAAACTCATCATTTTTTATGGCTGCATAGTGTTCCATGGTGTATATGTGCCACATTTTCTTTGTCCAGTCTATCATTGATGGGCATTTGGGTTGGTTCCAGGTCTTTGCTATTGTAAACAGTGCTGCAATGAATATATGTGTGCATGTGTCTTTATAGTAGAACGATTTATAGTTCTTTGGGTATATACCCAGTAATGGGATTGCTGGGTCAAATGGAATTTCTATTTCTAGGTCCTTGAGAAATCGCCACACTGTCTTCTACAATGGTTGAACTAATTTACACTCCCACTAACAGTGTAAAAGTGTTCCTATTTCTCCACATCCTCTCCAGCATCTGTTGTCTCCAGATTTTTTAATGATTGCCATTCTAACTGGTGTGAGATGGTATCTCAATGTGGTTTTGATTTGCATTTCTCTAATGACCAGTGATGATGAGCATTTTTTATGTTTGTTGGCCTCATATATGTGTTCTTTTGAAAAGTGTCTGTTCATATCTTTGCCAACTTTTGAATGGGCTTGTTTTTTTCTTGTGTATCTGTTTTAGTTCTTTGTAGATTCTGGATATTAGCCCTTTGTCAGATGGGTAGATTGCAAAAATTTTTTCCCATTCTGTTGGTTGCCAGTTCACTCTAATGGTGGTTTCTTTTGCTGTACGGAAGCTCTGAATTTTAATTAGATCCCATTTGTCTATCTTGGCTTTTGTTGCCATTGCTCTTGGTGTTTTAGTCATGAAGTCCTTGCCTATGCCTATGTCCTGTATGGTTTTGCCTATGTTTTCTTCTAGTGTTTTTATGGTGTTAGGTTTTATGCTTAAATCTTTAATCCATCTGGAGTTAATTTTAGTATAGGGTGACAGGAAGGTGTCCAGTTTCTGCTTTCTGCACATTGCTAGCCAGTTTTTCCAACACTATTTATTAAACATGGAGTCTTTCTCCATTGCTTGTTTTTGTCAGGCTTGTCGAAGATCAGATGGTTGTAGACGAGTGGTGTTGCCTCTAAGGCCTCTGTTCTCTTTCATTGGTCTATGTCTCTGTTTTCGTACCAGTTCCATGCTGTTTCGATTACTGTAGCCTTGCAGTATAGTTTGAATTCCAGCAGTGTTATACTATTCTCATTATGGCCTCCTGCAGTCGTATTTTGTTTTATTTCCTTTTCATTCTTGCTCTCCCTTGTGTTGGCTGAATCCAAAGCCAGTCACCAAGATATCAGTGTGGAATAGATCATGGATCTAAATACACCCTGGTCAAACCTAAGTGAATCCTGCTCTTTCCTGTTCTTCCTTAAATACCTCTCCTTAGCTTCTTCAAAAGCTTTGGTTAACATACATCAGAAGCCATAGTCAAAAAGAAAGTCAAATATCTGTTTTTCAGAACCATTAAGTGTCACCAGGTGTCAATCATTTTTGGAGCCACCACGTGAAGAATAAATGGCTCCAAAAATGATTTTCCACTCAACCGAGGCTGTTTTTATGAGACTACATTTGTTTTTCCCTTACTGGTTGGCACATGGTGAGAGAAAGCAGTAGTCTTACAAAGGCTCTCTTGATATTGGTGCCACAGAAGAGATTTGTGGTAGATAAAATGAATGCTCATCAATATTTCCAGTGCTCATCAATAGGGTGGCCATGGGATTTGCCTTGGCCTTTGCCATGTGAGAGGAAACGTGCATGTGCTGGTGCATGACTCTCTTCTCTTTCCTCCTCCTGCCACTGCACACCTTGAACACACATGCTGACATGGTGTGTCTGAGGACAGTGGAACCCCACCAGCCTGGGTCCCTACTTACCTGTGATGGACATGTAGTTTGCTGTTTTAAATACTAATATTTTAGGCTTATTTATTATTACAGCATAAACAACTTTCCCTGGCTAGTATCAATATAACCTGCTCTGAAAATCCAGTAATCTCACACTTGGAGGAGGAATTTAACAGTAGTTTTCCCTAGTTTTGTGTCCTCGTGACCTTTTAATTCTGCATATGAGCATTTCAGATTCATCTGATCACAGATTAGGGAGTTGAGGGGAGCTGCAATAAAATTGAACCAAATCAACAATCACTTCTACTTTCATGCTTTTCTTTTCCATTTCCAGTGTCAGTTACCTGGAGTGATTACACATATCTGAACGACCTTGGCTCTGTGTACTAGAACTGCCTTGGCTGGTTGAGCCTACACATCTGTTGTCCTGCCTTCCTCCTTGTTGACAACGAGTGTGCCAGTTTTAAGTCTTATTCAACTCTCCATCAGAAGATTGTCACAAACATGGGTAAAATCATGATCGAGCAAAGGAGAAAACTTCACCTTTGTTGTATTTTCCCCGCAAACCCAGAAATACTTGTCAGTACTCCTCAAGACTGCCAAGTTCATGAATACTAAGGAAGAACTAAGAACCTGTCACAGACCAGCAGAGACCTGGGAGACATGACAATTCAATGCAATATGGTCTCTAAATTGGATTGTGGAATAGAAAAAAGTCATTCATGGAAAAAACTAGTGAAGTCCGAACAAAATTTGGAATTCAGTCAATAGTAATGTGCCAACAGCAGTTTCTTAGTTTTGGCAAATGTATTATGGTATTATAAGATATTAACAATGGAGAAACTGGATGAGGGTAGAAAGGAACTTTCCATGTTATTTTCACAATTTTTCTACAAATCTAAAAATAGAATTTTTTTTTTTTTTATAAACACAAACAACTGAAGGTTAGGTTTGCTGGTCACTCCCATCTATCTCTCCCTACACCCTGAAAATACAAACCACAGAAATATTCCCCTATTTCTAGAAATAAGGGAAAAAACATTCATGACTTTCCTCTAAGAAAGATTGGGAAATTGTTCTTATCAGAGAATTTCCCATATGCAGGAGGAACATTTTGCAAAATTATAAAGATGTTCTCCATCTCCCCTCTTCCCTCTATGCTCATATCACTTTGGTGCTGTTGCAGAGTCAGAGTTTTGAAAAATATCTTGACATAGAATAAGAGCAAGGCTGAGCAGGACCAAGGGAAGGATATTCTAGATGGTAAGAATGGTGGACATTGGAGCCAGTGTTGTAGGAGCTGGTAAATATACAGAATAAGAAGAATGGAAACAGAGATAGAAAACAGAAAAAGACAAATTGAGAAAAAGGATGACTTCATAGGAGCCACAGTGTCTGTAATTAGAAGTTTAGATTGGATGACTGTGAACATGTGCTGATGAGAGGGAGAGCAACAGTCCTGCCCACGTGTAGCATCTATTGTCTATCACAGCAGGCCCCTACCTTTCTGGCACCAGGGAGCAGTTTAATGGAAGATAATTTTTCCATGGACCTGGGGAACAGATGGTTTCAGGATGAAACTTCCACCTCAGGTCATCAGGCATTAGATTCTCATAAGGAGCATGCAAGCTATTAATAGACCCCTCATATGCACAGTTCACAATAGGGTTCATGGTCCGATGAGAATCTAATGCTGCCACTGATCTGACAGAGATGGAGCTCAGACAGTAACTTTGGCTCTCCTGCAACTCATCTCCTGCTGGGCAGCCCAGTTCCCAACAGGCCACAAACCTGTACCAGTCTGTAGCTTGGGGGTTGGAGACCCCTGGTCTATCGAGCACCTGAGTGCCACAGGTGTAACCCCAGGGGGCTAAGGCAGGCCATGCCAGGTCAGAAGTCTGAAGGCATTCTTATTATCTCTGGGTCATGACTGCTCTCTTGGACCCCAAATACTACACGTTATGGGCTAAATTATGTCTTTCCAAAATTCATGTAATGAAGCCGTAACCCCAGTACCTCAAAATGTGACTATATTTGGAGATAGGCCCTTAAAGAGATAAGTAAGTTAAAATGAGACCATTATGATGGGACCTAATCCAATCTCACTGGCGTCCTTAGAAGAAGGAGAGATACCAGGGTTGTGCAGGCATAGAGGGACGACCATGTAAAGAGGCAGCAAGAGGAGGGCCACCTGCAAATTAGCCCTGCTGCTGCCTTGACAATGGACTTCCAGCCTCCAGAACTGTGAGAAAATACATTTCTGTTGCTTAGGCCACCCAGGCTGAGGTATGTTGTTAATGGCAGCCCAAGCATACAAATACACTGCACGATGCCTTCTCCACATTCTTACTGCCAAACCAGTGTCTCTGCTCTGAATGTTTTTAAAACATAAGATGTAATCAAACTAATGGATCTTATAGCCACAAGCTATTGTATGGATATTAGGCCTGTAGTCTTGAGTTGGAACACTATAGAAATATGTTGTTTCATTATTTCCCTTTATATCCTTGGAATTTATGGTGAACAGTATGAAAACCGCTTATTTTTGTATTTATGTATGTATATTATATGAAGCCATAACAACAACACAAAAACTATAGAGATAAGCACTTATTACAGCAGCTCCCTCTTATCTGTGGTTTCACTCTCTGTGGTTTCAGTTACCAGTGATCAATGCCATCTGAAAATGGGTGAGTGCAGTACAATGAGATATTTAGAGAGAGAGAAAGGGGGAGAGACCATATTCACATAACTTTTTTTTGAGACAGGGTCTTACTCTGGCCGAGGCCGGAGTGCAGTGACATGATCTCAGCTCACTGCAACCTCCACCTCCCGGGTTCAAGTGATCTTCCCATCGCAGCCTCCCAAGTAGCTGGGATTACAAGCATACACTACTACACTCAGTTAATTTTTATATTTTTAGTAGAGACGCGGTTTCACCATGTTGGCCAGGCTGCTCTCAAACTCCTGATCTCAAATAATCTGCCCACCTCGGCCTTCTAAATTGCTGGGATTAAAGGTGTAAGCCACTGTGCCCAGCCTCAATTAACTTTTGTTATAGTCAATTGTTATAATGGTTCTACTTTATTGTTACTTGTTGTTTTAATCTCTTTATGCCTAAACCTGCCTAAGCTTCATCACAGGTATGATTGTGAAGGAAAAAGTATGGTATATATAGGGTTCAGTACTATCCACAGTTTCAGGCATCCACTGGGGGTGTTGGAACATATTCTCCTACAGATAAGGGAAGACTACTATATTCTAAAACAGTGGATCTCAGCATTTTGGGGGTCATGTCTCCCTTTGAAAATATGATAAGCCACTTACCACATTTGCACATGCACGAGTATATGTGAAATTGCATGCGTGTGCACACACACACACACACATACACACACACATATTCAGGGTGTTCACAAGTCCCCTTTTCTATCTGTGGATATCTATAAATCAGGTGTCCCTTTAAAGTTAACAACAGTTGTCCAAAGAAGGCAAGAATAAAGACATGATCTGTAAAAGGGCCCAGGCCAACCTACCTGCCAGGCTGAATTTGCAGAGTAAAGGGAACAGCCACAGTGCCCAGGTCCACATCATCCCCAGGTAAACACACGAAGGCTGGGGAGAGAGCTGAGAGTGACATCAGTCAAGAATTGGTTTGCTTCATACCTCTTTTCAAAAGCTGTATTTCCACTGGCAAATAGATTCTGGGGATTTGGGAGGGAGGAAGGATCCTATTTTATTTTATTTTGTTGACTATGATCACCTAGATCCTTCACAATTACTCCATCAACCCCAGTTAACATTTTAAAGATTTGCAATTACAATACGCTTTCCTTTCGTCCACAGTCCACTCCACCATGTCTTACGAAAAGTACACTAACTTCCAAGGATACGCTCCAGAAGAAAAATGCACTGTGAGTCTCTGCAGCTCTGAGGCCATCCTCTGGCCTCTGCCTCAGTGCCTAAGCCCTCCAGCCAAATGGAACAACTCACAGTTTCCCCAAGTACCATGCTATGTCACATCTCCATGCTCTGTGCATGCCCACAGTTCTCCCTTCCCCTTATTTCTAACAAATTAATCATCTTTCCAGACTCATCTCAAGGCTCTCCTTCCCTAAGACACCCTCTCTGAACTCCCACACAGAGTTGACCAGTTGGTCCCTCCTTTGTGCCCCATGTCGCCCTGTATCATGTGTTCGACAGCATCTGTCACAAGAATGGTGGTCAGCAACTTACCGGACAGCTTCCCTACACACAGGGACCTTCTCCAGAGTGGAGCCTCTCTTCTTCCTCTCTGAAGCCTTGGTATCTAAGGCAGTGCCTGGTCTTGGGAGACAATACTATGTGTGACATTTACTTGTTTATTGGAACAAAAAGGCTGCTGGCTCTTCATTTCATCTGAGATGAGATGAGATGGTGGGATAGTCTAAGAGTAAAGCAAATGGAAAACCAGAAACTCATTTGAGGAAGAAATAAATGATGTTACATTGTCATCTGCCAGATCATTACAGAAAGAAAAAGAAAAGAGTTCTTTACAAAATAAATTACTTTAGAAAAATGTGCATCCAGCATTTCTGGAGAAAATTAGAGGGATAACATTTTGTCATATATAAACCAGTTAAAAACCTTAACAAATTGGAAATGCCTAAGATAATAAAGCAGAGTGAGAGCTTGGATCCATAATAATAAAAACACTGGGATGAAATAATACAAGACTGGTTACATAGCAGCGAGTGCTAGTATCACTCAGGAGCAGTGGTTTTCCTCTCAAGAGATAGCCATTTTGATTTAAATGAGTATGGAACTCAAAGGAAAACATTTTAATTTTCCAGTGAAGAAAAAATGTGTCTTTAGACATAACTACAACACTAAGAAGATTCTTATCTGTGTCTAATTATTCAGAATGCTGTTTTAATTTTCTCCATCTGCTAGGCAGAAGACATGCCTTTAATCTCAGCTCACATTACTTGCAAGTTCTAAAAGTACATGAAAAAGGAACACCATTAAAGCTAAGAGGCTATCAAAGCCAAAGTGCTGGCATTCTTTTTTTTTTTTTTCTTTTTCTTTGAGACAGAGTCTTGTTCTGTAGCCAGGCGCCAGGCTGGAGTGCAGTGGCGCGATCTTGGCTCCCTGCAACCTCCGCCTCCTGGGTTCAAGCAATTCTCCTGCCTCAGCCTCCGGTGTAGCTGGGACTTGTATTTTTAGTAGAGACGCGGTTTCACCATGTTGGCCTGGATGGGCTCGATCTCTTGACCTCGTGATCCACCTGCCTTGGCCTCCCAAAGTACTAGGATTACAGGCATGAGCCACCGCCCCCGGCCGATGCTGGCATTCTTAATAAGTGAATCAATGAATAATTATGGATGCTAAAATGAAAACTGTTATTCTGCCAAGTGGTTTTGCATTTAAAATCCTATCAATATTAAATGTCTAATAAAATATTAAAATATTTTTAATATTTTATTAAAATATTAAATAGCTGAGTACAATAAAAGTACTCAGCTATTATTTGTGAAATAAAAAAAAAAAACCTTAGAAAAAAAATCAACAGTACTAAATCATCCCAGAGATAAAACTGGAAAAGTGACAGCGGTTGAAGAGTGTGGCATTCTAGAAATTGAGACTGCCTGAGTTCTGGTCCTGGCCCTCTCTCAAACAAGCCGGTGACGTCAGGCATTCTTCTACGTGTGCAGCACTGTCCCAGTCATGTGTTAGGTGTTTGGAATCAAAGAAAAGCACATCTCTGACTTTAAAGAGCTCATATTCTAATTCAGTGATTTTTAACAAGGGGAAGGGGGGAATGATAGAGAGGATGGTGGGAGTATTTTGGAAACTACCAATTTCAGAGTGAGCCACTGTTACTGAAGACTCTCAGGTCACATTTCTGCAGTAGGTTTGAACAGAAATGCAAAAGTACAGTGATGCCACTTAAGTAACTAGTGGTGTCCTATGTTTAAAGATGTAGGCTAGGGGTGGTGGCACTAGTCCACTTGCAGAGACAGAAGCCTGAACAGTAGTCTCCTATCACATAGTAAGTGCTGTATTTACAATAGTGCAATGAGCAAAAAGAGCATCTAAGAAAAGAAATGAGCTAATGAGTGTGGGAAGTCAACAAGCCATATCTCTCATTCTAATGCTTGCTTATCCTCCAGACCCTTTCCCACTTTTTCCTCTCACACTAGAGAACCACCACAAAAAGGACTGCTTGCTGGTAAAAAATGTGAACAAAGGCTGGGCGCAGTGGCTCACGCCTGTAATCTCAAGACTTTGGGAGGCTGAGGTGGGCAGATCACTCAAGGTCAGGAGTTCAAGACCAGCCTGAGCAACATAGTAAAACCCCATCTCTACAAAATACACAAAAAAATTAGCCAGGCATGGTGGTATGTGCCTGTAGTCTCAGCTGTTTGACAGGCTAAGATGGGAGGATGGCTTGAGCCTGGGAGATCGAGGCTGCAGTGAACTGTGATCCCATCACTGCACTCCAGCCTGGGCAACAAAGTGAGATCCTGTGTCGAAAAGAAAAGAAAAGAAAAGAAAAGAAAAGAAAAGAAAAGAAAAGAAAAGAAAAGAAAAGAAAAGAAGGAAGGAGGAAGGAAGGAAAGAAGGAAGGAAGGAAGGAAGGAAGGAAGGAAGGAAGGAAGGAAGGAAGGAAGGAAGGGAGGGAGGGGGAGAGAGAGAGAGAGAAAGAAAGAAATGCAAAAAAGGTGAGGTGCCTCCCAGGAGCTTAGAAATAAATCCAGTTGAGAGTTCAAGGTGACCCTAGTTACCTGTGGTGGGTAGATGTGCAGCTGAAAAGCTTGAGTTCATTCAAGACTCCAGCCAAAGAAACCTGTGTGTAATCTCAGAGAGTTAGATTTGGAAAACCTTCATTGCCATTTAGTTGCAGGAATCTACTCAACTAACTGTATCCTAAACAGAAGACTTTGAGAACAGAAAGGAGAGGTCAGCTTAGAATGTAAAACAGTGATGGTTAAAAAGGACAGAAGTTGGCAGTTTTTATCTAGTACTATCTAAGAAAGGAAATTATGAAATTTCCTGTCACCGGAGTGATAGACTGACAGAGCAGCCGCAGACCTCACCATGAACCTGATGAAAGATACTTCAAAACCCACAATCTCCCTTTCTGATTGCTCTGATTCTATGATGCCCTCTCTGATTGCTAATTTAACAGAAGGAGACCCTGAACCTTCCAGGCATTAGAAAGATTTCTCACTGGTTTCAATATATCAGTCTCTTGAAGACTAAAGTGAGGTGAATCAGCCTCCCCAAATCTGGTACATAAGAAACTCCCAAAGATTCTGCTGTGCTTTTCAGGAGAACCATCAACCATTCCCTGCATCCTTGAGTCATCAGCCTTCACTTTGAAATGCAGCAGTTTTGAATAACTGGTCTTCAAAACGGGGTCACTTCCTAGAAACAGTCTCACGTTGGTGGGATCTCATTTGAGTCAGCATTTAGCAGAGCTCTAAAATCTTCCACCAACACTACAAATATGCCATACCAAACTAGACTCTTAGAATTTACAGTGATGCCACTTAAGTAACTAGTGGTGTCCTATGTTTAAAGATGGAGGACAGGTGCAGTGACTCATTGTGCCATCCCAGCACTTTAGGAGGTCAAGGCAGGCAGATCACTTGAAGTCAGGAGTTTGAGACCAGCCTGGTCAGTATGGCAAAACCCCATCTCAACGAAAAATACAAAAATTAGCTGTGTGTGGTAGCCCAAGCTTGTAATCCCAGCTACTCAGGAGGCTAAGGCAGGAGAATTGCTTGACCTAAGGAGGCAGAGGTTGCAGTGAGCCACGGTTGTACCACTGCACTCCAGCCCGAGTTACAGAGCAAGACTCCGTCTACAAACAAACAAACAACAACAATAACAACAAGCCAACAACAAAAAAGATGTAAACCTAGTAGCAGCTACTGTTTGGAGTAGAATGACTGCAAACAGGTCCAAGCACTTATTGCTGGCTATCAGCAGTGGCTGGGAACACGGGGAGAAGAAGAAAGCAAGGGGGAGCCGCTGCCTCTGCTGGGAGATGCTACACGTTTCAGGAGGTTAAATTATCCCTGTTCCCTACATCCTGTCTCACAGGACCAAAGCAAAGGAAATAGAGTGTGGCTGATCTACTCCCTCGCAATCTCCCATCAAATGCACCTCACAGGCTGTTCTTTGGCCATTCAGCTCCCACTCAAGGCTGTGTCCTGGATGCTAAGCTTCATCTCATTTCACTTGTACAATAATGCATCACTACGTGATTTTCCCAGGGCTTGCCTTACTTTGGTTCATTCATTCATACATTCACTCAACTATTATTTGTTGATTGCCATTCTGTGCCAAACACTATCTCCCACGGTATAGAACTGGGTTTTTAAAGAATGGCAAACGAGGAGTTCAAGACTAGCCTAGGCAACATAGCAAGACTCTGTCTCTAAAAAAATTTTTTTTAAAAAATAATCTGGGTGTCATGGTACACACCTGTAGTCCTAGCTACTTGGGAGCTTGAGGTGAAATAATTGCTTAAGCCAGGAGTTTGAAGCTGCAATGAGCTATGATCATACCACTGCACTCCAGCCTGGGCAGCAGAGGGAGACTGTCTGAAATTAAAAAAAGAAAAAATGGCAAAGAAGAGGGAGTAACTTCTAGAGCCAGGACTATGGTCATAAGTTCAAGTGCCTGTAGACTCATAACACTGTGAGGGAGAAAGCAAGAATGCACTGCCCAGCCTCCCTAAAAGAAAGTAGTAACCTCCCTACCTTTTTTTTTTTTTTTTTTTTTTTTTTTGAGACAGAGTCTCATTCTTGTCACCCAGGCTGGAGTGCACTGGTGTGATCTCCACTCACTGCAACCTACGCCTCCAGAGTTCAAGCGATTCTCCTGTCTCAACCTCCTGAGTAGTTAGAATTACAGGTGCCTGCCACCGCACCCTCAGAATTCCTCACAGACTGGCAGGACTTGGTTTATAGTTTTACTTTCACAGGTGAAGTAGAAGGGTCATCTGTTCTCAGTCTCTTTTAAATGTTTATTTGGAGCTTGCAGTAATAATAGTAGTCACAATAATAATGACCTTAGATTTACAAGCACTTTATTTTTTCTTTCCTTTTTTTTTTTTTTNTTTCTGAGATGGAGTCTTGCTCTGTCACCCAGGCTGGAGTGCAATGGTGCAATCTCAGCTTACTGCAACCTCCAACTTCCAGGTTCAAGCGATTCTCCTGGCTCAGCCTCCTGAGTAGCTAGGATTATAGGCGCACATCACCACGCCTGGCTAATTTTTGTATTTTTAGTAGACACGGGGCTTCACCATGTTGGTCAGGCTGGTCTCAAACTCCTGACCTTGTGATCTGCTGGCCTTGGCCTCCCAATGTGCTGGGATTGCAGGCATGAGCCACTGCGCCTGGCCACAGCACTTTCATGTATATTATCTCCTTAGATTCTTGTCACTTTTGAGGCAAATGAGACAGACAGTTTTATATTTTCTATTTATATTTGCATATTTTATATTTTTATTTATTTATTTTTTTTCTGGAGATGGAGTCTTGCTCTGTCTCCCAGGGTAGAATAGAGTGGTGCCATCTCAGCTCACTGCAACCTCCACCTCACAGGTTCAAGTGATTCTCCTGCCTCAGCCTCCCAAGTAGCTGGGACTACAGGTGCCCGCCAACATGCCCAGGTAATTTTTAGTAGAGGCAGGGTTTCACCATGTTGGCCAGGCTGGTCTCAAACTCCTGACCTCAGGTGATCCACCCGCCTTGGCCTCCCAAACTGTTGGGATTACAGGTATGAGCCACAGTGCCTGGTCTGCATATTTTATATTTTATTTCTACATTATGTTTTAGGTTGAATCAAATGAAATTGCTATTTTTATGAAGTCGAAAACAGTTCAATATTGGCAATTTCAGCCCAATAAAATAATAACATCCTCACTTTTTGAATGAGGATATTGATTATATATACATTGCCCAAGAGGAGATTATGTGCTGTCAGATGACTACATCCAGTTTCAAAGCCTATAAACCCATTTGGGTTGTGGGCTGCCTTCATTCAAAGAACATTCTGAGACAGCCAGCAGCGAGACTGGCAAAAGCACTGTCATGATGGAACAGTGAGAGCCTGCAAAGTGCTAACTACACTATACAAATTACATCCTGTACTTCTAAAAATCCCTGTAGGGTTTGTATTACTCATCTCTTGTTTACGGATATGGAAACTGAGGCCAAGAGATATATAAATCATCCAAAAATAATAGCTTGTAAGCAGCATAAATGAGATTCAAACTCATGACTGTCTTATTCTAAACCTGGACTCTTTCCACTAAAATCATGTGGAAGCTATTAGTGATTTACTCTCCCTCAGCGCTCCCTTGCCATGAAATACCAGTACGCACAAGGATTTTCCTCTGAATCCTCTAGTTCTAATTTTCTCTAGCTTAGAGTTTCCTGAAAGGTAAATCCATTATTTTCAGATATTTTCCCCAATCCTTCACCTCTAACACTCATGATTCCCAATTCTGATCTCAGCATTTTAAAACACTGCCTGCCAAAAGACTAGATTCCCTTAACTATCAACAACCAGTTCAAGGATAAATTTATGTGATGGGTCTGACCCAAAATTGACCATAATGACCCATAATGAAGAAAACAAAAAGACTTTTAGAGAGTAGAAAAAGATGATTCAAACTATCACTTTTCTAAATGAGTTGGCACTCACCTTCATGTATCAGGGGATGTTCCACAGATGTTCTGCTGGCTCAAATAATTTGCAACAAAGGCAACTCCGTCTCCCACAGACAAGTCAGAACAGGAAGGACAATCTGGACCTTAATTTGTTTATCTGCACTAAGATGTGGGAGTGTTTCCACTCTGTCTGGGAGCTTTTCTTTTGCTTTTAAGCCCAGCCCAAATCAGAGTGGTACTTACCCACTTGTGCTGGGAAATGGATTGCATTACTGTAACTAAAAACAAAAGCAAAAACAAAAACACTCAACTTTTCAGAGAAAGTGTCATCTGAAAGACCACAAACAACTAAAAGTGACTAATTTTTAAATTTTTCTCTTCAGGAAATCCTTACAAATGTGGCAATAGCTGAAACATTGAAAGTATCTTTAGCTTGAAATGAGAAATACGCAATCTTAGACAATGAAGGAGAAGAAGGAAAGAAAATAATGGTAGCTGAATCCAAAAAGAGACTTACAAATTCTGATTTCTATCTAAAGGAAAATACACTGAAATGAGCAACAGGAGCTCCAGCTTAGCCACTAATAATCATCACCATCATTAATAGTTTGTGGAGCTCTTACTGTGTGTCAGGCATAGTACTAAGAACTTCACATTAATTATCTCACTTAATCTTCACAACAATCCTGTAACATACGGAGTATTTTTATTCCCACTTTACAGACAAGGAAACTGAGGTCAAAACAATAAGAAACTTGTCCTACATGGGTGGTAGAGCCAGGACTTGAACCAAGGCAGCCTGACTTTCGGTTTCCTATCAATCAGAGGGTTAAATTAGACAGTTTCCTATCAATCAGAGGTTTAAATTAGATTATTTCTAGGATCCCTTCTAGTACCACAATTTTGCAACCTTTTATAATGGACTAACAAAATCACAAATAAATAAATAGACTAGGAAAGAGATTATGATGCAAAAGGAAAGACCTAAGCTTTAAAACAAGCTATGCTTTTCAGACTCACGTTTTAATTTTAAACCCATTCCCCTTCTTCCTTAGGCAATGTTCCACTAAGTAGGAGGAATAAGGGGGAGAAAGAGAGGTAGTCTGTTACTTAGCAGGTTATAATTATGAGATATTTAAAATTCTGGCCAGGTGCCGGTGCTCACGCCTGTAATCCCAGCACTTTGGGAAGCCAAAGGCAGGAGGATCACCTGAGGTCAGAAGTTTGAGACCAGCCTGGCCAACATGGCAAAAACCCTGTCTCTACTAAAAATAAAAAAAAAAAAATAGCCAGGCATGGTGGCAGTCACCTATAATGCCAACTCCTCGGGAGGCTGAGGCAGGAGGATCACTTGAACCCAGGAGACAGAGGTTGCAGAGAGCCGAAATCATGTCATAGCACTCCAGCCTGGGTGACAAGAGTGAAATTCTATCTCAAAAAATAAATAAAATAAAATTTCATTATAATGTCCTATATAGAAAAGCTAAAATGCTAGCATAAAAATAGCAGACATTTTTAAAATTTATTCAATCAATTCTTAGTATACACCTATTACATGCATAATACCTCACTAAAGGTGTTGCATATTAAATGGAATTCTGGTTAAGACATAACTAATTGAGCATATACGTTTATCTCCTCTCCCAGGAAACTCCATGAAAATTATAGCAAAGGTATAGAACCACAAGACAAAACAAATGGGAAGAGACAACAGCAAATAAGAGATGTCAACAAATCTTTGGAAAATGAGAAATCAATCAACCCATAACTGAGCTGGTAAAGATGAGAAAGCAGAAACCTAAAAATGCCTGATAAGGTTGCCAACAAGAAGCAAACATAATTATGCTATGGAGTCTCATACGGCTCAGGAATTTGAGACACCAGGTAGGTACAATCAACCCTCATTACTCACATCTTCCTTATTTGTGAATTCACCCACTTGCTAAGAATTATTTGTAACCCCCAAATCAATACTCACGGTGTTTTGCAGTCATTCACAGACACATGCCGTGGTGAAAAACTTGAGCTGCCTGATGCACATTCCCAGCCGAGGTGGAGCAAGCTGATGCCCTGCCTTCCTGTCTGAACTTCTTTCAAACTGCACACAAATGTCTTTTTATGGTCTATTTAGTGGCAAGTTGGTTATTATTATTATTTTTTTGCATTTCTGTGCCTTTTATGAGTGATTGTGCTGTTTCGAATGCCCCCCCAAGCAGAGTACTGGAGTGCTGTCTGGTGTTCCAAAGCATAAGAAGGCTGTGTGATGGCCTCGTGGAGAAAATACATGTGTTATATAAGCTCTGTTCAAGTATGAGTCATAGTACTGTGCTGGCCATGAATTCAATGTTGATGAATCAATAATGTATATTAAATAAGTCGCCTTTAAACCGAAACACACACAAAACAAGGTTATGCATTGATCAGTTGACAAGAATGTTGTGATCAGAGGCTCACAGGCACCCAACTCTGTATTTCCCCTACAGAGAATAATTCAGTATTTTCTAACTCAGTGTTTTCAGTGACTTAATTGAACACAATTGCCAGGAATAATAAGAATTGACTGTACTTCTGAAAAATGAAAATAGGAAGATTAGTTGAAAATCTGAAAAAGAAACAGACTACCTAATCCTAACCCTACAATGCCAAATTCATTAAATTTCTCCCATCCCAACAGCAGATGGGAGAAAAAAACCTGAAAGAAAAGCAATGCAGAAAGCAGAATGTTTTTAAAAAGAAACTATTACTGAAACCTTCATAGAAAATAAGAAAAATGTTATACCCACAAAATGTGAAGAAGATGCTATGATAAAGGCATAATTAGAGAACAAGAACTCTTGGAGATTCAAAATATGAGAGCTGAAGTGTAAAGGCTAGAAAATAAACTTGATGAAATCTTCCAGCAGATAGAAGAAAAGACAAAGAGATGAAGAAGAGCCAACATCTGACTACTAGCAGTTCCAGAAACACAGGACAGAGGAATGGAGGGGAAGAAATAATGAGAAGTAATACAATAAAATTCCCAAGAATTGAGGAACATTTGTTCCTCAGATTGAAAGGGCCCACTGTAAACAGCATAATAAATGAAAATAAATCTACACTGAAGCGCAAAACAGTAAAGTTGCAGAATATCCAGAATAAACAGAAAAAGTGTTGCCAGATAGGAAAAAAATAAGTCATATACAAAGGATCAAGGATGAGAATGGCTTTAGACTTAATATCAAAACCAGAAGCTAGAAAGCAATGTATCAATTTCTTTATAACTCTCATGGAAAGCTATTTCTCACCTAGGATGCTCTACCCATCCAAATAATCCACCAGAAAGGAAGGTAAAATAAAGTTCTTGAAACTTTGCATTTTTTCAACATGCAAACTTTCAAGAACTTTATCTCCCATGTGACCATTTTTGAGATGTTATTGAAAAAAGTGAATACCAACACAAAAGCATAAGCCAAAACAAAAGGGAAAAATGGGCTCCTGAAAATGGGAGATTCCAAATAGAAGAGAGAGAATTCCAAGAATGGTGGCCAAGGGAGATCCCAAGATGACCAGAGTACAGCAGGCTTGGAGAGCAACTAGACCACATGTGTGGCAGGCACCAGGCTGAAGGAGGGATATTCCCAGTGAAAAAAACATACAGAAGACCCAATGGATCTGACAGATGTTGAAACTTGAAAAGTTTTGCAACTCTCTTGGAAACTTTGGAGAAGCATGAATAATAGACTCAGTAAATTAAGGAAACCAAAAACATGGCATAATTTTTTTTTATGCCAGGAATAAGAAAATATATTGAAAGTCCAATATGTGCCTCAGCTATGAATAACTACAGAGCCATAACAATGTAAACATTAATGGATTTAACAAAAGTTATAACTATATTGAAAGGATGAGGTTAGGAAAGGATGCACGTTCGTGTGTGTTTGTGTCTAGGATTGGTAAGAGGCTTCAGTCTTTATCTTCCATAGTAACAAGTCAATAGATAATGTCGAAAATTGACAATTTTGGGCAAGGAAATACAGAATGTGCCTGGCATATCTCGCAGTGCCAGAAAGTAAGGAAATGTTGAAAAAGCAAAAGGATAGGGCATGTCAAAGGGACACAGGAACCAATCTGAAAGAGCTTCTGGCCAAAGCGAGAACAATTTAAGCAAAAAAGTAAATAATGTATGCTGGATTATAATCCAAAATATAAACTAAATATACATTAGTTCATATTAATATATGATGATTGATTAATAAATGTGGAAGAAGAGACTAATTTTCCTTAGAGAAAAATTCTAAGTCATCTGTAGATACTGCTCTCTTTAAGAAGTGAATGAAGCTTAATTCCCTCTCTTCTCCCACCTTCAGGGTATGCTAGACTTAATGACTCGCTTCCAAAGAACAGAGTTGGGAAAGACAAAAATAGTATTTTACATTGGAAAAATCTGGCAAACACTACTGGAACCAATTAATGAAAGTTAGCACCACCAGTGATGTTATATGGATATAGCTAACCCCTGATATGATGTGACAAGAAAGATTATTTCATTTTGTAGATTTCTTTCCAAAATGCACAAGCCCAGTCTGGTAATGAGGAAAACATTAGAAAAAACCAAGTTTGTGGACATTTTACAGGATACCTAATCAACACTCTTCAAAACCATCAAGGTCATGAAAACCAAGTAAAGACTGAGAAACTGTCACAGACCAGAGATTGGGAAGGTATGAGGACTCAATGTAATATGGTAGCCTGCATTGGATCCTGGAACAGAAAAAGGACATTATGGAAAAACTGGTGAAATCCAAATATAAGTCTAGAGTTTGGCTAATAGTAATGTACCATTCATTATCTGCTTTTTAGTTTTGACAAATGTACCATGATAATATAAAATGTTACTAATGGAGAAAACAGTAAGTGGTATTCAAGAACTCTCTGAATTAGCTTTGCAACTTTTCTATAAATCTAAATTTATTCCAAAATAAAAAGTTCATTTTTAAATTCCAGAAAGTATAATAGGGCACCTGCTTGAGCACACAGGTTTACCCAGAGTATTGGTACTGGTTTTCAAAAATCAAATAATAGTTTGTAACATCATAAAATATAGAATTTTTTTTCCAAGATGGAGGCTTGCTCTGTTGCTCAGGCTGGAGTGCAGTAGCACAATCTTGGCTCACTGAACTCCACCAGGTTCAAGCAATTCTCCTGTCTTAGCTTCCCGAGTAGCTGGGATTACTGGCACATGCCACCATGCCTGGCTAATTTTTGTATTTTTAGTAGAGACGGGGTTTCACCATGTTGGCCAGGCTAGTCTTGAACTCCTGATCTTGTGATCTGCCCACCTCAGAATTTTAAAGCTAGAAGGTGATTTAGAAATGAGTCTGCATCCTTCACTTTTATAGATGAGAAAACTCAGTCTCTGATCTGCCCAAGGTAACATTATTAGCAGCAGAGCCAAGATTAGAATTTATCCAGGTCTTAAGATTCCCAGTGAAAATGTACAGAAACACTATGAGGTCAGTTCCTATTTTGGAGAGGCAGAGAATCAAACAATAGGAATCAGAATATAAAAGTTAAGAAATCATTATGCCTTCAATATTTACAGCTGAGACTTCCAGGTTCTGGTTCCCCATGTAAGGAGCTTAGATGTCATCACTCTTTCCTAACAAGTAAAAAGCTAAACAAACAAATCAACAATTCTTCATAGATCCATCAGAGAAATGAGGTCACAGGACAAACTAATGCCCCCAAAATTGGAGAGACAGACAGGTGGATATACAGAGAATCACAACTCACCAGAACACAAGCCCATTTCCACACGAATCAGTACCAGGGTAGGATAACCTGAACTATAATTGTTGAATCACTCAGGGCTCAGTATGGACAAGTATAAGAGTCAAAAACTCCAGGGAGCCCCAGTCATAAAGAGGCCCTTGCGCTTTGTGAGTTTTACCTCCAGGAGCTAATATGAGAACTACAAAGTTCTCATAGTAAATATTAGAGAAAAATAGCAGGGAGCAGAGAGACAGAGGGAAGTAACCATTTTGAAATATACTAGAGCATTTTGTTCTTCTTAACAAGGCCTACTGTATTAGTCCGTTCTCACACTGCTATAAAGAAATACCTGAGACTGGGTAACTTACTTACAAAGGAAAGAGGTTTCATTGACTTACAGTTCCACATGGCTCAGAAGGTCTCAAAAAACTTACAATCATGGTGGAAGGCAAAGGAGAAGCAGGCACCTTCTTCACAGGGCAACAGCATGGGCAGGAAAAATGCCATACTTAAAAAACCATCAGAGCCCATGTGACTCACCCACTATCATGAGAAGCACATGGGGTAACAGCCTCCATGTTCCAATTACCTCCACTTGGTCCCACCCTTGACACATGGGGATTATAGGGATTACAACTCAAGATGAGATTTTGGGTGCAGACACAGCCAAACCATATCACCTGCCCTCAAGAGAAACTATTTTACAAGAACCTAACCTAATGGGAAAGAAAATACCGCACTACAGCCCCCTCTTATCATCCTGTATCACCTAAAGTGGTAGAGAAAAAAAGAAAAACTGAGGATCATTTGTGAAGTTTACAGTCCAGAGGCAGAGGCTTACTAAAAGACTGAGACCTAATCATAGGACTGTCAAACACTTCTTCTCCCTTCACATCTTACCACCACCTCACTAAAGGTCTGTTTACCCCAGTTCCTTTTACTTAGTACATCATGCTCACCTTTCAACAAAATGTTATAAGGTGTACTGAAAGGCAAAAAACACATGTTGAGATTCACTCAGGATGGCTGGCAAAATATTAAAGAAATATTAGGAAAAGTTATAGATTAGTCTCAAATCTTTTGGAAGGCCAAAAGGTTTCACTGGGACAGGCCAAAGGTGGCAGGTTCATTAAATTAGGGAGAAGATAGGATAACAGGCTTTTCCAGTTTAAGTCTGTTTACCCCACATCCCATTTTCTCTACTCAGGTAAGCTTTGTGCTGAATGGTCCTCTCAGGAGAAGATCAAAGGGGAATTACCCATTAATAGTGTTTACTCTGGGCCTGAAACCTAAAGCTTTTAGCATTCCTAAAAACACTCTTTTAACCATGTTAATTATCCACAAGTGTGTTGACTTAGAACCTCTGTTGTGAAATCATGGAATAAAGGTGTGGATGTACAGGGAGTCTTGGTCAATTGGCTGCAGTTACCCTCTGAAAGCAGCTGATGATCATCCCTAGCCCACTTGAATCACTGTAATAGTGTGAGAGTGCATTCATTCATCCATCACTGAGTCAGGGTCTGCAGGCCAGACCTCCACAGGTGGTGGTAGACGTCTCAAACACAGTTTAAAGAGACAAAGCAAGCATTAGAACCAGACCCTGATATGGTAGGGATGTTGTAATTTTTAGACCATGAAAATAAAATAACTATGATTAATATGCTAAGAGTGAGTGGAAAAAGTAGACAATATGCAAGAAAAAATGGATATTATAAGCACAGAATGGAAATTCTAAGTAAGCATAGAAAAGAGATGGCAGAGGTTTAAAAAAACTATAATAAAAATGAAGAATGTCTTTGTTTGGGTCATCAGTAGGCTGGACATAGTTGAAAAAATAATTTCTGAACTTAAGGATGTGACAATAGGAACTTGCAAATTGGAAAAGCAAAGAGAAAAAAACTAAAAATAAATAACACTATCTAAGAATTGCAGGACAACTGCAAAAGGTGTTACATACTCATAATGGGAATACCAGAAAGGGAAGAAGAAAAAAACAGAAGCAATATTTAAAGCAGTAAAAACAGAGATTTTCCCAAATTAACATCAGACACCAACCAAGGATCCAGTAAGCACAGAGAACACCAATTGAGATAAAGTCCAGAAATACTACGCCTAGATATATCATTAAAACTGTAGAAAATGAAAAACAAAACAATTTGGAAGGAGCCAGAGGGGGAAATAAACCACCTTTCCCACAAAGGCACAAAGAAAAGAATTACACCCAATGTCTCCTCAGAAATCATATAAGCAAGAGGAAAGTAGAATGAAACATTTAAAGTGTTAAGAGAAAAAAAAAAAAAAATAAAAATCTGGAATATTCTAAAATTCTCTTTAAAAAGTAAAGAAAAATTAAAGGCATTGTCACACAAACAGAAACTGAGGGACTATTTTCATTGATATGAAGCAATATGAACAAGGATCTTAAGTATCATAAGAAACAATGCAATCATGAAAGCAGTGGAATGAAATAATTAAAAAAAAAAAAAAAAAAACTCACCAACCTAGAATTGTTTATCCTGTAAAATTATCCTTCAAAGTGAAAGAGGAATAAAAACTTTCAGACAAAAATTGAGATAATTTGTTGCCAGTAGACCTGCCTTGCAAGAAATGTTAAAAGTTCTTCCAAGAGAGGTAAATGAGTCAGAAACTCAGATATACATAAGGAAAGGAAGAGATCACAAAATAAATAAGGTAAAAGAAACACTTCTGTTTTTCATATTGTGAACTGACCTAACAGATAACAGTTTGTTCAAAGTAATAATAATTACAACAATGTATCTGATTATTATAGTTTATGTGTAAGTGAAATGAATGACTGTAATGATACAAGGGATGAGAATGTATTAGAATTATTTTATTATTGTAAGGTACTTGCACTACCTGTGAAGCAGTATAGTGTTATGTGAAAGTGAAACTGGATTAGTTGTAAATGTATTTTGTAAGCTCTGGGGTAACTGCTATTTTTTACAAAGTTTAAAAGTATAATTAATATGTTAAGAAAGAAAGGAAAATGAAATCATACAAAAAGCTCAATTAAAACTTCATAAGGCAAAAAAGGAGTGGAAGACAAAAATAAAAACAAAGAACAACAAATAGAAAATAGTGACAAATATGGTAGCTATTAATCCAACTATATCAATAATCACATTAAATGTCAATGATCTAAATAAACCAAATAAAAAACAGCATTATAGTGAATCAAAAAACAAGGCCTAACTAAACGCTGTCTACAAGAAACCATGAACAGATTTACTTCTCAAAAGAAGACATACAAGCAGCCAATAAACATGAAAAAAAAATCTCTACATCATTAATCATCAAAGAATGCAAGTCAAAACCACAGTGAGATACCATCTCATAATAGTCAGAATGGCTATTACTAAAAAGTTAAAGAATAATAGATGCTGGCAAGGCTATGGAGAAAAGGTGACACATATGTTACTTCAGCCACTGTGGAAAGCAGGTTGGAGATTTCTAAAATAACTCAGAACTACCATTCAACTCGGCAATCCCATCACTGGGTATATATCCAAAAGAAAGTAAATTGTTCTACCAAAAAGACACATGTACTTGTATGTTCACTGTAGCACTATTCATAATAGCAAAGAGATGGTAACAACCTAGATGCCCATTGGTGGTGGATTAGATTAAAAAAATGTGGTACACATACACCATGGAATACTATGGAGCCATACAAAAGAAAAAATCATGCCTTCTGCAGCAACATGTATGGAGCTAGAGGCCATTATCCGAAGCAAATTAATGCAAGAACAGAAAAATGAAATACTGCAACTGGGAAAATCAAGTACTTATAAGTGGGAGCTAAACACTCATGGACATAAAGATGGCAACAATACAATAGACGCTGGGGACTACTAGATAGGGGAGGGAGGGACAAGGTCAAGTGTTAAAAACTAACTCTCAGTACTAGGCTCACTATCTGGGGTGATGAGATCACTCATATCGCAAACTTCAGCATCATACAATATACTATGTAACAAACTTGCACATGTACCCCATGAATATAAAATAAAAGTTGAAATTACAAATAAAGTAAAAAAAGAAATCATGAATTAGCAATGCTAGCACTAAATATATACCAAACACTTCAATAAAGAAAGCTGCAGAAGGAAGACTACATTTCACACACGCAAACAAAAGGAAATAAAAGAAACCCACTTTAAAGACACATATAGATTAAAAATAAAAGGATAGAGAAAGAGATATCATGCTAACACTAATCAAAAGAAAGTTGAAGTAGCTGCCTTAATTTCAGAAAAAGCAGACTTCAGACCAAGAAAAGTTATCAGGGATAAAGAGGGCCATTATATAATAGTAAAGGGACCAATTCTCCAAGAAGACATAACATTCCTTAATTTGTATGCATCTAACAACAGAGCATCAAAATACATGAGGCAAAAACGGACAGAACTAAAATGCAAAATAGAAGAATCCACTATGATAGTTGAAGATATTGACATGCCTGTATTGGAAATGGACAAATCCAGTAGGCAGAAAATCAGTAACTACATAGTTGAACTCAAAATTCATAGCTGCAGAATATCATTATCTTCATCCTTTAAAAACAGCAGGACCTCACTGGCAATATATAAGATCTGCCACAGAGAATTTAACAGGGAGTGGAGAACATATTTCCCAGCACTGACAGCACTACTTCCTCCTAAAGCACTCCAGAAAATTATGACATGCTTCTCTTTCTCAAAATCATTAGAAAGTGTTCTTTACTTCCTGCAGAATCAAGCAATGTTTTCAGAAATCCTAATTTTCATTCCACCACGATTTCTGGGACCACAGAAAACACTGTAACAAGATCGCAAAGAAATTAAATGTTCCCTCTCCTTTTTCAAACCTAATTTGGTACTGATAATATAATTTGGAAATTCTAACTGCACTGACCATGGCTAAGATAAATATGTAAAGTGGGCCAGGCACAGTGGCTCACGCCTGTAATCCCAGCACTTTGGAGGGCCAAGGTGGGGGGGTCACAAAGTCAAGAGATTGAGACCATCCTGGGGCTAACATGGTGAAACCCGGTCTCTACTTAAAAAAAAATTAAAAAAAATTAGCCAGGCATGGTGGCATGCACCTGTAGTCCCAGCTATCCGGGAACCTGAGGCAGGAGAATTGCTTGAACCCAGGAGGCGGAGGTTGCAGTGAGCTGAGATTGTGCCACTGCACTCCAGCTTGGGCGACAGAGTGAGACTCCATCTCGAAAAAAATTTAAAAAATTAAAATAAAAAAGCGGATTCCCATGTGTGGGCACATGCATGCAAAAGGGAAGATTCACCTGAACAGAAGGGATGATAGGGACAACTTGAGCATGTAGGGCCTAAAGAAGCTGGGTAGCAGGAGTGTGCTGGTGAAGCCTAACATAGGTTGTGGCAGCAGGAAAGGAAAGATGGGGCAGATCTGAGCATGTAACAGAGAAAACAACAGAGTACAATCCCAGAGGAAACTAGCTGGAATGGACAATTAATACAATTGAATCAAGTAATACTAAGGCTGGAAGGGGAGAGATTCAATCCGTGAAGCCCAGACTTTGAATGCAATTCCACAAACATAACTCAAATTCAGATTCTGTGGTTGACACTGTGGAAGCAAAACTGAGTAAGGAATGGGCTCCACCCAGGAAAAGTCCACAACTTAAGTGGGAAAATGGATGCGTAAACAAAGTGTTACAAATGAAAACGGCAAGTGCTTTATACACGCAGAGGTGTGTACTAAGTGCTATGGGAAATGGGAAAAGGGAGTCATTAATTCCGCCCTAAGGGATGTGAGTCCCAGAAAATTATTTAGAGAAAGGGACATTTCAGCAGAACATGTTAATTGAAAGTAAATGTTCAAAATGTTAAAGTGACAAGTATTCCTGGTAGAGGTGTGGGACAGCTAGGCATTTACTGGCACCTGGAATGGGGCCTCAAAGCCATGCTGGTAGCTTTTGACTATACCTCCCATAGTGGGTCCAATAGTGACCCACAGAAGATATGTCTACCTGGTACCCTAAATATGTCTTTACTTGAAATAGAGTCTTTGCTGATATAATTAAGGTAAAGATCTTGAAATGTGATCATCCTGGATTAGAGTGGCCCTTAATCTAATAATCAGTGTCCTTAAAAGAAACAGAAGAGACAAAGAGAGACACAAGGAAAAACCACGTGACTATGAAAGCTTGGCATGATGTGTCTACAGGTCAAGAAGCACCAAGGAGTGCCAAAGCCACCGCAAGCTAGAAGAAGGAGAAGCATGATATAAGGCCAGGTGTGGTGGCTCATGCCTGAAATCCCAGCACTTTAACAGGCTGATGTGGGAGGATTGCTTGAGGCCAGGAGTTTAACACTAGCCTGAGCAGTAGCAAGGCCATCTCTTTAAAAAATTTTTTCTTTTTTTGCAATGATGTCTCACTCTGTCACCCAGGCTGGAGTGCAATGGCGCGATCTCAGCTCACTGCAACCTCCGCCTCCTGGGTTAAAGTGACTTTCCTGCCTCAACCTCCGAAGTAGCTGGGACTACAGGCACACGCCACTACACCTGGCTAATCTTTTTTTTTCTTTTTTTTCTTTTTTTGGTATTTTTAGTAGAGACAGGATTTCACAGTTGGTCAGGCTGGTCTTGAACTCCCGACCTTGTGATCCACCTGCCTCAGCCTCCCAAAGTTCTGGGATTACAGGCATGAGCCACCATGCCCAGCCCTAAAAAATTTATTCTTAAAAGAAAAACATGGAACAGATTCTCCCTCAGAGACTCCAGAAAGAACCCTGCTGACATCTTGATTTTGGACTTTTGGTGTCCAGAACTGTGAGAGAATAAATTTCTGTTGTTTTTAGCCACCAAGTTTGTGGTAATTTGCTACAACATCCTTAGGAAACGAAGAATACACCCTTTCATCTGGATAGGATCCCAGGTCACACGTGGTTCACAGATCCAGGCTAACTCACCGGATCCTCTCACCTGGGAATGTGGAACAAAGTCAACTGAGTGGGGCTATCATGTGATGGGTTCTGGCAGCCCTGTTTTAGTCATGCAAGAAAAGAAATATGGTTTAAAGGAGAGTGAAAAAGGCTGGGCGTGGTGACTCACATCTGTAATCCCAGTACTTTGGGAGTCTGAGGCAGGAGGATCACCTGAGGTCGGGAGTTCAAGACCAGCCCGATCAACATGGAGAAACCCTGTCTCTATTAAAAATACAAAATTAGCCAGGTGTGGTGGCACATGCCTATAATCCCAGCCACTCGGGAGGCTAAGGCAGAAGAATCGCTTAAACCTGGGAGGCAGAGGTTGTGGTGAGCCGAGGTCGCACCATTGCACTCCAGTCTGGGCAACAAGAGCGAAATTCCATCTCAAAAAAAATAATTAATAAAATAAAATAAGAAGAGAGTGAAAGAAAGCAAAGAGAGAAGAAAAGATGAGAGTCTATGTGATGACTGGCAGCTTGTACAGGTGCTCATGGGGAACATATGAGACCCTATTGTATTAAGTCCCTGCCTATGGATGCTCATGACATTGCCTATTATGTCAATGCAATAAACTGCTGCTTATTAAAGCAGATTTAACATGTCTTTGTTCTTTGCAACCAAATAATCCCTGATGTAACCATGACGCTAAGAAGTAACTTATTTTTAAGAAAACATGAGGAAGTGAAAATAAAATGGAAATTGCTAAACAAATGAATAAATTCAAAGTGTAAACTGAGAAGGAAAAGGTAACAAGTGGAAAATTTTAGCAATAAAAGGTCTCTGAATAGAAAATCAAGCACAAGAACAGAAAACCAAACACTGCATGTTCTCACTCATAAGTGGGTGTTGAACAATGAGAACACACGGACATAGGGAGGGGAACATCACACACCAGGACCTGGGGGGTGAGGGGCAGGGAGAGGAATAGCAAGGGGTGGGGGGATTGGGGAAGGATAGCATTAGGAGAAATACCTAATGTAGATGACGGGGCAATGGATGCAGCAAACCACCACCATAGCACGTGTATACCTATGTAACAAACCTGCACGATCTGTACATGTACCCAAGAACTAAAAGTATAATAAATAAATTTAAAAAAAAAGAAAAGCAAGCACATTTTATAATATGGCATGTTGATTGTTTCAGACCCCAGATTAGATATTCAAATCAGGACAGAGAATGATAAAGAGAGTGTCCAATGGTCCAGGGACAGAAACAAGCACAGTTCTACTGACAACCATTTACGTCCCCCACGGAGTAGGTCTCATGGTCCCTCCCCCTTGGATCAGGTCTCAATATCTCAATGCCAGATTTATTACTTGATTCCTTCAGTCTCTAAAGATGTAGAGAGACATCACATCTGCTATGCGTCAAGGATGGTGGCAGGCCCTGAGATAGATACAAAGATGAAGATCCCAGCCATTATCAGTCAGTGGGCTCATGATAGGGAAGATGTAGAAATGGGCCATCATTACAGCCGTGAGAAAAATGCAGGCAGAAGAAAAACACGGGAATGTTCAGGGCAAGCATTTCATTTTGCCTGCTAAGTTCAGAGACAGCTGCCCAAAGGAATACACATTTGAGTTGAATCGTAAAGAATGAATAGACAGATGTACACCAGCAGAATAAGACGGCAAAGGGCAGTCCACATACAGAGAACATCCAAAGCCTAGAAAGTGAAGAGAATGAAACTATTTCAAGAACAGCACGTCCTTCGAAATGCCTACTACATCCTAATCCATGAGGGCAGGAATTTTTTTTTCTGTTCTATTTACTGTTAAATCTCCAAGTCAATCAGAATGTAAGTTCCACAAAGACGGTGATGTTTTTGTCTTTTCTAATCCCTGTGAAATCCATGAAGCTTAATCCAGTGTTCTATTCCCAAAGCTTACCTTACTCACCTCTTCTTAGCAGCATTTGACACAACTGATTCCTCTCCCCTTGATACTCTACCTTCTCATGGCTTCCAGGTAGTAGTGTGCTGGTAAATGTTTAACAACAGGTTGTCCAGAAAAATTTTCAAAAGCTCCGATTTGTTGCCTTTGCTGATTTCTGTGATGTAAATACTCCCACTATGGCCAATTTCAGTCTACCTCTACTGCTGAGTTGGAAAGAGATGAACAGTAGTACACACCATTATGTAGTATTTCCACCATACAGATCCAACAGCCATAATCTCAGGAGCATAGATATTAATAAAGTGTAACAAAATAATTAAGAAGCGAGCCATTTCTTCTTAGTCTTGCCAAACCCTGGTCTGTTTTGATGCCAGATTGTGTAAAAGACAATGATGTTGGGCACCAAACGTGGAAAAGGATTTGTGGTAAAGGACCAGGGCTTTCCCTGGTCTTGCTCAGCCGATGAAGTGCAGCGGTTTTTTTCTGACTGTAAAATTCAAAACGAGGCTCAAGGTATTCACTTCATCTCCACCAGAGAAGGCAGACTGAGTGGCAAGGTTTTTGTTGAACTTGAATCAGAAGATGAAGTCAAATTGGCCCTGAAAAAAGAGAAACTATGGGACACAGATTTGTTGAAGTATTCATTCAGACAATGTTGAAATGGATTGGGTGTTGAAGCATACTGGTCCAAATAGTCCTGACATGACCAGTGATGGCTTTGAACGGATTAGAGGACTTCCCTTTGGATGCAACAAGGAAGAAATGGTTCAGTTCTTCTCAGGGTTGGAAATCATGCCAAATAGGATAACATTGCTGGTGGGCTTCCAGGGGAGGCCTTCGTGCAGTTTGCTTCACAGGAAATAGCTGAAAAGGCTCCAAAGAAACACAAGGAAAGAATAGGGCACAGGTATATTGAAATCTTTAAAAGCAGCAGGGCTGAAGTTGGAACTCACTATGATCCACCATGAAAGCTTATGACCATGCAGCGGCCAGGTCCCATGACAGAGCTGGGTCTGGCGGAGGGCTTAACAGCATTGGCAGAGAAACTGGCTTTGAGGGGATGAGGCATGGTGCTTATGGTGGAGGATATGGAACCTATGGCCACTAGAATGGCTATGGCTATGGATTTGGGTCAGATAGATTTAGAAGAGACCTCAATTATTGTTTTTCAGGAATGTCTGATCACAAATATGGGGATGGTGGCTCTACTTTCCAGAGCACAACGGGACACATGTGTGGATTACCTTACAGAGCTATTGAGAATGACATTTGTAATTTTTTTCACCGCTCAATCCTGTGAGGGTACACATTGAAATTGGTCCTGATGGCAGAGTAACTGGTGAAGCAGATGTTGAGTTTGCAACTCATGAAGATGCTGTGGCAGCTGTGTCAAAAGGCAAAGCAAATATGCAACACAGCTATGTAGAACTCTTCTTGCATTCTACAGCAGGAGCCAGTGGCAGTGCTTACAGTAGCCAATGATGCGGGGCGTGGGTGTGTGAAACCAGTCCAGTTACAGTGGCCTAGCCAGCCAACAGCTGAGTGGTAGTTATGGAGGCGGGTATGGAGGCCAAAGCAGCATGAGTGATATGACCAAGTTTTATAGGAAAACTCCTGTGATTTTCAACCAATCATTGCAAAGTAGCCACAGAGCAATGAACAGCAGCTGCTACAGTAATGGAGGCCATGCATCTATAGGCATGAATGAAATGTGAGGGATGTCTAGCATGTCCAGTATGAGTGGTAGATGGGGAATATAATTGATCACTGACTCTTGGTAAGTTTTTTTTTTTTTTTTTTTAAGAAAAACCCAAAACTTCGGTTTTGTTTCTGCAACACAAGCTTATGATTTATGCTTACTCTCTAAGTGGAAATCAGGATTGTTATGAAGACTGAAGGCTCAGTATTTTTTAACACAATAACTCATCTACGATGTAACAGTGAAGCTGAGTAAACTATAACTGTTAAGTTCCACCTTTGCTCAAGTTAGTCATATTATAGGATGTTCTTAAGCACTAAGTGTGTTGAGGTAAAAGCACTTGAATTATGTTCAGTGTTGCCCTTTGCTGTGTTACATTGAACACTGTGTAGATGCGTGCTGAAAGACATTTGGTTTTCGCATGTTTTCACTCATAAGTGGAAGTTGAACAATGAGAACACATGGACACAGGGAGGGGAACATCACACACCGGAGCCTGTCAGGGGGTGGGATACTAGGGGTGGGATAGCATTAGGAGAAAAACCTAATGTAGGTGGCGGGGTGATGGATACAGCCAACCACCATGGCAAGTGTACACCAACAAACCCACATGTTCTGCACATGTACCCCAGAACTTAAAGTACAATTTTAAAAAGACCCTTTTTTTTTTTTTTTTTTTTTTGTAAAACTCAAAATAGGAGCTGCGTCTGTCTATAAGTAAAGTGAAACATTTTGGCATGTTTGTTAATTCTAGTTTTATTTAATAACCTGTAAGGCACATAAATTTAAGCTTTTTTTAAGTTAATAATGGGAAAAATTTGAGATGCAATACCAATACTTTAGGATTTTGGTCTTGATATTTATATGAAATTCTGAGGCCTTGATTTCAATCTTTCATTGTATTGTGATTTCCTTTTAGGTACGTTGCGCTAAGTAAAACTTGTCAAAGAAATCCTCCTTTTTAAAAAAATTAAGAATAAATGAGTTTTGGGTACTTACTACTTTTTAAAATACAATTTATTTAATTAGGTTATATAATTTTTATTAATGACCATACTTCAACCTGTTCCCTAAATTCCAGAAAATTTACCAATCAGCCCTCCTGAGTGGATATAAGCTGGCTCCAGGATACTGTAGCTTCCTGAGCGCCACACTCTCCTGGTTCTCCTGCCTCACCGGTGTTTTTCCAGTCCCTTTACCTAGGCTCTCTCTGACCTCTCTATGCTAGAGAGTGCCCCAAGGCTTAGAAAGAAGGAATGGAGGGAGAAGAGGGAAGAGAGAGAAAGAGAAAATCTACAAATGACTGTTTTTGCTTTTGGCATATTTGTATTTTATGACATGTTGAAAAACACAGCTTTACTGTTTAACTATAAATTACATAATCTATGTGGTGACATGGCATCTCAAGCTGTGCTGTCCAATGCAGTATCGCTAGCCACAGGTGACTACTGAGCAACTGAAGTGTGACAAGTCCAATCTGAGATGTGCTGGAAATCCAATACATATCAGATTTTGAAGAGAAATACAAAAAAAGAATAGAAAATTCATATTAATAATATTGATCATAATAAAAATAACATTTTGGGTTATATGATATGTATTATTACAGTTAATTTTATCTTTTTTAAAATGAGGCTCACATTGTATTTTTTTTTTTAATATGTAATCTCACTCTGTCACCTTAGCTGGAGTGCAGTGGTGTGATCTTGATTCACTGCAACCTCTGCCTCCAAGGTTCAAGCGATTCTCCTGACTCAGCCTCCCGAGCAGCTGGAATTACAGGTGCTCACCACCATGCTGGGGCAAATTTTGTATTTTTAGTAAAGACGGGGTTTCACCATGTGGCCAGGCTGGTCTTGAATTCCTGACCTCATGATCCAGCAGCCTTAGCCACCCAAAGTGCTGGGATTACAGGCGTGAGCCACCACGCAGCCTCACTGTGTTTCTATTGGATGGCGCAGCTCAAGATCTTTACTCCAGACTTGCCTCTACCTCTCTCCTCCCCTACTCTGCCGCTGAACATCTTCAGCTGCACTATACTACTTTTCGGTGTTAAGTCAAAGATTATTTTCCTGGCCCAGCTCAAATGGACATTGCAAATATATTACTATTTCTTTAAACTTCTGACTCCCTCCCTCTTTCAATTTAATAATTATTAAATTACTGCAATTAATAATTATAGCAGGAACTAATTACACAGCAATCTGCCAATTAATAACTATAGCTCTATGAAAACTATAAGAATCACTGGCAGCTTTTTCAACCAGGTTCCTCATCTGAACCACAAAACACAGAAAAAAATTTAAGTGAGTATCCTATTTTACCAAGAATGGAACATCATTAGTACTAACATAGAGGTATAGAAGAGAAGTTCATTCCTATCACATACAATACGTACTATATACAATGGATACCTTTAGGACATCAAGCTTCTTGTACAGAGCCCTGGATGAGAAAGGCCAGGTGATGTGGAAATCCAAAAGGGCAGATGGAATTACTGAATGTTGAGCAACTAACTGCAAGATCCTTGAAATACATTTGTTGTCTTATAAGCAGACACTCTGATGGATAACACTCTTTCAGATTACTAAATTCTGGTTTGACTTCAAAAAAATAAATCTCTAGACTGTACAGTTATGCCTTCTGCAGTGCTCAGCTCCAACTCTATACCTTCAAGAAGGAACAATCCCATTTCGAGGGCTTGGGAGCTTAATAGGCTAATCACAGAATATGGTTGTAATTATACTAATTTACCAGGGAAAGCTGCAGTAAAATGCCCAAAGCTCTGTGCACACAAGTTCATGTCCCTAAGAACAGTGATGTGAATAAGAAACTTTAAAATGCAGTTTCTGAAGTCTTCTTTTCTGAAATATAATAGAATTACATAACAATTTTCCAAGGAAAATACTCACAAGCAGACTCCATAACATATTCATGCCAAGCACTAAAGCAGTATCATGCTTTCCGGAAACTCTACCAGCCTTTCAAGCATTCACCTCATTAATCTTCAAAAACATTTTTTTAAGATCATGAAGAGAAAGTATTATTTGCATTTCATCATATAATTGAGCATAGCTCACAGTTTTTCCACATCATTGTAATAAAAAAAGAAACTATGAAGAACTCATAGACACCGTGAGCAGTTGTTCATTTCTTTCTTTCTTTCTTCATTGTTTTATTATTAGCTGAAAACCAGTCAGTTTGCTGCAGAACTTGGCTATTCAAACTGTGGCCACGATCAGTCACATAGGCATTAACTGGAAATTTGTGGAGAAATGCAGATTCTGGCCAGAAGTGGTGGCTCATGCCTGTAATCCCAGCACTTTGGGAGGCTGAGGTGAGAGTATTGCTTAGTGCCAAGAGTTTGAGATCACCTTGGGCGGCATGATGAGACCCCATCTCTACAAAAAAAAACAAAAAAACAAAAAAACAAAAATTAAATAAAAAATTAGGCTGGGCACAATGGCTCATGCCCATAATCCCAGCACTTTGGGAGGCTGAGGCAGGTGGATCACTTGAAGTCAGGAGTTCGAGATCGGCCTGGTCAACATGGTGAAACCCCATCTCTACTAAAAATACAAAAATTAAGCTGGGCGTTGGCATATGCCTATATTCCCAGCTACTCAGAAGGCTGAGGCACAAGAATCATTTGAATCTGGGAGGCGGAGGTTGCAGTGAGTGGAGATTGTGCCACTGCACTCCAGTCTGGGTGACAGAGTGAGACTCCATCTCAAAAAAAAAAAAAAAAAAAAAAAAAAAAAATTTAGCTGATACTGGTGGCATGCATCTGTAGTCTCAGTACTCAGGAGGCTAAGGAGGAAGGATCACTTGAGTCCAGGAGTTTGAGGTTATGATTGTGCCACCGCACTCCAGTCTGGGCAACAGAGTAAGACCCTGTCTCTAAAAGAAAAATAAACAAATAAAAAAGAAATGCAGCTCCCTAGGCTTTTTTGGACCTGCAGCTCAATTCAGAGTTCTCCCTCTGCCCAGTCCTGCTCCCGCCCCTTCCCATTCACAGGCATTGATAAACACACTGTGCCTCCAAAGCCCAAAAGTAAAGCAAGCACAGGAAATTGCCACAATACAAGAGGAAGTCTTCCATGCAGCTTGGCATTTGGCAATATATTAGGCCATAAATATTTGTTGAATGAATATATAGATCAATCGCTGTGTCTTGCAAACCTCACAGCAATCTTTCATATCCAAGTTTGTATCTCTTCTACAGACATGTTTCTCAACATAAAAAATTCACCCTCTTTTTATCAACATAAAAATCTGATTCACTCCCACTCTCAGAGATAGCACTTAGTCAGTGACTTTCTCCAGTTGAAAATCTCTGACTTATTGAAGACAGAGTCAGTTCTCTGTGTATCCATGAGATCAAGAAGATGTAGTTTAACATGACTGCATAATTTGTTTTGGGAATGTAATAGGCTTTTTGGGTTTTGATTTTAAATAAAGAAATCTTTGTTTTTGGTGAGTCACATTCAAACTTCTGTCTCTTGTTAACCTATAGACAAGTTGTGCAACCTGCACAATTGTGTCACTTGGAGTCTTACACTGAGAGGGTCCCTGAATTTGGTTTAATGCCTCACTATTGCTGTCTTGAAATTCTTGTGTCTAAGCCCAAGTCCCTTATTTTCATTTTGCACTAAGCTCCACAACTTATAAAGCCAGTCCTGTCCACAGGTTTGGTTCTTAATGACGGGTGCTAATCAGAATCATCTAATTCCTTTCCCAAACACACATGGCAACCATCACTAAGATTCATCATTGCAGTTTGCATTACTTGGTCTCTACTGTCAGATAAATTTTCTGAGATTCCTAGGCTTCCTTCTCTAGTCACATCCTAGCTCTCCCTCAGCTTTCTTTCCTGGCATAAAGGGTGGAAGCTAACCCTACGGCAGTGCGTAGAATGTAACATAAGCACCTAGGGGATCCTGGCACAAGCAGCCAGCTGCCGTTTATTGGGCACCCACATATGAACATGCTAGTGCCACACAGTCCCTTCTCATGAAAGGATCACAGTCTCAGAAGGATGTGAAACATACTTACCATCAAATCTAAGTAAGCCAGTAGGGAAGCCTTCCTAGAGTGATGGGTCTCAAACAGAATTTCAGAAGAGGAAGAACCTGTGGCTCCAGCGTGAGAGCATTTTGGGTAAAGGACTGACAGGTGCTACATCCCAGAGCACAGCAGAGGAGGAGTGTTTTTGCCAAGCCAGAGCAGTCAGCTAATTGTGAACTATGTTGAAAAGGCCCTCCCATAGCTCACGTGCTGGATGACTGGGTCCCACAAATCAGATGAAAATTAGGAACCATTGTGAACCTCAAAGAAAGGAACAACAGCATGAAAATGGTATTTGGGAAGGATAATTCACTGGGAATTCACCCTAGAAGCAGAACTCACTATTCTCTTTCTTCAAATAGTTCTTGAAATTCATCTTCTTGGACCGGGCGCGGTGGCTCACGCCTGTAATCCCAGCACTTTGGGAGGCCGAGGTGGGTGGATCACGAGGTCAAGAGATCGAGACCATGCTGGTCAGCATGGTGAAACCCCGTCTCTACTAAAAATACAAAAAAAATCAGCTGGGCATGGTGGCGCATGCCTGTAATCCCAGATACTCAGGAGACTGAAGCAGGAGAATTGCCTGAACCCAGGAGGCGGAGGTTACGGTGATCTGAGATCGCGCCATTGCACTCCAGCCTGGGCAACAAGAGCAAAACTCTGTCTAAAAAAAAAAAAAAAAAAAATTCATCTTGTGACACTCCCTCACCTAATGAACATGGAATGAATCATGCTTACAATGGTACCGATGTGGTGCAGGTAGGCTCTTCAGTGGGCACTGAGCTAAGTACTTGGAAAGGCTGACTGTGATGAGAGTTCTGCCAGTACAGCTGCCTCAGTGCAGTGCCAGGCTTTGCCATGTGTTAGTCCATTCTTGCATTGTTATAAAGAAATGCCCGAGGCTGGGTAAAGAAAAGAGGTTTTATTGGCTTATGGTTCTGCAGGCTGTACAGGAAGTATAGCAGCATCTGCTTCTGGGGAAGCCTACTTGGCGAAGGCAGAGCAGGTGAGAGAGATAGTGAGGGTGAGGTGCCACACACTTAACTACGTCTCATGAGTACTCAGTATTAGGAAGACAGCACAAAGCCATGAGGGATCCACCGGCATGATCAAAACACCTCCTACCAGGCCCCACCTCCAACACTGGGGATTAAATTTCAAAATGAGATTTGGGCAGGGACAAATATCCAAACTATATCACTACATGGGAACTAAAGCATCTATTTCCCTGAACAACACAGAGCGCAAAAGCCACCTACCTACCTTCTCAGGAGAGGATGAGAGAATCAATGCCAAAGTTTATAAAAATCAAAACCCCTACCAGAAAGGGGCTTTGTCCCTGAGACTAACCACTGCCTCTGACACAGATCGGCCCTAAAGCTGGGAAAAGGGATACATCATGGTATTAGTCCATTTTCACATTACTATAAGATACTGGGTAATTTATAAAGAAAAGAGGTATAATTCACTCACAGTTCCACATGGCTGGGGCATTAAAAAACTTATAATCACAGTGGAAGGTGAAGGGGAAGGAAGGCATGTTACATGGTGACAGAAGAGAGTGTGCTAGAGGGACGGAGGGAAGTGCCACACTTTAAAACCATCAGCTTTCATGAGAACTCACTATCACGAGAACAGCAGGGGAGAAACATGCCTGACTCCCACCACGCCCCTCCTCTGACATGTGGGTATTACAATTTGAAATGAGATTTGGGTGGGAACAGAGCCAAAGCATATCGACACTGATAACTGCAATATATTTTTTTGAGATGGAGTTTCCTCTTGTTGCCCAGGCTGGAGTGCAATGGTGCGATCTTGGCTCTCTGCAATCTCCGCCTCCCAGGTTCAAGCGATTTTCCTGCCTCAGCCTTCCCGAATAGCTGGGATGACAGGTATGTGCCACCATATCCGGCTAATTTGGTATTTTTTGTAGAGACAGGGTTTCACCATGTTGGCCAGGCTGGTCTTGAACTCCCAACCTCAGGTGATCCACCTGCCTCAGCCTCCCAAAGTGCTGGGATTACAGGCGTGAGCCACTGCACCCAGCCAACTGCAATCTTTTCCTTCATTCCTTGGAAGTCTGCAGGATATGTGAGGCAAAAGGGAAGAGTGAGTTAATTTGTTAAAAGTAAAGCCTGTCATAGAATGGAACATGAGAGCTAATTTAAAACTGCACTTACTCTGTATTTATTCTAAGGGTCCAAAGGAGCAGATAAAAATAAATCAAGGTCTAGGTCTAGGTAGTATGGAAGCACTGGATTCAAACACAGCATGCACTATTATTGGCTTGCTTATTATAGTCCATAATTGCAAATCAGTCTTGGCCAAGTAAAGCTAAAGCCAGAGAGCACAGGACTTATATTGCAATTTATCAAAGAATTATGGACAAATCAAAAGAGAGTTGACACAGATGGCCATTACATCTTGCCATATGGATAAACTAAAAAACCAAAAGATATGTATGCACACAGAAGGTATTCTGAAGACGCTAAGAATATAAACATTAACCAAGTTGGGAAGAAGCTTTCTTTCTTGGCAGATTATGTATACTCTTCATTTTGTTATCGTTGTGTGTTGTGGTGGTTGTTTTGTGAGAAACAATTCTATAAGATTCACATTAGGCCGGGTATGGTGGCTCCTGCCTATAATCCCAGCACTTTGGGAGGCCGAGGCAGGTGGATCACAAGGTCAAGGGATCGAGACCATACTGGACAACATGGTAAAACCCTGTCTCTATAAAAAATGCGAAAATTAGCCAGGCTTGGTGGCGCACACCTGTAGTCCCAGCTACTCGGGAGGCTGAGGTGGAAGAATCACTTGAACCTGGGAGGTGGAGGTTGCAGTGAGCCAAGATTGTGCCACTGTGCTCCAGCCTGGTGACAGAGTAAGACTCCATCTCAAAAAAAAAAAAAAAAAAAAAAAATTCTACACTAACTACAATGAAGATGTATTTGTGTTCTGATTTTCTAATATAGCCTTTATCTTGAAGATTACTTATAGTTGCATTGGTCGAAAATATCTTGCTTATTCTAGATCCTAGAACGCTGAATTCCTACTTTGGCTTAGAATGTAGAAAACTGCAAGAGAATGTCATTTGCACATAAACAACAAAAGCCAGATCATATACACATGTAGTTTAGTGGCCTGTGTTCCTCTGAGTAGTCATGCCCCAAACAGGGTGACTATAGGGTACACTGAGGGTGGCCAGGTCTTGGGAACAGGAGCTCTCAGCCTTGACAAAGACTCCCTTCCCCAGGATGGCACATAAGCAGCAAGGCTACTGGCTCCAAAAGCACTGCCTATGGAGGCCGAGAGCACCACATCTAACTTAGCGACAAGCAGTGTCGACAGGCAATTGATAACTGAAAAGTTTCCCCAGGCTTTGGTGGTGCTCATGACCCTGGAACCTCAGCACAAGCGTGAGCGTGTGTGACAAGGTGAGGGGTTCCCTGCTAATGACTGAGATCAAACTTCCAGCTATTCCAGCAGGAAGGAGACTGTCAGATTCAAGTTGAATTTTTAACGCTGTGACATTATTACATTCAAGAACATGTGGGATAGGATTCACACCCATACCCTTGTTCTACATTGTATATCATTCATGCAATAATTTGCATTCTGTGGTAGATAGTTTCTAAAACATCTCCCAGTTCGTGCTCTCTTGAGTGTAGGCTGAAACTAATGAGTCACTTCTAACAGAGTACAGCAAAAGTAATGGAATGTCACTTCTGAGATCAGGTTAGGAGACTGGAACATCAGTCCTTCTCACCCTCCCTCCAGACCTCTCACTCACCTGCTCTGATGAAGTCAGCTACCTTGCTGTAAACTGCACTGGAGAGAGGCACTTACGGCAAGGAACTCAAGACAGCCTTTGGTCAACAGCTCACGAGAAACTGAGACCTTTAGTCTAATAACCCAAAGGAATTGAACCTTGCCAACAACTCCAAGTAAGCTTGGAAACAGATCCTTTCCCAGTTAAGCCCTGAGATGGTTGTGTCCTAGCCAATACCTTGATTGTATCATGTGAGAGACCAAGAACCAGACCACCCAGCTAAGCCACGCCCAGGTTCCTAATGCATAGAAAGGGGATCATATATCCTACATGATAATATATGTAGTTTTCTGCCACTTCACTTTGGGGTAATTTATTATGCAGCAATGGGTAACTAAAACAAATTTCAAGAAAGCAGAAAATAAGCAGAAGGTGTTACTATACATCTATCTAAACATGCTGTCTATACCTAAAGTCTAGCCAGTGGTTCTTGAGCAGGGGTGCACATCAGAATAACCCAAGGCTAAGGGGAATGTTAGAAGGAGGAAACATAATGGAAAAGGTAAAGCAGGGTCACACAAAAGGAGGAAGGTAGAGTCCATTTCGGGGAATCCAGTACCTGAGCCTCTGGTTCAGTCTTTGGCAGGGAGGGCTGTCAGGGCCACTATACCAAAATTTGGTCTCCAAATCTTTTTTCTATAAAAGGACTCTGGCTTGCCACATTTTTTATATAGTCCCTGAGAATCCTTTGGTTTCCTGCTCCTATTACCATTTGAATTTGGTTTGCAAATTGCATTGAAGACAAACAGTGCAGAGGTTCACCATTGGAATGTCATCAGAATCTTATCCCCAGTCTTTGATCCTAGACAGGTTTAACAGTTGGATTTGGGGAACATGGTTCCAAGTGGATCCTGCTGAAGCCCACAGAACATTCCACATTCAATTCATTTGTTCTGCCCTGGCAGAGCTTATGACAGTTCACAGCAGTCCCAACAAAGTGAAATGACCCATTTCATGTATGAAGTGTTTTCCCAACTCCTTCCACTTCAAACCCATCAGCTAGCCAAATGAGTGAAATTTCATTTTTAGTCAGTCACTTATTTCTCAAAATTCACAAGCAAGACTTCAAGCCATTCCCAGAAAGGCTTAGCTTGATTTAAGATTCCAATAATCTCTGGAAAAGGTAAACATCAGTGAGGGGAAAAAAAGGATATATGATCTGATAGGTTTTTTTAGACTATGTTGACCTTTACAGAACAAGGGCCTTTGGTCAAAGAAAAAACAGGAAATAAACTATATTCTTCTCAGCTGGCAGAAAAAGAATTTACACAGTCTTGGGAAGCTCACTGGAACATGCTCAGAAGGCCTACAATGGAGATGCCAAAGACACAAACTGCTAAACTCTAGATGTGATGTAGACCCTGTTTATGATGTAAAAGAATACTGAATCTCATCAAACCTAAGACTTTTTGATGCTGGTACTTTCTTGACTTTACACAAGTATCAAAAGAAGCTTTTATAGAACTAGATCACAAACTGTTACCTGACACAATTGTAGGACATGAATTGTAAAATGCATCCTGCTTTCAGAGATGTTAAAATGAGAGAAAATGTGCATCCTAGAATAGATGACAGTAGTTTTGGCCCTTGACAATAGAAGTGATTTCCTACTTGAGGAGTCTGGTTCCTAGCCAAAAAACCTGTGTGATTTTTCAGGCCCGATCATAGGCAATTTCAAACACTTTCTCTGCAAGGCCCCACTTGTGAAAGCTGCTCTCTCCACGTCAGACTTAGTGGCACTGCCGATGCATTGCAGTCTCTGGAAGCCGTTACAGTCCCCTGGCCCGCCATGACCTTACACATAGCTACATTGCTGACCCAGCTGCCTCCATTTAGAGGTATCCTCAACAGAAAAACTCAAAGGCCGAGGACGGATCCAAGATGGCCGATTAGGAGCAGCTCAGGATTGCAGCTCCCAGCTCCAGACAGATTTTTATTGCCCACAGACCAGGAGATTCGCAGGCAGAGGAGCTCCATGGGTCGCCAGCGTGGCTGTTTCCACCAGCGCAGCTGTTTTGGCTGGCGCCCTGGTGCGGTGGTTCTCCATACAAAATACACGGGTCTGGGTGCTGTTTTAGCTGGCAATTGGAGCTTGGGGAAAAGAGTCGCCCATTCAACTGATAGAAAAGGGGACTGAAACAGGGAGCCAGGCCAGGAGATTCCCAGCCAAAAAAGTGACACAAATCTCAGCGCGGCTGTTTCAGCTGGTGCAGTGGATCGCTGCACGGAAAATCACACAGATCCTGGCGCCCTTTCAACAGGTGACTGGAACACCTGGGAGACAGAAAAAAAAAAAGGCCCTGAGGCAGGGAGCCAGGTAATCAGGCTCGGCTGGTCCCACTCCCACAAAAAAACAGCAATCAGAAATGCTCTGGATTGAGAGTTTCACAGCAAGCACAGCTGAACCCAGGACAGTCCAGGTTCTCCCCTCTGTAGGAGAGGGGCATCCATCATTACGAGGCAGCCCACCACTACAGAGGTAGTCTGCCATTGCTGAGGCAGCCCGCCTTTGCCAAGGCAGCCCACCATTACAGAGAGAGTCCGCTATTACAGAGGTGGGCTGCCATTGCCAGGCAGTTCTAACTACACCTGTATAAACAGGACTGCAGGGAAGTTCACATGGCAGGTGGTGGGAGCCCACAAGAGCTCAGCAAAGCCTCTGCAGGCATACAGTGACTAGGCTCCCTCCTCGCTGGGCAGGGCAGCCCTAAAAAAAGCCAGCAGCACAATAGAAACTCATAAAGCCCTAACTCCCCAGGACAGAGCACCTGGGGAAAAAGAAAAGGGGGGTTATGAGTTCAGCTGCAGCAGACTTAAATGTACCTACCCAGCAACTCTGGATAAACAATGGAGCTCACAGCTCAGCACTTGAGCTCCTATGAAGGACAGACTGTCTCCTCAAGCAGCCCCCTGACCCCTGTATATCCAAAGAGTCACCTCATAAAGGAGAGCTCAGACTGACATCGGGTGGGTATCCTTCTGGGACAAAGATAGCAGAAGAAGCTGGCAGCAATCCTTAATGTTCTGCAGCCACTGCAGGTGATCCCCAGGCAAGCAGAGCCTGGAGTGGACCTCAGCAGTCCTACAGCAGAGGGGCCTAATTGGTAGAAGGAAAACTAAGAAACAGAAAGAAATTACTTCATCAACAAACTGGACATCCACTCAGACATCCAATCTGAAAGTCAACAACTACAAAGATGACAGGTGGATAAATACACAAAGATTGGAAGAAACCAGTGCAAAAACGATGAAAACACCCATAATCAGAACACCTCTCCTCCTACAAGGGATCACAACTCCT
>NW_016107528.1:716224-764431 GCF_001604975.1 Cebus imitator | reverse complement strand
TTGCAATTCTCATCTCAGATAAAATAGACTTTAAACCAACAAAGATCAAAAGAGACAAAGAAGAACATTACATAAAGGTAAAAGGATCAATGCAACAAGAAGAGCTAATGATCCTAAATATATACACACCCAATACAGGAGCACCCAGATACATAAAGCAAGTTCTTAATGACTTACAAAGAGACTTAGACTCCCACACAATAATAGTGGGAGACTTTAACACCTCATTGTCAATATTAGACAGATCAACCAGACAGAAAATTAGCAAGGATATCCAGGACTTGAACTCAGACCTTGATCAAGCAAACCTAATAGACATTTACAGAACTCTCCACACCAAATCCACAGAATATACATTCTTCTCAGCACCACATCACACCTACTCTAAAATTGACTGCATAATTGGGAGTAAATCACTCCTCAGCAAATGCAAAAGAACGGAAATCATAACAGTCTCTCAGACCACAGTGCAATCAAGTTAGAACTCAGAATTCAGAAACTAACTCAGAACTGCACAGCTTCATGGAAACTGAACAACCGGCTCTTGAATGTTGACTGGATAAACAATGAAATGAAGGCAGAAATAAAGATGTTCTTCGAAACCAACAAAAATGAAGACACAACATACCAGAATCTCTGGGACACATTTAAAGCAGTGTCTAGAGGAAAATATATAGCAATAAATGCCCCCATGAGAAGCAAGGAAAGATCTAAAATTGACACCCTATCATCAAAATTGAAAGAGCTAGAGAAGCAAGACCAAAAACACTCAAAACCTAGCAGAAGACAAGAAATAGCTAAGATCAGAGCAGAACTGAAGGAGATAGAGACACAGAAAACCCTTCAAAAAATCAATAAATCCAGGAGCTGGTTTTTTGAAAAGATCAACAAAATAGACCACTAGCCAGATTAATAAAAAAGAAAAGAGAGAATAATCAAATAGATGCAATAAAAAATGATAAATGGGATAACACCGCAGATTCCACAGAAATACAAACCATCATCAGAGATTATTACAAACATCTCTATGCACATAAACTAGTAAACCTGGAAGAAATGGATAAATTCCTGGACACCTGCATCCTCACAAGCCTAAACCAGGAAGAAGCCAAAACCCTGAATAGACCAATAACAAGGTCTGAAGTTGAGGCATCAATTAAGAGCCTACCAGCCCAAAAAAGCCCAGGTCCAGACGGGTTCACAGCCGAATTCTATCAGACATACAAAGAGGAGCTGGTACCATTCCTTCTGAAACTATTCCAAACAATACAAAAAGAGGGAATCCTTCCCAAATCATTTTATGAGACCAACATCATCCTGATTCCAAAACCCGGCAGAGACTCAACAAGAAAAGAAAACTTCAGGCCAATATCCATGATGAACATAGATGCAAAAATCTTCAATAAAATACTAGAAAACCGATTGCAACAGCACATCAAAAAGCTTATCCATCATGATCAAGTAGGCTTCTTCCCGGGGATGCAAGGCTGATTCAACACACACAAGTCTATAAACATAATTCAACACATAAACAGAACCAAAGACAAAAACCACATGATTATCGCAAATGATGCAGAGAAGGTCTTTGACAAAATTCAACAGCGCTTTATGCTAAAAACCCTCAATAAACTAGGTGTTGACGGAACGTATCTCAAAATAATAAAAGCTATTTATGACAAACCAACAGCCAAAATCATACTGAATGGGCAAACACTGGAAGCATTCCCTTTGAAATTTGGCACTAGACAAGGATGCCCTCTCTCACCACTCCTATTCAATATAGTACTGAAAGTTTTAGCCAGAGCAATCAGGCCAGAAGAAGAAATAAAGGGTATTCAAATAGGAAAGGAAGAAGTCAAATTGTTTCTATTTGCAGATGACATGATCGTATATCTAGAAGACGCCATCGTCTCAGCCCAAAATCTCCTAAAACTGATAAGCAACTTCAGCAAAGTCTCAGGATACAAAATCAATGTGCAAAAATCACATGCATTCCTATACACCAATAACAGACTTAAAGAAAGCCACATCAAGAACAAACTGCCATTCACAATTGCTACAAAGAGAAAAAATACCTGGGAATACAATTAACAAAGGATGTAAAGGACCTCTTCAAGGACAACTACAAACCACTGCTCAATGAAATAAGAGAGGATACAAACAGATGGAGAAACATTCCATGTTCATGTTTAGGAAGAATCAATATTGTGAAAATGGCCATACTGCCCAAAGTAATTTATAATGCTATGCCCATCAAGCTACCACTGACCTTCTTCAAAGAACTGGAAAAAACCACCTTAAACTTCTTATGGAACCAAAAGAGAGCCCGCATAGCCAAGACAATCCCAAGCAAAAAGAACAAAGCTGGAGGCATCACGCTACCTGACTTCAAACTATACTACAAGGCTACAGTAATCAAAACAGCATGGTACTGGTACCAAAACAAATATATAGACCAATGGAACAGAACAGAGGCCTTGGAGGCAACACCACACATCTACAACCATCTGATCTTTGACAAACCGGACAAAAACAAGCAATGGGGAAAGGAGTCCCTGTTTAATAAATGGTGTTGGGAAAACCGGCTTGCCACGTGCAGAAAGCAGAAACTGGACCCCTTCCTGACACCTTACACTAAAATTAACTCCAGATGGATTAAAGACTTAAACATAAGACCTAACACCGTAAAAACCCCAGCAGAAAACCTAGGCAAAACCATTCAGGACATAGGTACAGGCAAGGACTTCATGACCAAAACACCAAAAGCACTGGCAACAAAAGCCAAAATAGACAAATGGGACCTAATCAAACTCCACAGCTTCTGCACAGCAAAAGAAACAGTCATCAGAGAATCGGCAACCAACAGAATGGGAAAAAATTTTTGCAGTCTACCCATCTGACAAAGGGCTGATATCTAGAATCTACAAAGAACTAAAAAAGATTTACAAGAAAAAAACAAACAAGCCCATTCAAAAGTGGGCAAAGGATATGAAAAGACACTTTACAAAAGACATACATGAGGCCAACAAACATGAAAAAATGCTCATCATCACTAGCCATTAGAGAAATGCAAATCAAAACTACATTGAGATACCACCTCCTGCCAGTTAGAATGGCGATCATTAAAAAATCTGGAGACAACAGATGCTGGAGAGGATGTGGAGAAATAGGAACACTTTTACACTGTTGATGGGAGTGTAAATTAGTTCAACCATTGTGGAAGACAGTGTGGCAATTCTTCAAGGACCTAGACATAGAAATTCCATTTGACCCAGCAATCCCATTACTGGGTATATATCCAAAGGATTACAAATCGTTCTATTATAAGGACACATGCACATGAATGTTCATTGCAGCACTGTTTACAATAGCAAAGACCTGGAACCAACCCAAATGCCCATTGATGATAGACTGGACAGGGAAAATGTGGCACATATACACAATGGAATACTATGCAGCTATCAAAAATGATGAGTTCGTGTCCTCTGTAGGGACATGTATGAACCTGGAAACCATCATTCTCAGAAAAATGGCACAAGAACAGAAAATCAAACACCACATGTTCTCACTCATAGGTGGGTGTTGAACAATGAGAACACATGGACATCAGGAGGGGAGCATCACACACTGGGGTCTGTAGGGGGGAAATAGGGGAGGGACAGCAGGGGGTGGGGAGTTGGGGAGAGATAGCATGGGGAGAAATGCCAGATATAGGTGATGGGGAGGAAGGCAGCACATCACACTGCCACGTGTGTACCTATGCAACAATCTTGCATGTTCTTTACATGTACCCCAAAACCTAAAATGCAATTTAAAAAAAAGAAAAAAAAAGAAAAACTCAAAGGCCGTTTGCTCCACCCTGACTCAGTGCTTAGCACTTGCACACTCCTAGCCCTTGCCTCTACCTCCTGCTAGGCCCTGGGCCCATAAAACTGCCCAAGCCTTTTGTTTGGAGCTCTTTGACAGTGAGATGACTCCTCTCTGCATTGGTCTACTTGACTTCCAACTAGAGGGCCATTACCTGGGGCTGTGAGGGGAATGGACCTGAGCAGGTGCTTTCTCTGGTTTAGACTCTTGTTTATACTATTGCAGTAAGTGATGAAAAGCTTGACTGTCACTTTCATTTTTATTGTCCTTTAATCTGAGCTCTTGACACTACTCAAGACAAGAGAACGCAGTAAAGAAATCTGAGCACAAAGCATGGATAGTCAGAGGTTCTTATGTTTATTACCCAGGATTTCCACAGTGTTCTTGTTTTCTGTGTACTCAAGCAAATGTTGAGCATCTGCTACTTACCATTCACTGAGATGGATGTGCTAGATGTGATGAAATTCAGCAATCAAATAGGAAACAATTCACAACATGGTAGATTTATAGTATTTGGATGACAAAATATTTGATTCTTACCTTGAGAAAGAAATTCAGGGAAGGAGGGATCACTGTGAGCTACAGTAATCAACGAAAGCTTTGTGAAAGAAGGTCGACTTGAGTAAAGCACTGAACGAGTACAATTTGGGTAGTACAAAAGACATATATATGGGCATTAGGGTAAAAGAGTCCCATTCTCAATGAAGAGAGTGCCTTCTTCACACTTAGAATATTTTGCAGGTTAGATTTTTTAAATTAGATGTGCATGCCCTTTTAACAATAAAATTGTTTCCTCTGCAGAGTGACATGAAATATGGAATGGGACATAATTATTTTTCAGAATTTCAACCTTTATTGTTTTGACTCCATTCATTTGTTAGTTTCTAATCCCGAAGTCCAAACCAATGGATTACAGAAAACAACAGCTTAAAAATTTTCCTTCATGATTGTTTAGCTAACTATTATATGGCAATTAACACGCAATTTGACCAGAATTGCCAGCCACTGGACTGGAAAGAGGCATTCTCCAAAAGAAGATATAGCTATTCTGATCTAAATATCTGTACTCTGAATGTTTATTAGGAATAAGTAAGTTTTTGAAATAAAGCTTTAGTTTTGGAAGTCTGGCTTCCCTCCAGCTATTCAATTAAATTAGCTAATTAAGGGCCACTTTCAATTCTGCCTGTTTTAGTCATTTTTAAACTATGTTAATATTTTCAATCCACAAACATTTTTTGAGCACTTTCTCAATGTCAGGTAGAAGTCCCTGCCTTCCCAGAGCTTACAGTCTAAACTCAGTCTAGACTCTAGAGCTGTACTGTCAATGTGGTAGCCACTAGCCACATGTGGCTACTGAGCACTTGAAACATGGCTAGAGCAATAAGAAACTGAATTTTAATTTTATTTAAAGTTTCTTAATCTAAATTTAAAAGCTGAAACTTGATTTAGCTGTTGGAAAACTTTCAAGTATGTTTGGAACAACCTGGGTATGTGAATCTACTCTATAACCATACATTTCATACAATCTAAATACGGATCAAGTATTTCCAATGATAACCTAACATCCAAATTGAGATGTAAGTGAATGAACAACCCATTTCATCACTACTGGCAAAAACTGCTAGCTGATTCCAGCTTTCTGAGCACACAGATAAGGCTACATTTCCCAGTCTCTCTTACAGTGACATGTGACTAAGTTTGGAACAGTGGAATCTGAGATGTATAGGGTTATTTCTTTGCCTGACCCATAAAAATGTTCCACAAGTCCATCTTGTCTCTCTCCTCCCTGGTTCTTTCCCTTTCTCTGGCTTGATGAAGAGAAGCATAAAGATCTTGGAAGCCATACGCCAAAGACTGCAGAGCCAAAGGATGGAAGGAACCTGGATTCTTAAGTACCTACTGGGAAGGACACCTACCTACCAGGAATACCCTTTTTGGACAGTTAGGTGAGCAAAAACCATACTTCTATTTTGTTAAGGCACTTAAGTTTGGGGGTTGTAACAGCAGCAAGTGTCACCCTAAAGATATGATGAGCAACCCGAAGGACAGTAATTTAGCCTAAGGATAAACTATTTTCACAATCTTGGTATCACCATTGAGTAGCAAGACAGCACCCCATCTGTTGATCCCAAAGATACAGGAGTTAAAAAGAAATTATTTAGACAGTGAGGGTAAGGAAGTCCTCGGTAAGATTTCCCTTTTAATAAAAAGCAGCCCCCAAATCATTTATTTTCTAAAAGCAGCCTGTAATGAACTGCAGACACAGAGACACAAGCTAGAAGCTTGCATGAGTGAAAGCTGGCAGCTGTGACAATAGGAGAAGGCTACTTAGGGGCTAGGCATGTTCAACACGGCGGCTCCATCTTCCCTTTCCTTTGTCAGCCACATGTACAGTAAGGAGCAGACAACATGGCACCAGTCATGCAGAAAATCTGTTTGCATAATAAAAGATTAGAGTGGGGTGGCCAGCTTCTTTGCTCACTATATAAATGTCACACCTGGTTCAATCAATCTTTGGGTCCTATGTAAATCAGACACTGCCTCCTCAAGCCAGACTGTAAAACCTTGTGCACGTCACCATGGGACCAGAAGACCCACTCTGGCGCCCCTCTCTGCAGGAGAAAGAGCTATTCTCTTTTGCCTGTTAAACTTTCTGCTCTTAAGTCCACTCCCTGTATGGCCACATCTTCGATTTCCTTGGCATGAGACAATGAATCTCAGGCATTACCCCAGACAAACAACACTGCTTCACCTTCTTTTCTCCACCCACTTTTATGTGACTGGACAGACATGTAAATGGGTGAAGAAAGAAGAAAACTGCCAATGAGCTTATGAAAAGGTGCCCAACATCACTAATCATCAGGGAAAAAAAATTAAAACCACAATCAATGGCTAGAATTAAAAACAACAGTAACATACAATATTGGTGAAGATGTGGAGCGAACAGAAAACTCTTGTAATACTGGTGGCTATAGTAAATGATACAACTATTCTGGAAAACTCTTTGGCTGCTTCTAATAAAAAGTTATGCCCTATGTTCCAGCAATTCCACTCCTAACTACATGCCCAGAAAAAGGAGTTCTCTGTTGACCGAAAGACTTGTAGTAGAATATTCATAGGAGCTTTGTTCAAAATCTAGAAACAATTCAAATGCCTGTCAATAGGAGACTACAAAAACAATCTGTAGTATGTTCAAATGACACAATAAAAAGAAACTATCACACAAAGCAACATGGATGAATCTCAGGGCTACTATGTTGAACAAAAGAAGCCATATACAAAAAAGAGCATACTCTATGATTCCAGTTATACGATGTTAAGAACAGGCAAATCGATTTATGGTAATAAAAATCATAATAGTTGTCTGGGCCAGGGAATTGACTGTAAAGGGGCAAGAGGAAACTGTCTAGGGTCATAGAAATGTTTCACATCCTGATGTAGGTGATGGTTACAAGGAGTACACACAGGTAAACATTTAAGTTGTATACTTAAGATTCATGGTAAATTTTATTTTAAATTAAAAAAATTAACTGGCCTAAGATCACACAATTAGTAATGGGACTCAAACTTTGGTTAATCTGAGTCATTTCACCAGAGCAGGGTTCATTTTCCTAGTGAATTACATACACAGATGAGAAAACTATAGGTTACTACTTAAGTAAGTGATTAGCATCACTCTCAGTACATATTTTATTCATAGTAACCACACTATAATAGACTGTACTTATTTTGCCACATACACATTCTAAATTATACTCCAAATGATAGTGTTTTCTTTGTGGCACCATAGCAACAGTAATTCTGTCTACAAAAGTGAAATAAATTATTGGAACCAAACTTTCCACCTACCCTGATGACTGCTAGCCCAATAAAATACCTCAGCTGAAGAACAAACATGTTAAGATGAAACTGCCAGAACTTGCATTGAAACATTTAACTGGAATGAGCACATTGGGAGGTATTCTTAGCTGATTGGCATCAGTGGATTATCACGAATAAATCTCCAGTGATGGAACACTAAGATTAATGAAACAATTGCTAGAGGAGGTATATGATAAGATGCCAAGATGGTAAAATAACAAGCATCAATCACTCTCGCTGTATGATATCCCAAGGGCCAACTGTATCACAATAGAGATTCAACCACTAGAGTTGGCAAAATGGTCGCTGACTTCTCAAGAATCAACTCTCTAAAATCAACAAAGCAGTTAATGCAATACCAGAATTAAGACCTGAGCATTAAAACCAAGTGCACCAGCAATCGGCTATGATACCAAGCTTTCTTTCACAGGGCTGCCTCTTAAAAATACTTTATGTAACTGTACAGACTGTATGACTTCATCAGATGGAAATGTGGGGGGAAAAATCTAGTTATCATCTTCCTTTACACACAAGAAAATCAAGGCCTAAAGCAGGTGATTGACAGGCTAAGTACCACACAAGTCAGCAAATACAATGTTAAGGCTACTCCAACTAGTACCAGGCTTACCTTATTAAACAGTGGCAGTTTCTCCTCCTATCCATAAATTTTAAAATTATTTTAAAGTCCTTTATTTCTGTTGAAAATTCTTTAATCTCCCACATGGTAAGCCCCACCCCAAAACTAAAACTAGGGTGGGGCACCAAGACGGCCAGGAGAAGCAGTGGCAAGTTGTCCCGCAGGGACCTGGGAGGGAGTTTGGACTAACACCAGCGAGAGGGACCATCCCACAAGGGAGGCAGAGGCGAAAGCAGGGAAACAGACCATAAGGCCTGGTAGGCCCCACCTCCACCGAACTCAAACTGAAGCCCTCACTAGAGAGCTGGGCAGCAAATACACCGGCTTGACCCCAACCAGGAAGATCCAGCTGGGGAAGGAGAGATGCCACTGGGAAGGTGGGGCCAATCTCACCCGAAAACAAACTCCAGGGAAGGACCACCCACCCAACAACCTGACTGAACCCGAGAGAACCCAGCAATGCCCTCTACAGGCCAAAAAAGCTACAGCTCCAACCTCAACAGAAAAAACAGACTCCTGAAATCACCAACTTCAAAGATTAAAGGGAAATAAATCCACAAAGATGGGGAAAAAAAACAGTGCAAAATGGATGAAACCATCAGAGAACAGAACACCTCTTCTGCTCCCAGGGATCACAACTCCTCACCATGAAGGGAACAAAAAAAGAGAATGAATCTGATGAATTGACAGAAGCAGGCTTCAGAAGGTGGGTAATAACAAACTTCTCTGAGTTAAACCCAATGCAAAGAAACTAAGAATGTCAAAATGTTCTAACCCAATGCAAAGAAACTAAGAACCTTGAAAAAAGGTTAGACAAAATGCTAACTAGAATAACCAGCTTAGAGAAGAACATAAACGACTTGACGGAGCTGAAAAACACAGCATGAGAACTTCGTGAGGCATACACAGTTTCAACAGCTGAATCGATCAAGCAGAAGAAAGGATATCAGAGATAGAAGATCAAATCAATGAAATAAAATGAGAAGTCAAGATTAGAGAAAAAAGAGTAAATAAAAATGAACAAAGCCTCCAAGAACTATGGGATTATGTGAAAAGACCTCATCTACGCTTGATCGGTGTATCTGAATGTGACTGGGAGAATGAATCCAAGTTGGAAAACACTCCTCAAGATATTATCCAAGAGAACTTTCTCAACCTAACAAGGCAGGCCAACATTCAAATCCAGGAAAATTCAGAGAACACCACAAAGATATTCCTTAAGAAGAGCAACCCTAAGGCACATAGTTGTCAGATTCACCAGGGTTGAAATGAAGGAAAAAATCCTAAGGGCAGCCAGAGAGAAAGGTTGAGTCACCCACAAAGGAAAGACCATCAGACTCACAGCAGATCTCTTGGCAGAAACCCTGCAAGCTAGAAGGGAGTAGGGGCCAATATTCAACATCCTTAAAGAAAACTTTCAAACCAGAATTTCAAATCTGGCCAAACTAAGCTTCATAAGTGAAGGAGAAATAAAATCCTTTATGGACAAGCAATTGCTGAGAGACTTCGTCGCTACAAGACCTGCCTTACAAGAGCTACTGAAGGAAGTACTAAACAGGGAAAGGAACAACCAGTACCAGCCACTGCAAAAATGTACCAAATGGTAAAGAATAACGACACAATGAAGGAGCCACATCATTAACGGGCAAAACAACCATCCAGGAACAAAATGGCAGGATCAAATTCAAACATAACAATATTAATGTTGAATGTCAATGGCCTAAACACCCCAGTCAAAAGACACAGACTGACAAACTGGATAAAAAGTCAAGACCCATTGGTGTGCTGTGTTCAGGAGACCCACCTCACATGCAAAGACTCACACAGACTCAAAATAAAGGGATAAAAGAAGATTTACCAAGCAAATGGAGAACAAAAAAACAGCAGGAGTAGCAATCCTAGTCTCTGATAAAACGGGCTTTAAACCAACATAGATCAAAAGAGACAAAGAAGGGCATTACATAATGGTAAAAGGATCAATGCAACAAGAAGAGCTAACTATCCTAAATATATATGCACCCAATGCAGGAGCACCAAAAATACATAAAGCAAGTTCTTAAAGACCTACAAAGAGACTTAGACTCCTGCACAATAATTGTGGGAGGCTTTAACACTCCACTGACAATATTGGACAGATCAAGACAGAAAGTCAACAAGGATGCCCAGGACTTGAATGCAGATTTGGACTAAGTCGACCTAATAGACATTTACAGGACACTCCACCCCAAATCCACAGAATACACATTCTTCTCAGCACTACATTGCACTTACTCCAAAACTGACCACATAATTGGAAGTGAATCACTCCTTGGCAAATGCAAAAGAATGGAAATCATAACAGTCTCTCAGACCATAGTGCAATCAGATTAGAACTCAGGATTAAGAAAAGCACTCAAAGACGCACAGTCACATGGAAACTGAACAACTTGCTCCTGAATGACGAATGGATAAACAATGAAATGAAGGCAGAAATAACGATGTTCTTTGAAACCAACGAGAATGGAGACACAACATACCAGATCCTATGGGACACATTTAAAGCAGTATCTAGAGGGAAATTTATAGCAATAAATGCCCACATGAGAAACAAGGAAAGATCTAAAATCGCCACCCTATTGTCAAAATTGAAAGAGCTAGAGGAGCAAGATCAAAAAACTCAAAAGCAAGCAGAAGACAAGAAATAACTAAGATCAGAGCAGAACTGAAGAAGACAGAGACATAAAAAACCCTTCAAAAAATCAGTAAATCCAGGAGCTGGTTTTTGAAAAGATCAACAAAACAGACTGCTAGCTAGACTAATAAAAAAGAAAGGAGAGAAGAATCAAATAGATGCAATAAAAAATGATAAAGGGGAGATCACCACCAATTCCTCAGAAATATAAACTACCATCAGAGATTACTACAAACAACTCTATGTACATAAACCAGTAAATCTGGAAGAAAGGGATAAATTCTTGGACACTTGCACACTCCCAAGACTAAGCCGAGAAGAAGTTGAAACCCTGAATAGACCAACAACAAGGTCTGAAGTGGAGGCAGCAATTAATAGCCTACCAATCAAAAACAGTCCAGGTCCAGACGGGTTCACAGCCAAATTCTACCAGATATACAAAGAGGAGCTGGTACCACTCCTGTTGAAACTACTCCAAACAATACAAAAAGAGGGAATCCTCCCTAACTCTGTGAGACCAACATCATCCTGATACCAAAATCTGGCAGAGACACAACTGAAAAAGAAGACTACAGGCTAATATCCATGATGAACATTGATGCAAAAATCTTCAATAAAATACTGGCAAACCGAATCCAACAGCACATCAAAAAGCTTATCCACCATGATCAAGTAGGCTTCATCCCGGAGATGCAAGGCTGGTTCAACATATGCAAATCTATAAACGTAATTCACCACATAAACAGAACCAAAGACAAAAACCATGATTATCTCAATAGATGCAGAGAAGGCCTTCGACAAAATTCAACAGCCTTTTATGCTAAAAACTTTTATGCTAAAGTCTCTCGGCAATTGCTTGTCCGTAAAACATATCTCAAAACAAAAAAAAGCTATTCATGACAAACCCACAGCCAACATCATGCTGAATGGGCAAAAATTAGAAGCATTCCCTTTAAAAACTGGCACTAGACAACGATGCCCTCTCTCACCACTGCTATTCAATATAGTATTTGGAAGTTCTAGCCAGAGCAATTAGGCAAGAAAAAGAAATAAAGGGAATTCAATTAGGAAAAGAAGTCAAATTGTCCCTATTTGCAGACAACATGATTGTATATTTAGAAGACCTCATTGTTTCAGCCAAAAACCTCCTTAAGCTGATAAGCAACTTTGGCAAAGTCTCAGGATACAAAATCAATATGCAGAAATCATAAGAATTCCTATACACCAATAACAGACAAACAGGGAGCCAAATCATGAACAAACTTCCATTCACAATTGCTACAAAGAGAATAAAATACCTAGGAATACAACTAACAAAGAAGGTAAAAGATCTCTTCAAGGAGAACTACAAACCACTGATCAAGGAAATAAGAGAGGACACAAACAGATGTGAAAACATTCCATGGTCATGGTTAGGAAGAATCAATATTGTGAAAATGGCCATACTGCCCAAAGTAATTTATAATGCTATGCCCATCAAGCTACCACTGACCTTCTTCAAAGAACTGGAAAAAACCACCTTAAACTTCTTATGGAAGCAAAAGAGAGCCCGCATAGCCAAGACAATCCTAAGCAAAAAGAACAAAGCTGGAGGCATCACGCTACCTGACTTCAAACTATACTACAAGGCTACAGTAATCAAAACAGCATGGTATTGGTACCAAAACAGAGATATAGACCAATGGAACAGAACAGAGGCCTCGGAGGAAACACCACACATCTACAACCACATGATCTTTGACAAACCTGACAAAAACAAGCAATGGGGAAAGAGTCCCTGTTTAATGAATGGTGTTGGGAAAACTGGCTAGCCATATGCACGAAGCTGAAACTGGACCCCTTCCTTACACTTTATACAAAAATTAACTCCAGACGGATTAAAGATTTAAACATAAGAACTAACACCATAAAAACCCTAGAAGAAAACCTAGGCAAAACCATTCAGGACATAGGCATAGACAAGGACTTCATGACCAAAACACCAAAAGCATTGGCAACAAAAGCCAAAATAGACAAATGGGATCTAATTAAACTTAAGAGCTTCTGCACAGCAAAAGAAACAATGATTAGAGTAAACCGGCAACCAACAGAATGGGAAAAAATTTTCATAATCTACCCATCAGACAAAGGGCTAATATCCAGAATCTACAAAGAACTAAAACAGATTTACAAGAAAAAAACAAACCCATTCAAAAGAGGGCAAAGGATAGGAACACTTTTCAAAAGAAGACAAATATGCGGCCAACAAACATATGAAAAAATGCTCATCATTGGTCATTAGAGAAATGCAAATCAAAACCACGTTGAGATACTATCTCATGCCAGTTAGAATGGGGATCACCAAAAAATCTGGAGACAACAGATGCTGGAGAGGATGTGGAGAAAAAGGAACACTTTTACACTGTTGGTGGGAGTGTAAATCAGTTCAACCATTATGGAAGACAATGTGGTGATTTCTCAAGGATCTAGAAATAGAAATTCCATTTGACCCAGCAATCCCATTACTGGGTATATACCCAAAGGATTATAAATCGTTCTATCATAAAGACACATGCACACATATGTTCATTGCAGCACTGTTTACGATAGCAATGACCTGGAACCAACCCAAATGCCCATCGATGATAGACTGGACAAAAAAAATGTGGTACATATACACCATGGAATACTATGCAGCCATAAAAAAGGATGAGTTCATGTCCTTTGTAGAGACATGGATGAACCTAGAAACTATCATTCTCAGCAAACTGACACAACAGAAAACCAAACACTGCATGTTTTCACTCATAGGCGGGTGATGAACAATGAGAACACTTAGGCACAGAAAAGGGAACAACACTCACAGGGCTAGGTGGGTGGGGGTGAATGGGAGGGGAAGAGAGGGGAGGGACGGTAGGGGAGCCGGGGAGGATGGGGAGGGATAACACCGGGAAAAATACCTGACGTAAGTGACGGGGGTAGGGTGGGGGGACAACAGAGACAGCAAACCACCATGGCATGTGTGTACCTCTGCAACAATCCTGCAGGATGCAGGACATGCACATGTACCCCAGAGCCCAAATACAATTTAAAAAAAACAAACTAACTAAAATCAAGTTAAAATATCCAAGACAATATGATAGTAAGTTCCTATGTTCAGAAGCACAGAGAAAAGATTTTGTTTCTGAAAAAGAATCCCACAGAAATAGAAGACTCTAAATCCAGAAAATTCTGATGGAGACAAAAAAAAAAAAATCTTTCAAGAAATATCCCACAGAAAAGTATATTCCCAATGCCCTACTTTGATGATTTGATAAACATCCCCGAAATTACAACAAAACAATTAATGAATCACTTAGGTAAAGATCTAAGAACTGGGACGAATCTCATTGCTCACTTCAATGTCCAGCATCAGCGTCCTCACACGCCAACCCAGTGGTCCCGTCCCCTCCTGACATGGAATCCCTCATGGCACCATCTGTCTCTAGAGCAGTGGTCAATATGCGGTTCTCGGCCCCTTTGGGTCTGTGAATGGATTTCAAAGAGATTAAAGGTTAAAGCTCCTGCAATTTTATGTAAAACTTTGGTTCTATAATGTATGTGATCCAGAGATGGAGAACTGCAATTCTAAGGCGAGAGCCTGAGGAAGCCCCGCGGGGCCAGCCCAGCCGCGCCTTGCCCCACAGCGCCACTCACCGGGGTGTGGCCAGCCCAGACTCCCGGGGCAGGAGCCGCTCCACGACACGACTCTCAGCTCAGTCCCCCAGGCCTGCGGGACCAGCTTCTCGCTCCGCCCCCAGAAGGCTCCCGCTGCTTGTTTGGACAGCGGCAGGACTACTGGGTCAGGACCGCCCTTGCGAGCCGCCTCCGCGAGCTCCGGACGCGGGCGGAAGCAGCTTCGCCGCGGCTCTCCACACACAGCCAGCCGGCCGGCCCCACGTGGCGTTCTCCCGCAGGGCCCGGGGACCTAGGCGACTTCTGGATTGTTTCATGCAGGAGGTACTAGGTTCGCGCTTGGGCGTGGGACAAAGAATCTAAAGCCAACAGTGAGCACAAGCAGGTAACTGGCAAGTCGGTGAAGTTTTTAGAAAATGCTGTAGAAAACGAAACACCACCCTATTTTCAATATACTAATAAATCGATGAAGGCCACATCAAACAAAATGAAAAAATACCAGCTCCCAAGTTAGGGCACTAATGAGAGAACTGCGCAAACCAGCTCAAGTGTGAAGCTATGGGGAAGGTGCAAGGGGAAAACTTTTGACCACTGCTGCTGTCCTATGTAATAGGAATATTATCATGGCCAGACACTGTAGCACGTACCTGTAATCCAGCACTTTCAGAGGCCGAGGTGGGAGCTTTGCTTGAGGCCAGGAGTTCGAGATCAGCCTGGCCAACACAAGACCCCGTCTCTATTAAATAAATAGGGGGAAATGTTGTAAATGCGAACAATGAAATCGGAAAAGACTTCTCTACTCCACCCCCAAGATCCCAGGGGATTGGTGGAATAGGTAAGTTATCCATCCTGTGTTAAATCAGGACCCCCCTGACTTTTCTTCTCCACTACATCATCACCATTCCCAAACTCTCACATATGTAGCTGGTGTTTGCGATTCCACGTTTTGAGCTTCCTTTTAGCCGAGGTCACAGCCTTTCACTCCTACTAAAATGCAAATAATTCAAGAAGAAAAGTTAAGACTTATCAGTCACATCTCAACTTTTCTCTTTTCTTGAGAGCAGGCCTCGAAAGAGTTAGAAAAGGGCATTAGATTCTAAGGGCTGAGCAGAAAGGTACAAAAATGGAAGAGCTCGCAGAATCTGAGGAAAGCTGACCTTGAGTTGCATTAACTATACCAAACGGACCGTTACAACGGTTAGACTTACAGGATTTGCCTTTACGATGGTGTAAAAGCCATATGCATTCAGCAGAAATTGTGCTGTGAATTTTGCTCTTTTCTCAGGCTAGCAATATGTGGTAGAGACCACGATGTGGGGCAGCAGCAGCCAGACACAGCTTTCAGCCAGCCACGAGATCACAAAGGTAAACCACCCAAATTCCACAGCGTTCTGTGTGGATGCCCAAGTGCTTATTCTCGAGCCTCACCAGAAGAGAAATTGATTGCCCTGTCACTGTGGCATCCCTGTCATCCAGCAATTTTAGACGTTTCAAACATTCTTCAGCCCAGTGTCCTTTCAGCTGTGTACGTTAATGGTGAATGCCCATATACAACCAGTTTTTCACTTTCAGTACAGTTTTCAATAAATTAAATGAGCTAGTCAACACATTATGAAATAGGCTTTGTATAGATGATTTTGTCCAACTTTAGGCTAATACAAGCATTGTCAGCACGTTTAAGGTAGGTTAGGCTAAGGCTATGATGTTCAGCAGGTTTAGGTGTATTTAATGGATTTTTGGCTATTTTCAACTTACAGTGAGTTTATTGGGATGTAACACCATTGTAAACTGAGATGCATACAACTTATAAAATGTTCAAGGCTTAAGATTTCTGACACCAAGCAGCAGAAAAACAAATGATCAACATAATATATAATTTCTTAGGTTAAATTCCAGGAATTTAAAAAGTACTAATGAAGCACAAAACTCACTATTATTAAGCGACATTTAAACATATACAGAGCAAGTGGATGAGCTCTGGAGAATTAAGAACAATTGCTAATAAAAGGGTTAAAAGTAAAAAAAAAACAATATAAAAGATGAAAAAGACAGGAAAGATACAATAGAGAATTCAGCAGTTCTAGAATCTAATAGAAGGTCCAAAAATAGAGAACAGAGAAAACTCGGGAAAAAATTATTAAATATAAAAAACACTCTTAGGGACCAAGGGGGAAAAAAAAAAGATAATCTCCAAAGCACTCTACTAAACAAAATTAAAAGGCCCATTCATCATTCTGAAATTGAAGACGACCAATATCTTTTAGGATCTTTTAAGAAAATTAACATTGAACCTGGAAAGGTAATATAAGAAAGGCATGTTTCTTCTCCTGGCAAAACAACACAACAAAACCACTACAAACAGGGTAAACAAATTGCTCAAAAAGAGTGTGATCCAAATTTAAGGCAAACTGGTATGTGGAATGGCTTTGCGCAGTTTTCATTTAACCTTGACACTCATTCTCCCTGCAGACACGTAAGTCATAAAATTAGGCAATCGAGACTGTGTTAATTGGCCCATCCAGTGAACAATATTTATATACACACTGGCTATTTTCAATTTTAGAACCTGTGGCTATAACAAGGGAGACTTTGTGAATTATGAAATTAACTTCATGTGAATTATGAAATATTAAAACTAAAATTTAAATATTAACCTGTGGATATAACAAGGGAGACTTTACAGTTATAGAAGAAAATGCAAATGTTAACTTGGGAAATGTAAATGTGCAGTTTACAGATGACAAACCGAGGAAAGGAAAAGTTGCCTTTAAAATCATCTCACAAAGTATATTTCTAAGGTAAGTCAGAGATGTGAGTTAAATCTTTACATATCTAAAGTCAATAGACGTCTCAAGTTGGTGAGATAAAAATACAGATTGAGCATCCCTAATCCAAAAATTCAAAATCCCAAATGTTCCTAAACCTGAAAACTTGAGCACCAATGTGATGCACAGATTGTCCACATGGATGATCGAGATAGCGACACCTTAGTTTTGGGATGGCTCAAGGTACACAAACTTTGTTTCATGTACAAAATTATTTAAAATATCAAAAATTATCTTCAAGTTGTATATGAGGCATATATGAAACAAATGAATTTCATGTTTAGACTTGGGTCCCATCTCCAAGATCTCTCATTATATGTCATGCAAATATTACAAAATCCAAAAAAAAAAATCTGACATCTGAAACATTTCTGGACCCAACCATTTCAGGAAAGGGATACTCAACCTGTTTATGATGGCACTGAACAGAAATGACTGTTGGATGTGGAATGGCAATTTGGAAGGGGAGGAACCGAAGAATATTGTTTTCCATTATAAATGCTTCTATAGCATTTTATTTTCTAATTTATGTGTGTTACTTTGATAATTTTTAAAGAAATTGTTCAAACCTATACCTTGAAATGAGGAAAGTAATTGAACATAGGGACATTTGCAGTTCATCTGTAATGGCGGTGGACAGATGTATGACACATTCCCTTTCTCTTTTTATATTTGATTCAGTAACGCTATTTTGGTAATCCGACAAATCAAGCAAAAACTTAAAAAGAATCAGTTCAGAAGGGGCAATCTGTTAAAAAAAAAATGGCAATGAAAAAAATAAGGCTGGCCTATACTCTTCCTAAACAAAACTAGAAAGTGAAGAGACATACCAAATTTTACAAATAACAATGCAAACACCTTCATTCATTTAGCCTTTCCCAGAAGTGAGATAACAGAATAAAGGTGAAATGTTCCCTATATTTTTATTAATTGAGCTTCCCTTTTTGAGTTTCTTGTTGTGTTCTTCTGGTATATCCACATATAAAGAACATTGATAACCACTGTGGTCACAGTAATTTTTTCCTTTCTACTTTTTACTTTTTTATATAGGCAACTAATCCTTCCTTTAGTGACCAAATCTGTCATTTCCTTTGTGATTTCTGTTCCTTAGCTTAAAGCAGCCTTTCAAAGGGTTAATAGATTTCAGTTTTAATATTTCATAATTCACATGAAGTTAATTTTGAGTATGGCACGAGGTGGAATCTATCCAGTTATCCTAACACTATCTGTTGATATGCCCTCCTTTTTCATATGTGATGCCTCATTTATTAACTTAATTCCTGTAACAAGATATACATCAGGGGTGTGTCATTCTGGATTGTTTAGGTGAACAGTAACAATACCAATCATTTTTGTCTCCCCATTATTTACAACTCATTAGGTGTTAAACATTTGGGTTCGTTCATTTAACAATTTATTAAGAACTTCAGGCCAGGCGCAGTGGCTCATACCTGTAATCTCAGCACTTTGAGAGGCCAAGGCAGGCGGATCATGAGGTCAGGAGTTCAACCAGCCTGGCCAACATGGTGAAAGCCCATCTCTACTAAAAATATAAAACTTAGCTGGGCATGGTGGTGCACGTCTGTAGTCCCAGCTACTTGGGAGGCTAAGACAGAAGAACTGCTTGAACACAGGAGGCGGAGGTTGCAGTGAGCCAAGATTGCACCATTGTACTCCAGCCTGGGTGATAAGAGCAAGATTCCCATCTCAAAAAAAAAAAAAAAAAGAAAAGAACTTCACATATTCTAGAACTTCATATATTCTAGGCATAGTGGCATAGTAAGTTTAAGATATATAATGGAAAATGAAGAAACACAGGGCTCTTCATCGATCTTAAGATACGAATCAAAACTTATGGCAAGAGTAAGCAGCATTGTTTTTTGTTGATAAATGGGTTTGAGTCCTAAGATTGATTTTCATTGCCACATCTGTGCAGTAATGTATATTATACATAAATAATTTATGTGAAACTTTGATCACTACGTTGGTTACACAAGACACACAAAAAAACGGAAAGTTTCAAAAATACAGGAGTTGGGGCTAGGATATGGAACAAAGAAAAATTTAAAGTGCTGATGGAAAACTTAAGGGAAAAGTGTTTCTTCCTTTATTTCAAGGAAAGAGTGTATATTATAAAAACAAACATTGTTATGCCATTGAGTACAGCACTCATGTCACAAACATTTAACCATTTTCATCATACATCTGATGATCTAAAAATCAAAATCACTTTGAAAGGCTTAAATCTTCTACTGTTTCTTAAAGATCGTGCTATCACATTAGAGTGACACCCTACTGTCTTCAAGGCTCAAGTAAAAAATGAGACCCAGTAATTTTTAACCAAAAGTGTATCATAACCTAGATACTTGTTTTATAAGATCAATAAACACTATAGTAAGACTTGGCATTTAAACATTAAACATATCTAAACCTCCTGAAGAATATACCAGAAATAAGAAAGACATTTAGAATGCTTTAATATTTCTAGTTAACACCATTTGTATCAGTAACTGCAATGTTGTAACTTTTAGCATCTCACATAACTAGTCAGTACAAATTTTAAGTGTAGGAGACAGAATACAAGGTCAGGAGCTATGAGAATGTCAGGTTTTATACTTCTGTTAAAAACTCAAAAATGAAAACTATTTTCTTCTCTGCATCAAAACTACAGACTAAGGATGTTTCAGTTTTAATCCCATGACTCATCATCTACTGGATTGGGTGCTTGTGAAGAAGAAAATCCAGCTGTGTTCAAAGTGCTCTTGCCCTGGTAGTTCTTTAAAAAAAAAAAAAAAAAAAAAAAAGGGAAAAAAAAAGAGAGAGAGAGAGAGAAAAGAAAAAAAACAAACATTTAATTTTATGACAACTTTAAAGTTATGTCACTCAGACTGAGAGCAAGGACTCAAGGTATCTACCATGTCTTCCCCAAATATACAAAGAACTTCATTCTCACTAAATCTGATTCACTTGAAAAAAAGGCTCATGTCAAACCAGGAAGTCTAAATTGCAAAAAATGTTTCAAGAAAAATATTTTTTAAGCCAATGGTTTTGGCAAGTGGGGAAAACTTAATGTACAACACTCAATGAATAAGCATAAATATTTAATTATCATGCTTACTGTTTCTGTGTAAAAGTGGTGCTGCCTATAAAAACCTGACATACCAAAAAAGACTTGTAGCCTTATGGCTGGGCACAGTGGCTCATGCCTGTAATCCCAACAATTTGGGAGGCTGAGGCAGGTGGATCACTTGAGGCCAGGAATTCAAGACCAGCCTAGCCAACATGGTGAAACCCCATCTCCATTAAAAGTACAAAAAAAACAGCTGAGCATGGTAGTGCATGCCTGTAATCCCAAATACACTGGAGGCTGAGGCACAAGAATTGCTTGAACCTGGGAGGCAGAGGTTGCAGTGAGCTGAGATCATGCCACTGCACTCAAGCCTGGACAACAGAGCCACAAACTATCTCAAAAAAAAAAAAAAAAGAAAAGAAAAAAGAAAATAAAAGACTTGTAATTCTAATAGGTCCTGTATTTTATATTAATGTTGTCAGAATTCAGAAATTAAATAATTTCATTAGAAGTTTAGAAGATTCCAAATTAAAATTTAAAATCTGGGAAAGGAGACTGTTTGCGTATAAATCTCAAAGTTAATTCCTGACCTTTAAAACCAAAAATATGTATATACATAAAATGTTAATGAAATAATAAAGTAGCTGCCTTCTAGGCATGAAAACAATGGCCTGATTATTATAGTTACTTCATAATACTAAGCACAACATTTACAAAGAATAACTGAAATCCGAGTTCTGAATTTTTCCTTTCTACTCACCTTTCTAGTATCAACTGATGCAAACACGCTTCCTCTTGTACTACCACTGAAGCCAGGAATGTATGTACTAAAGGCAATTTCTTCCAGCCATGCAGGAACATCCTGTTGAGCCTTAAAGAAAAAAAAAAAAAAAAGACTTCATATGCAATGTAAAGTCTTAAAGATTGGAAAAGTTTACTTGTTATATACATATGCATAAAATGTCTACTTTCAACAACAAAGTAAGAAAACTATCCGTTCCGTTTTAAAAGTTTAACTTACATCTGATAATACTTTTACTAGAGGCTGTGCTAAATGGTTATCCGATTCAGGATCAAAAAAGGAAATTGCTCTGCCAGTATTCCCACAACGACCAGTACGCCCAATTCGATGAACGTACTCATCAATGGTAGAAGGAAGATCAAAATTGATAACATGCTGTACATTTTCAATATCTAGCCCTCTGGCAGCTACTGAAGTAGCAACAAGAACTGGGCACTTTCCGCTGCGAAAATCTCCAAGAGCTTGCTCCCGCTCTCTCTGTTCCCGATCACTTGAAAGAAAAGAAACTATGTATTAAGACAACTCTTAAAATCATTAAAGTAAATCGTTAAAGTTCAACATACAAATTTCTTTTTAATAATTGTAAGAATAGCATTTGGCTGGGTGCGGTGACTCATGCCTGTAATCCCATCACTTTGGGAGGCTGAGGTGGGCGGATCACCCGAAGTCAGGAGTTTTCAGACCAGACTGGCCAACATGGTGAAAACCAGTCACTACTAAAGAGACAAAAATTCAGCCAGGCGTGGTGACGCATGCCTGTAATCCCAGCAACTCGAGAGGCTGAGGCAGGAGAATCGTTTGAACCCAGGAGGCGGAGGTTGCAGTGAGCTGAGATCACGCCATTGCACTCCAGCCTGGGAGACAGGGCAAGACTCAGTCTCAAAAAAAAAAGAAAAAGAAAAAAATAGCATTTAACATTAATGTCCACGACTTCTTACATAACAGGTACTATACTAATTCCTTCCAAGTTACCATTTTATTTAATTCTTACAGTAATACTTTGAGTTGCAAAAATTATCCCCATTTGCAGATGAGGTAAAGTAGCAGCTAATATGTTGAGCCAGAATACAAACTCAACTCTGACAAAAATAAATCCTATTATATTCTCTATGCTTTATAGTATTCACATAAAATATACAACTACTTGATTAGAATGCTTGCTTAAAAAATATTTTTTAAAGTATGATTTCAGAACACTATATACGTGATTAATATTTTAGGACCCACTAATAAAGTGTCAATAAAACTGTATTAATGACATTTTAAAGCACTCCAATTTTTAAAAGGCATAAGAAAGATTATATTTAGCAAAGGGAAAATTTGATCAGGGGCCAGAGATCCTTAAGTGAGATCTCTTGAGAAGTTTCTACTCCTTATGTTGAGGCTATCTAAGGCAGACGTTTATCTTACCCACCACAACTACTTAGTTATAAAAACTAAGAATGAAGATGAAAAATAATAGTTTAGTACTCCTGGGTATTACCCTTTATCTCACATAAAGGAGAAGAATAATTTAGATCTGAGAGAATTCTGAATCCCAATTCCAGGATTATATCATATTAGTTATATAAACTGATATTTCTTAAATACCAATTAGAAGTTATTCCCCTAATAGGAAATCATATTTATCTACTCACCCATGAATACTTGTAGTTGATATTTTTTCTTGACAAAGAAAAGTTGCAATAAAATCTGCTTTTTTCTTAGTTTCAACAAAGACCATAGTTCTTTCATCACCTGCAAGATAACAAAACTATTAATATTCAAACATCAAAAATGAAAAATAACGCGGGGTAGGAGGCAGTGCTTGAACAGGAAACTTTGTCCACCATTGTATTTATTTATTTATTATTATTATTTTAGATGGAGTTTCGCTGTTGTTGCCCAGGCTGGAGTGCAATGGCGTGATCTCGGCTGACCATAACCTCTGCCTCCCAGGTTCAAGTGGTTCTCCTGCCTCAGCCTCCCAAGAAGCTGGGATTATAGGCATGCACCACCATGCCTGGCTAATTTTGTATTTTTAGTAGAAACGGGGTTTCTCCATGTTGATCAGGTTGGTCTTGAACTCCTGAGCTCAGGTGATCCACTCACCTAGGCCTCCCAAAGTTCTGGGATTAGAGGTGTGAGCCACTGCACCCAGACTAATTTTTTGTATATTTAGTAGAGATGGAGTTTCACCATATTGGCCAGGCTAGTCTTGAACTCCTGACCTCAAGTGATCCACCCACTTCGGCCTCCGAAAGTGCTAGGATCATAGGAGTGAGCCACCGTGCCCAGCCATCCACTGTATTTATTACCAGCACCCACAGTCAGGCCGGGTATACGAAAGAGACTCTAATTACTGAATGGATGCCAAAGATACAAGGACTGTTTCCCTAGTTTAGGGATTTAAAAAATTAGTTTGCCCTTCTTCCTCCCAGGCCAACACAAGAAGTAGAACCTTAGGGAAAGGTAAATCCTATCTGCCTGCCAACCCTTAGTAGTATAAAATTGTCTCAGTACTTTCCTTCCCTCCATTTCCCTCTCTCTATAAATGTCTTTTGCTGTCTACCTCTCAAGATAATCCAATCTTTCATTCATTCTTGATTTTCTGAGGTTTATAATAGCGGCACCTGACCCAGGGCTGCTTAACTCTATATAATCAGTGTTCCAAACATTATCTCTAATTCAAATCCTTTCATTCCCAAAATATTTTACATATTAAAAAATTAAGTGACAATCTTATCCCAGGGTGTTAAGGAATATTTACTCCTTAAAATATTTATCTGGTAGAAATTCAACCATGGGCTGGAGATTTTCCCACAGGGAATTTTCCTATAAAATGTTAAGAGAAGAAAAATCATTTATAACTTTAAAGGATATAAAAATCATAATTGCTCTCCCCATTTCTCTGTCAGCTTATATTTGGTGCCTACTAGATGCTTCTCACTCTTTCTGCTGGAAACAGAGAAATAAAAGCCCTGCTCTCACTATGGGGAGGCAAATAAATATTATGCATCTGTCCTAAAAAGGAAAAAATCAGCAAGATAAAGGGTCCAGAGATGATTACTTTAGGCTTATTAGACAGGCCTACTTCAGATACTACAATTAGATAGTATCTTAGTAAAGATATGAATATAGTGAACTGTGTAGGTATCTAGGAAAAGAACCTTATAAGGGAGAGGAAAAGGTAAGTGTAAGGCTCTGAGAAATGGGTGTTCTTATGCTCATCAAACAGAAAAGAGATCCCAGTGTGGCCTCTACATCTTGAGCAGAGGCAACACAAAAGGCCATGAGGCAGAAGTCTACCTGATACATATGAGGAACAGTAATGAGCCAAGTATGGCTGGAGTAGGGAGAGCAGTAGGAGATAAAGTCAGAGAGGTAATAGAAGCAGTATCATATAGGGCCTTGAATGCTACTGAAAGAACATTTTTACTCTGAGAAGGGAAAATATGAGGTTTTCAGCAGAGAAGTGACATGATCTAAACTTTAACCGAGCATTTAAAGGATTCTACATATATTTTGATGGTAGAACCAAGACGATTTTACTAACAGACGAGATGTACAGTTTGAGAAAGAAATTAAGAATGACTCCAAGACTTGGAACAACTGGAAGAATGGAACTAACATTAACTGATATAGGAAGACTACAAGAAAAAAATCATTTAGAGATGATATTTAAGTCTCAGATATCTATTAGATGACCAAGTAGCAAAATCAAAATGGTAACTGGTTCCCATAATGAGTTAAATCTTTGAATCATGGTCATTTTATATTTATTTCAGAGTGATGATTTTATGTTTAATAAAAATTATGTTTCAGCAGTTCCAGAGGCCATCCAACAAGATGCCCAAGGCTAAAATTGATTGATCTGACAGAGCCTAGGTACTTAGCACTGCTGAGCACCTCAAGCCCTGGTCTTGTCTTGTCTTTGCTTCCCAGTGTGAACTGCAAGCAGCAATAAAAATTTAACTCTGCTGACTCTATTTCTCAGTTTTTTCTGTATTAATTTTTTATTTGTTCTAGGTCAGACAAGCTGTTTCCTACTGGTGGCGGCAATGACTGCAAATTTAGTTTTATGGTAAGACTATCTAATGATCTGTTGGGTGAGAAATGATGGGGAAATCGATTTTGTTAGTCTAAGTCTCTATTTGCCCCCTGTGAGCCAAAATCAACTAAGAATCTAAAGAATTCTAGCTTTAGTTACTTGATCATAATTTTTTGTATTTCTGTGTTCACTCTTGACCTGTGGCTGAAGTGGCAGTACTGAGGCTATAAGTTATCTGTGTGTCTGCAATTCAGAAAGGGATTTATTATGTGTAATCAGTATGTTAACATCCTAAAGAAGCATTAACACATTAAATTACAAAGTCTCTTAAAGGAGCTCTATCCAAATTTGCTTATAGAGATGAATGAAAGAAATGTTATAGAGGTAAATATTCCTAAAATCTCAGAAAATAAAGAAATTGAACTTGTAATACTTTAGGCTATGTTAAACTTTTAAAAAATATACTTTAAACTGTATTCAACTTTTGAAAAAACTTACAAGAATTAATCAGAAACATTTTAAGAATCCAAGTTGACCTAATTAAGTGAAATCTTTGGTAAATGAGACTCATACCTTTGGTTTACAAAAACCTTTTTTTCCCTAATATCAGTGTTAAATTTAACATAAACACTTATTCTACTTGGGTTTGTTTTTCCTAATGTACAGAAGTTTACCAGCCAAATAAGCTAGTATTATTCCTCCATGATATTTAGGAGTATGAAAATGAAAACCTGTGGTCAACTAAATTTGGTCATTTATTCAATAGTATTAATGTTTTTAAAAATATCATCTTGAAGGTAATTTCCAAAATCTTCAGGCAACTTAAAACAGCAAACAATGCTTATGTATGACATCTCTCAGTTTCCCATCTCCCCACTCCCAGTTTCCTTTATGAAATAGAAGTTACTATAATAAAAAGATAAAATTAACATAAGTGGTTAATTATATCTTAAACAACTATGTTAGGAATAATAGTGACAGAAATACAAAGTGTAATTGTTTTTGTTTTTCAAGGAAAGAAAGTAGTTTGGTGGCTTTCAAACATTTTGGTCTGTACCACCTTTAAACTCATAAAACATTAACAATCCTAGAGTTTTTCTTGTGTGTTGTGATATTTACCATATCAAAAATTAACACCAAGATAATCTTTACTTATCTGAACAATATTTGCATATTAAAATAAATCTTAGTATAATTATGAAAATTGTTTTTACCTCACAGATCCCATTAGACAGTCTTAGAGAAACTGGGAGAGACACATTTTGTCCTAAAATGTCAGTTTGTTCCAGAACGTTGAAAAAGTACAATGAAAGATAAAACTTGGAAACTGAATTTTATCTTTGATTTATAACACTTGGGTCAAAATAAGCTATAAAAGGTGTTAATTTTTAGCAAAGGTCACTCAATTTGGATGGAATTACTTTCTCAATTTGCTGTTTAATGCTTTCACTTACAATATGAAGAGGTTTTTTTTTTTTTTCCTCAGAGCCATTACACTGGATGAAAAGTTATTCTTTGCCTTCCTTGTAACCAGCCTAAGTAGCTGAGATTCTGTTGGCTTTATCTTGTCAGATTTTTTGAAAAAAGACTAAAGGAGGAAAAAAAATGACTAAAGAGAAAAGGTTCCCTATTTATGAAAGAGCTGTGGTTCTTTACAACCATGTTAATTTCTATCTTTACCTCTAAATGTTTTATTGTCACTTCAATTAAACTGATAACCAAATAGTTTATCTGATACCCATGAAGCCTACACTAATCAAATATTCAACTCTCCTCTGACAACTCCTATTGTCTTTTTAAGCTCAAATTGTAAATTTAGAAGAAGATATCTATGTAGAAAACTTCTGAGATTTGTCAGAGAGGCCCAGAAAAGTACAAATGTTTATTATTTCACCTTATAAAAGAGTCTAGAAATGATTATGCTTTTTTTATGTATTACTACTTAAGAGCTGTACAACAAGAGTTATCAAAACAGAAAAGACTACACTTTTCCAAGATTAAAGAGAACAGGTAAAATGTTAATAGAGGTTAAGTATTCCTAATTCGAAAATCCAAAATCCCAAACTTTTTGGGTAGTGACATGATGCTCAAAGGAAATGCTCACTGGAGTATTTCAGCATTTTGGATTAGAGATGATCAACTGATAAACATACTGCAGATATTTCAAAAGTTAATAAAAATTTGAAATACTTCTCCTCTCAAGCATTTTGGATAAGGGATACTTGACCTGTATTTTTTTTTTATGTATATTTTTTGGGAGTCCCTGATGATTTGTAAATTCCCTCACCTTCCATAGTATGTTTTTACCCTCAGGAGAAACATTGTTCAAAACTCTATAAAGTAATTCTTTAGAGTTGCCCTATATTTATCAAAGTCCTGAAGGTACGCTGCCTGATGCAACAGTATAGTGCTGCCAGTCATAAATCCACTTTTTAAAATGTCTACAACCTTACTTCTTTCCTAACTAGAATCTAGCATCTTCTCCTGTGGTTCTTCACTAGGGATGTATGCCAGACTTATGTATGGCATTTTCTAAAAATATAAATGTCTGGATCCTATTCTACATCTACAGTTGAACTCAGTTCCTGTTTTGTCTTTCATTGGGCTTTTTCGACGCTCTGGAACAAACTGACACTTTATGACAAAGTAAATCCTTCCCAGAGTCTCCAAGATCCTCCAAAGAGATCTCCAAGGTAAAAATAATTTTCATAATTATACTGCTAAATCTATTTACTTTATACTCTTGATATGGAAAATTATGTCTGCCCATTTTCATAAATCAGGTTACTTCTTTGAAAATAGGCTTACTCAGATTTTTTGCCTAATATTTTTTGAATGGCTTTATTATCTTTATTTTTCATGTCACAGAAAAAAAATTATCAGTAGCATTATTCTTATTATGAACCCTCCTCAGACCCTCAGTATTTACCAATTACCAGTAACTAATTTACCATGGTCATTAAATATGTCATCTTCAGACAGCTTTTGTTTTATTTAGATGCTTGCCAAAGGCTGTGCTATAAACTATAGATCAGAGTCTGTGTCCTTAAGGTCAGACTCCAAGCCTTGTGAAGAAATATTAATACTTCAGAGAATAGAGTCTTGGGTAGAAGGTTCTAAAGTTGACTGCTCTGACAACTTTTAGACTGTATCACTGGACTGAGGGAGATTTCTAGGACTAGACCTTTTAGCAACAGAATCATGCAAGCAGATCCCTAACATACAATGAAATAAGAATTACATAAGGGCTGAATGAGCTGATGGAGAAAATCTCTGTGGTTGTTTGCAATATTGTTATTTTAATATTCTATTTTCTGGATATATGAAGAGGCATTTTTTCCTCTTAAGCTAGCTGTAATCTACACATTTTGTTGACTCTGCCTTTGTAAACTAAAATGAAATAGTCTAAAATCATATTTAATCTCACATCTCACTGATACCCCATCCCAACCCAAATTCAGATTTCTTACCTAAGTTTCCTTACTTTTCATGGTAGTGCAGTTATCTTCAGCAGTTAAATAAGAATCTGTCTGCCTCCTTTTACCAAGATGTAAGTGGACAAGTTAACTGTGCAACTAAGATCTCACCTGGATTTCATATTTGCAAACGGCATGATAGGTAGGACCAGATACTGTTTTTAAGGAACAATGGTTGGCTTTCTTTATGGAACCAATGCCTATGAAGGCCAGCTTATAAGGAGGTCTGGTGCTTGGCTTACATGGCCCAGTCTGGGAGATTTTAAGGCTGGCCACCCACTTCCTGACAGGACAGGAACCACAGGAAATCTAGGGGACCTTTAGTAGAGTGAGATTCATTCCAATTTATAGGCATTGCAGGTGAAATCTAGTAGAGAGAGTTTCTGAGACTTAGTTTCCTATCCCTTAGATAGAAAATAATAAAGTATTCTTAAAGTTCAATCTGACATTCCTTGTGAAAACTACTAGACAAGAGTTATTTTTGTGACTTCAGTAACTGTCAATACTGTACAGCTCTAGATTTGCAAAACAAACTGAAGGAGGCCTATATTGCTAATGAACAATCTTGCTATACCCATGCAAATAAGCAAGGCAAACTTAAGAACAAACTTCTTGTGATCAGGACTAATCCCTGAGATTATTATGGTCATGAGGTAGATATAGGCTATCAGAAAAAATTATAGAAGAATTTGAAGTAAGCAAAAAAGATTACTGTCTAAGCACACTCTTTGTGCCTTTTATAGTCTTTTTCATAACTGTTGCAACTGATAGCAGTGCCAATGATTCTCAACAAAAATGCACATAGTTTTCCCCTGAAATGTAATTGATTATTGCATTTGAATAATGACCAGTTTTAGATCTATCTGTAAATTAATTTTAGCATTCCTAATCGCCTAAACCAGAAGTGTCAAATCTTTGGCTTCCCTAGGCCACATTAGAAGGAGAATTGTCTTGGGCCACATATAAAATACACTAACACTCCCAACAGTTGATGAGCTAAAAAAAAAAAATTTTTCTAATCGCAAAAAAAAAAAATCTCATCATGTTTTAAGAAAGGTTACAAATTTACATTGCACCACATTCAAAGCTATCCTGGCCTCCATGTGGCCTGTGGGTTGGACAAGCTTAGCCTAAACATACGTATATTCTTTGAATTATCTTTTTGACTAGCTGTAACATCTTACTGGTTCTTTTGGTAATTAAAGGTCAATAAATTTTTTAATCCCTGTTGACTTAAAATTATGAAAAAGGCAGTTTGGCTATAGTAATGTATTTAAAGGAAATACATTACTATAGCCAAATAATGTATATAGAAAAAGGAAAAAAATAGCATTATTAAGTGAAAGAGTAGAAAAGGAGATAAATTATATGAAGAAAAATTTGTATAATTTGAGGATATACTGGATGGATATTACATGCAAAGTTAAAAAGATACCAACTATGAACCCTAAACCAAAAAAAAAAAATATTTGGCAGCTTAAATAATACAAAATTATATCAATAGTGATCACATATAATACACTGGCCTTTTCCCAAGGGCAAACCAGCACTTCTGAAAAACTCTCTCCTTTTGGATTATTTGCAAAATAAACTTTATCCCATAAGCTCATATATGAAAAAAATCTTGGCCAGGCGTGGTATCTCATGCCTATAATCCTGGCACTTTGGGAAGCTGAGGTGGGCAAATCACGAGGTCAGGAGATCAAGACCAGCCTGGCCAACATGGTAAGACCCCGTCTCTACTAAACATACAAAAAATTAGCTGGGCATAGTGGCAGGCACTTGTAATACCAGCTACTCGGGACGCTGAGGCAAGAGAATTGCTTAAACCCGGGAGGCGAAGGTTGCAGTGAGCTGCCATGACAGCAATGCACTCTAGTCCTGGAGACAGAGTGAGATTCAATCTCAAAAAAATAAAAATAAAAATAAAATCTTAAGGTGACTATATTAGAAATATGTTCTAACTTCAGCAAAACCATATAGTGCTCCTTTCTTCTGCATTAGCAGCTTCAATTTATAGTGGGCAAGTTATCTGACCTCCCTATATTTGTTTCTATATCCCTAAAATGGGGATCATGACAAAATCTACTTCATAAGGTTGTTTTGGGAATTAAATGAGCTAACACATGTACGATAATCAGAACAGTATGTGGCCCATAGCTATTTTATCTTTATATGCTGACAGTGTACATTAAGAAACATTTGATGAAGCCAACTAATAAAATTTCTCAAACTCAAGATAAGTATTTGGTTTTAAACATTCTCATAAAACTCAGCACAAACTAAAGACCAGAAGCCTGTAAGTACTTTTTAAGTCACCTTTCCATTTTTTCCTTTTTGCTTATTATTGGAAATTAGCTGATGTACCGTCTTCACATTCCTCCGTCTCAACACTGACATTCAAGCTGAAACAGAAGCACTAAAATGGAGGGTGTAGATGGGGAAAGTGTAACATATAAGTAGACCTAGACTATGAGGTAATAAGAAAGTATTAAAATGAAGGTATTTAAAATTTTTGTTTCCAGTCTCCAAATAAGGCTATCTTAAACAACCAAATTAACAAAAACATGACTTCAAAAATAAAAATTGGGCCAGGCATGGCAGCTTACACCTGTAATCCCAGCACTTTGGGAGGCCAAGGTGGTAGATTACTTGAGCCCAGGAGTTCAAGACCAGCCTGGGCAACATGGTGAAAACCCCGTCTCTATAAAACCTAAAAAATTAGCTGGGCATAGTGGTACACCTATGGTGCCAGCTACTCAAGAGACTTACATGGGAGGATTGCTTGGACCTGGGAGGTTGAGGCTGAGTGATCCGTGGTCATGCTACTGCACTTCGGCCTTAGTGATAAAGCAAGGCCCTGTCTCAAAAAAAAAAAAAAATAAAAAATAAAAAAAATAAAAATTGGGGTGAGTATGGTGGCTCATGGCTGTAACCTCAGCACTTTGGGAGGACAAGATGGAGGACTGAGGCCAACAGTTCAAGACCAGCATGGTTAGTAGTGAGAAACCTATCTCTACATACATACGTACATACATACATATATGAGCAAGCCAGCCAGCCAGCCAGGCATGGTGGCGCATTCCTATAGTCCTAGCTACTTGGAAAGCTGAGTTAGGAGGATTGCTTGAGGCCAGGAGTTTGAGGCTGCAGTGAGCTATAACTACACAATTATATTTCAAGCCAGGCAACAAAGTGAGACTTTGCCTTTAAAAAAATAATAAAATAAAAATAAAAATTGATTGGGGCGGGGTAGAGAAGAAAAAGATTTCCCACAGATATTGTGAAGGAACAGAACTAGATATTAAGTCCCTTTTAGCTCTAAAATTATTTGAATCTATGAACTTGGGAAGCCTTAGGACGCAAGAACTAGGAACCACAAACAAAAACAATCTGCTTTTGATGGAGTAATAATGTGATATAAGTATGTGTTACTACAAAGCCTTTCTAGTTTTCTAAAACAAAAAAACAGATATACTTCTGCTGGAATAAAGTCTCAAATCCTTACTATTTTCAAACTTCATGGAGCAGAAAGGACCATATTTTTATACGATTTACACAGAAAACTGAATCATAAAATTTCTTATAAAACAGCTTCAGAGAAAGAAAAATTAAACTTATTAAACATTAAAAGAGAACAATTAAAACAAACATGATAATTCTTTAGTAATTTAAAAAATTTATTCATTAAAAAAAAGTTGAAATCATGACGAAAAAGAGTATCAATGTAAGATACCTATGTTTCGTAGAATTTCAACAAGTTTTTCTCTTTTTGAGAACTGGCCGACTTGGAGAACGGTCTGCTGAACATCTCTACATGCTCCACCCACTTGTCCAACAGCAACAAACAAATAATTCGACTTTAAAAACTCTGCAGCCAACCTTGAAAAACGAAAGATTATTCTTTAACTTATCCTCCTCTTCATTAGTATTTGCAATATCCACTGAATTCATGCAGGTGTTATCTCAATATTAACCAGACAGCAGATAATAACAGCTATAATAAGATGGTTGGTTACTTGTATCACCCCAGTAATATTTTGAAAGACCAGCATAAAAGATTACACTTTCACAATATATGTAACTACTAGTGAAAAGTTTGTCAAAGCATGGATACTGTAATTTCAAGTGGATTTGCTATCCATGTAAACCTATATAAAATATGTGTATAACCCTAATAAAAAGCATGAACTAAAAGAAATAAATTGCAATAAGCAGGAATTATTTTTTAGTAAAAACTGAAATGTAAGCCTCAGTCACAAATTCTATTCTTCACTCATTGCTTTTATGAATACTATTATTAGTTGTTTTCTGAAAATATTACCTGTTAAATTACTCTACTTCAAATAAACCAGATCTTAGGTCAGTGCTCTGTCATGACATACACAGAAAGTAGAATTTGTATAGCACAATTGGGCAAAACAAGTGAGATGAGACAAAACGCCCAGTGACATAGTGGAATCAAGATGGGTTTGCCTGTCCCAAAGGTTATCAATATCTTAACACACAGTTAACTCACTATCAGCATGCAACTGAGAAGTCTTGCTTTAGATCACATACAAACATGGCTGCTAATTAGACAGTTACCAAAGTAGATGGTGGGAATGCCAATACTGCATCTCCAAGTGAAGATACTATTCAATTGTTGAGAAATAATTGTTTTATGTACCACTAAGAAAGAAAATTATCCTGCAAATTGACCTAGTGCTGTCTTATGAGTTATATTTTTCCCCAGTAAAGAACTCTTGCTAACTTTACACAAAGATTTATCATATAAAATTATATCAATAGCCAGCACCACTATTCAAGGGCTTGTGGAACATTTGATATACTAGCACAAGATCCCATATAACGTTCTATCAAACCAGGAGACCAACTTTAAGGCAAAAGAGGTGTTGGGATAGGCCCATTACCATAGAATTCACAAGTAATATATACTGTACCACTCAGAAGCTGCCAACCTGAGAGAACTTTGGAACAGTCTGCAGAAAGAACAGTTCAAGGGCCAGTTTTGAGGCAACTCTTTAAGAAGATAGGGCATCGCCGGGCACAGTGGCTCACGCCTGTAATCCCAGCACTTTGGGAGGCCGAGGCAGGTGGATCAGAAGGTCAAGAGATCGAGACCATCCTGGTCAACATGGTGAAACCCCGTCTCTACTAAAAATACAAAAAATTAGCTGGGCATCGTGGCACGTGCCTGTAATCCCAGCTACTCAGGAGGCTGAAGGCAGGAGAACTGCCTGAACCCAGGAGGCAGAGGTTGCGGTGAGCTGAGATTGCGCCATTGCACTCCAGCCTGGGTAACAAGAGCAAAACTCCATCTCAAAAAAAANAAAAAAAAAAAAAAAAAAAAAAAAAAAAAAGATGGGCATCAATCTAACACGACACAGTAATTTTTCAAATCAAAGATCTATATATGGCACATGACTCTGTAAATCCAGGAGAGCAAACAATACTGGCCCACCTAGCATCACTTCCAATGACCCACTTGGGAAATCTACACTTCCCAGCCCTTCCTGTCTTCCAACTTTATGTTCTACAGGTTTTGAGGTCTTGGTTTCCAAAAAAGAAAACAGTTCTACTAGAGAAAACAGCAAGAGTCCTGCTGAATTACAGATGGTCCCCAACTTACAACAGGGTTACATCCCAATAAACCTATTATAAGTCCAAAATATCTTAAGTCAAAAACGCAATTAATACCTATGATAAACCATCATAAAGTTGAAAAACCTTAAAATTCTACGTTGAACCACTGGACCATCTGTATAAGCTTCTGCTGTTGCCTGGGTACTTCTGGATCCTTGAGACAAGGGGCTGGCAGGAAAAAGAGTCACCATTCCAGTAGGGATGTGTTACCTTAATCTCTGAATTCACTAGACCACATGGTATATAACACAATCCTCAAATATCTGCCAATAATTGGTATATGAATTTTCTACCAAAGGCCCAGTTTTCCCAAATTCTATACATTTAGGTTCGAAAAGATGGCACAACAATAAAAACAACTTCATTTAGTAAGCACTTATTAAACCCCAGCTGGGTTCTATGCTACCACACACACACACACACACACACACACACACACACTCTCTCTCTCTCTCTCTCTCTCTCTCGCTCTCTTTTTAAAAAAGATGTGATGTTAATTCAAAGCCAGGAATAAAGGTAGGAAACAATGGAAAATGTGGTAAACATTTTAGAAATACATCTATTTTTTTAAACTACCTATATGAAAATATTAAAGACAAATCTCTAAAAATAGGATATTCACATTGCTTCCACTTTGATAAAAGTATGTATATAACCAAATTATTTTTAAGAAAAAAACTTAACCTCTGAATTTCCTCTGGAAAAGTTGCACTGAACATAAGGGTTTGGCGCTGTTCCTTTGATGGCATTCCTGGGCAAGAAATTAACTTCTTCATTTCTGGTCCAAACCCCATATCCAACATGCGATCAGCTTCATCCAAAACTAAATATTTGATCTGTTTGAGACCAATCTTGAAGGATATTTTCAAAGATAAAACAGAAAATTCATATTAGTTTATATTAAACTACTCTCCACAATTCCAACTGTTAAAATACTGTTAAGAACAAAGACTAGAAATCAGTGTATAAAATGAGAATTGTTATGCTTAGATATTACTGTATATTTCAGTTCAATTTTGTTATAAAGCATTTTTAAAATTAAGTCTAAAATAAACCAAAAATCTAGATCAACACTGTGCAATAAAACTTTCTGCAATTACTTAAAAGTTCTATTACCTGCACTGTTTAACATGTCAGTCACTAGCCAAAGGTAGCTAGCTATTACACATTTGAAATGTGGCTACTGTGACTGTGGAACTGAATTTTTAATTTTATCATTCTTTAAAATTGCTACACATACTAGTGGTTACTGTGTTGGACAGTATAGATCTAGATTATATTATTTGATCAAGTTAGACTCTAATGTAAGAAAATATCCTAATGGCAGGACAGATTCTAATATTTTCTAACTGGTAAAATTTTTTCTAACCTTTTCAAATCCTTAGTAAATTCTCCATTCTCTAATCACTCAGAATAATCAGGAACCTTCTCTTACCTTTGCACGAACATCTATTACTATAAATAGAAGAACACACTTGCAAAGTGGATTTGGTACCACTATGAAGATGTTTAGCAAGAAAGTAAGGTATATATCTCTGGGTCATTTTTTAAAGTATACTAAGAAAGGTGCATTTATGCAGAAATAACTTTTTTTTTTTAGTAGTCCAGAGAGATTAAAGAGGCTCAACTCAGAAGGACCCTTTGAAAAGTTTTTAAGAAGCAAATCTGGGCTGGGCAAGGTGGCTCACACCTGTAATCCCAGCACTTTGGGAGGTTGAGGCAGACGGATCACCTGAGGGTCAGGAGTTTGAGATCAGCCTGGCCAACATGGAGAAACCCCATCTCTACTAAAAATATTTTTAAAAAGTAGCCGGGAGCGTATGCCTGTAATCCCAGCTACTCAGGAAGCTGAGGCAGAAGAATTGCTTGAACCCAGGAGGCAGAGATTGCAGTGAGCCGAGATCACGCCATTGCACTCCACCCTGGGTGACAAGAGCAAAACTCCATCTCAAAAATAAAATAAAAAGCAAATCTGGTTGATTAAGGTGAACTGAAAGTACTGATTTAGAGATGTAAAAATATAGTATATGAATTTTTAAATAAGTACATGGCCCTAAAATCTTTTTAGATTTAGAAAATTAACAATCCTGGTTGATATCACTCCCATGCTGACACAGGAGATAGAATTATTGATGTCACAATGGGTTTCTTACAGGAGAAAACTATTTCCCCAAGATATGTATGAAATCAGATAAAAAGTTATTAACTGCATTTTTACCCCAGCATAGTGGGATACAGAATATGTAATTCTGGAATCAGACCCAGATTCTAACATTAGCTCTATACTTACTAGAGCTAACTGAGAGATTTTTAAAATAAATTACATAATCTAATTGAGTTTGTTTTCCCAAGTATAAAATAGAAAACACTATTCCTGTAGAGATTATCTTGAGAATTATATAAGAACGAATTCAAAGAATGTGATGGAGGCTAACACATAAATGGTGTTCTAGTAAATACATCTGTCTTTACCTCATTTGTTCCCTTTCCCGTATCAAAAAAAATTATCAATCTCACAACTTTGTTATTCCTATAAGGCATACCTTTTCTTTGCCTATGATATCCATCAGTCTTCCAGGAGTAGCACATAATATATTACAGCCTTGTACTATTTGTCGAATTGAATGCCCCAGCTGGGTTCCCCCATATATAACAACAGCTCTTACACAAGTCCTATTAAGAAGAAAACTAAATGTCATTTTCTAGTTACTTAAAAAACTAGGCATCTGTTTCTAACAAGATATAAAACAAAACCCAAAAAGAAAGAAAACACATTCAGCTATCTAAAAAATATTAAATTCTGGCCAGGCATGGTGGCTCATGCCTGTAATACCACCAGTACTTTGGGGAGGCCAAGGCAGGTGGATCACCTGAGGTCAGGAGTTAGACCATCCTGGTCAACATGGTGAAATCCTGTCTCTACTAAAAATATAAAAAATTGGCCAGGCGTGGTAGCATGCGCCTGTAATATCAGCGACTTTGGTGGCTGAGGCAGGAGAATCACTTGAACCCAAGAGGCGGAGGTTGCAGTGACCGAGATCCTACCACTGTACTCTTGCCTGGGCAACACAGCGAGTCTCCATCTTAAATTTAAAAAAAAAAAAAGTGATCTTTTACTTGATTTTCTAAAAAAAATTCATTAGTTTTGGGGGAACAGGTGGTGTCTGGTTATACGGATAAGTTCTGAGATCTTTTACTTTATTTAAAAGACTGAAAGCAATACAGTACATAAGGATCAGCAAGATATAAACACTGAAATACACAATCCACGTTTTACCAAAAAATCAGGTTTGATATTAAAGTGATTTTAACAAGCATGGAAAAAGTTGAAATCACTTGTGGTGGTTTTAACATACATATACAAATTCTTCGATATATTCCTTCCTTCAAATATGAATTCTACCTTCCCCCTTCAGTGTGGGCAAGGCTGGCCACATGATTGTTCAACCTTCCCAGTCACACAGGGTCCCAAGTTCAGAAGAACCCTGTGCTTCATTTAATGCTCTGCTGTTGCTGCCTTGAAATTGGTAATAATTGTACAACAAGGACCCTGTACTTGTTCCAATTTTGCACTAGTTCCAATAAATTATAATAGCCACTCCTGAGTAGGGTCAAAATTAATGACTTGCTTCTTACAAAGAGAATGCGGCAGAATGACAATGTGTGACTTTTGGGATTATTTCATAAAAGCTATTACAGCCTCCTCTTTGTTCTTACTGATCACTCAATCTAGGGTAAGCAGTGCCATTTAATGGATAATTACGCATCCCTATGGGAAGATACAGTGAAGCCTTCAGATGACTGCAATCCTGGCTGACATCTTGTCTACAATCTCATAAAAGACTCTTAACTCAGAAGGACCCAACTAAGCCAAGCTGTTCCCCAATTCCTAAGCCCCCAAAATGGTGAGACAGTAAATGTTTATTATTGTAAGCAACTATCTTTTATGGCAATTTGTTAATCAGCAATAACTAAATGTTGGCAAAGGGTATATTGAAATTGGACTTCTGATACACTGCAGGCACAAATATACATTAATTGCAAACTTTAAAATAAGTTCCTGCTCTTTAACATTAAAATTTGTAAAACCCTAATCTAAAAAAAATACTTAAAACAAGATTTTTTTTGAGTCACGGTCTCACTCTCACCTAGGCTGGAGTGCAGTGGCACAATCACAGCTCACTGCAGCCTTGACCTACCAGGCTCAGGTAATCCTCCCATCTCTCAGGCTCCTGAGTAGCTGGGACTACAGGGGTGCACCACCACACCTGGCTAATTTTTGTATTTTTTTTTTTTTTTTTGTAGAGATGGGTTTTTGCCATGTTTCCCAGGCTGGTCTCAAACTCTCTATCTTGGCCACCCAAAATGCTAGGATTACAGGTGTGAGCCACCATATCCAGCCAAAACAGAAAAACTATGTAGCAAGATGTATGCTGCAATTTTGTTTACAATAGCCCCATATTAGAAAGAATCTAAATGCCTCAGAATAGAGAAATAAAATGTATCCACATGGGCAATTTTAAAGCCATTACAAATCAGGTCTTATTATGCAATAAGCATTTTCTGTATTATAAAGTTATATGTAAAAGAATATAAAATTATTAGAATACCCCAAGTTCCTTTTTAAATATACATTAAAAACTACCAAGAAATAACACCAGTGTGTTCACTATTTTCCACTTCCAGTATTACTGTTTTTTAAATTAAAATTTTACTTTTTTAGAGACAGGGTCTCTCCCTGAGTGTGGTGTTGCAATCACAGCTTACTGCAGCCTCAAACTCCTGGACTCAAGCAATCCTGCCTCAACCTCCTAGGACAACAGGTGTACACCACCACGTGCTAAACAGTTACTTTATTTTTTGTAGAGACGTGGTATCACCATGTTACCCTGGCTGGTCTCAAACTCCTGGCCTCAAGCAGTTCTACTGCCTGGGCCTCACAAAGCACTGGGATTATAGACATGAGCCACCAAGTCCAACCTATTAACCTAATTTTTAATAAGCCTATTTCTTTTTAAAGATAAAAAGAATTCCGTAAACAGGATAATGAAAAAATAATTTTAAGTAATGCTAAAAATTACAAGAGTGCATTATTACTAAGTACTTCCCAAAAGTGAAGGGAAGAAAGTCTCTAAAGAAAAAGCTATTTTGTGAGTAGCATTCTGATGTACTTACCCAAAAGAAAATTTTCTGGCTTCCAAATAAATCTGGTTGACCAATTCTCGAGTTGGTGCTACAATAATACACTCTGGTTCCTGCAACTCTTTAAAACGACTGGCAGTTACTCCATCACGCATCATATGAGCCAAAATTGGTAGGAGAAAAGCCGCCTAGAAGTTAAGTTGCCTAGGTTACAAATTTATAGTGCATCACTTTTATCCCTATGGAAAGCTAATCATCATGTCCTTATGGCCTTTAGACTCTACTTCCATCTTACTGGTAAATTTAAGATGAGAAACAAAAACAACTTTCATGTTAATGTGTTCTTAACATTTAGGTCTTTATGCTCATATTATATAATATAAAATTTGATAAAATTAATCTATCCTATCAAATTTTTAGTGTATTTTTAAAAGCATACCCATGAATTCTAAGTAGATCAATATCATTGGTCTATTTGTGGAGGAAAGTAATAGATGTAATTGCTGCAAATCATTACAGTGAGCAATTACTCTAAGTTAGTCCTTTTGAGGTCATAATAAAATTATCACTCAGAATGGACAACAAAAGTGGTCCACAGAGTAAAATCTTGGAAATCATCATTTGTGTTACTGAACACATTACCCCTACTGAAGTTACAGCTGGCAACCGAAATTCTGTGCTATAGTTTTCTCATTTAAGCAAATAAGACACTTGCTAAAATCCACCTCCAAAACCATGTTTAACACTCTCATCAGCTGCTATACAATACCTATTTTTCCCTAAAATTCTATTACAAAAGGTGATTAAGATTAAAATAGTATGACCTCATGGACTCTATCACCTTAGAAATAATAGTCTCATCTCAGAGTCCTAATTAACACACAAATCTCCCAGATTAGTCCTAAAACCAACCTGGTCTCATCAGACTTCTTCTATAATTAGCATAACATGATGTCACTTAATACTAAGGAATCATGTACAATGCATGTAACTTTCTCATTCTTTATCTTTTGACTCCAAGAGCATACCAGCTATATTACAGAAATTACTTTCTCCCTCTTTTACTGTTTTATAATCTCTGCTTTGACTTTCAGTCACTTTGTTTTAGATACCACCGTGTTTCAGAAACAGCTGCATACTTAAACATCTGTGGACTGCAACACTACCCTAGAAATAGTTCAGAATTCTTTCTTCAGAAGTACACAAATCCTAGTAAAAATCAGAAGCAAAACCATCAATAATTATTACAGGTCACTGAAATCATCTACAAACCTTCTACTCAAAAGAAGAAACTCAAGTTACTTAGGAAGAATCAAAGCTCAAAAAACTTAACAGTTTGGACATGTGGGGAAAGACTTACAGTCTTCCCAGACCCTGTCTGAGCACAAGCCATCAAATCTCGTCCTGCAAGTATGATAGGAATACTGTATTTTTGCACAGGAGTAAGCTTAGTATAACCAGCTTTAGCAATGTTGTTACTCAGTGTCTGACAGAGATTAGCTTCTTCAAAAGTCTGGGGAAAAAAAAAAGCAATGATTACATTCTATATATCATATGCAGATCATTTATAAGCATATTTCATTCAAGCCAGTTTCAAGTTCTGTTAATTCTACTTTATATACTACTTTACTAACATGCCCCCATTCAAAAGTAAATATTCAAAGCCTGTATATTATAACACGATTTGACAGAATCAGGAAGTATCTCCCATAAACAGTGGTTTTAAAAACATTTTTCCTGCCCCCTTGAAACCTATGAGATATGAATAAGTCTGCTCAGTAATGGGTTGTTCTAAGTATAATTATCAACAGGAGACAGAGGGCTCCCCCTCAGAAAAATCACTGCCCTAAGACACACTTTCTCACAATCTTGGGAAAACATCTTGACTCTCTAGGAAAAATTTTTTTTTTAATAAAATTCTCATCCTGGTATGGGGAGTGGGGATGAAATCTATTAGTCTCTTTGAACATAGCAATTTGTAGACAGTAAGACATCATTCTAAATTTTCAACCTAAGACCTTAGGTATGAAAGGTGAAATCTGTGTATTGGTATCAGCTTTAAAAACTGTATCATGTATTTTAAAAGCAAAGTTTGCTACACAGCTAATACAGAAATAATTAATACACTGACCAGAATTGCTGGCGGTGCATCATGTCCAGACACTTCCACAAGAATAGTGTCATATTTGTCAAAGTTTATGCCTGTCTGATAATGTGCAAAGATGGAGTCCTCATCCTCAGGTGGAGGAGGGGGTATGTAGGTCACTTTTGGTCCTTGAAATTTAAATTAAAAACATAATGCACGTTACAGAGACTAAGAAAAAATAAGGGAAAATAGACAAAAATTGACAAGATCAAATCTTAAATACTACACAACTTTTCATTGCTTACCTTTTAAAGTTTTCACTGTTCAAATTTTTAAAAGATAACTTTGTTTTTAAGTAAAATACTTAAGCATTGTTATTAAAACACAATATACTTCCACGTGAGTCACACAAATGTTCATATACCTTGAGTATCACCACTTTCTCCTCCTTCTGCTTCTGATTTCCAAGAATCTTAAAGAGGATCAAATAAGAAAGAGAGATATATATATATTTTTTTAATTGAAGAGTACAAGAACCCTCACTACAAAAATCAAATACCTTGTTTAAGGAAAACTTACTCTTTCCAGAGCCTGTTATTACTTCTTCATTTAAACCTTTGTAACCACCTATTAAAGAAATTCATAAATGACAATTGGTCAAGATGCAAGGCTATGCACATCTTTATTTTCACTGCTTGCCTTCAAAGAGAACAAGTTCTAAAAAAAAAACCTTTAAATTCCCTTCTTACAAATACTTGAGACAATTAAGACAAATAGAATCTTGTACATTTTTAGTTTCTGTAATATTCAAAATAATTTTATGTAGATGAGACTATTATATATTATTACATTTTGTTTAAGCCATTATATTTCTTCCCTAATCAGCAAAGGAATGTATTTTCTAAAGAACCTGTGTTGGGGGGTGCCCCAAGACCATCCCCAGTTCAGTAACTGCTAGGAGTCACCAGATTCAGAATTATAGTCATACTCATGATTATGATTTATTAGAGAAAAAATAGGGAGTACAATCAACAGAAAAAAAGGTGCATGGGCAAAACTCAGAGAAAACCAGGCACAAGTTTCCATGTCTTCTACTGCAGTCACACAGGATGTGCTTAGTTCTGCCAGCAATGAGCTGTGACAACACATGTAAAATCTACCAGAGAGATTATTAGAGACTCAGAAGCTCATTAGAGACTCAGTACCCAGGGTTTTTAGTAGGGGCTAATATTGTACTCGCCTTCTGCCTGGCACATACCAAATTCCAGACTCCCAGAAGCAAAGCAAATATTCAGCAAAAAAACAATGCACAAATGGTTTAGGCACAAAGAGTTACTTTAACCAGTTAGGGTGGTGGGAATCCATCCCAAATCCAAGTTTTCAGTTGCTAGCTGTGATGATTAATTTGTGGTGTCAATTTGACTTGATTAAAGGATAGCCAGGTAGCTGACAAAGCATTATTTCCGGGTATGTCTGGGAGGGCGTTTTAAAAGAGACTGGCATTTGTATTCGTGGACAGAATAAGAAGATCCACCCTCATCCAGAGTGGACAGGCATCATCCAATAGGCTGAAGGCCAGATAACACAAAAGGCAGAAGAAAGGCAAATTTTCTCTCTCTTCTGGAGCTGGGACATTCTTCTTCTCTTGTTCTTGAACATCAGAACTCCAGGTTCTCTGGCCTTTGGACTCAGGACTTGTACTAGGCAAGCTCCCGCCCCCCTGACTCCGCCGCACCAAGAGGTTCTCAGGTCTTTGGCTTTGAACTGAGAGTTACACTATCAACTTCCCTGGTTCCTTTGGACTTGGACTGAAGCACACTACTGGTTTCCCTGGTTCTTAGCTTGCAGACAGCCTATCATAGGACTTTCTCTCTCAGCTTTCATAATCTCATGAGCCAATTCCCCTAATTAGTCCCCTCTCATCCATCCATCCATCCACCTACCCATCCATCCATCTATCTCCTCCCTCCCTCCTTTTGATCTGTCTCTATGGAGAACCCTAACTAATATACACTAGCCAAGGAATAGCCTTTTAAGTAAGATTTTCAATTTCATTTACTGATGAATTTTCGATGAACAATCAGGCCTGTTAACTGCTTTCTATATACTACCTTTCTGATTTTTAGATAATGAGTCATCTATTGTGCTACTTTTAGGTACTATGACTGCATTAGATTCAAAAGCTAATTAAATATAACACTTTTTCCATATCAAGTCTCTAATTTTCTTATCCTGTATATCCACAGGTCTTAAAATCCTCCTTCACATAGGCTGTGAATATTTGTGGAAGATTTGGTTTAGCTAGTCTTTAATAAACTTTTTCTACATAGAAGAATCCAGGAATCAGCAGGGGTAGGAGGACTGTTGCTTTGAATTATCTTGGACTAATAATGATTATTGAGAATCTTCCAAATACATCACCCAAGCTTCACTGGTTTACTAGTCTGGAAAGCATTTTAACTTTTATATGACACTGAAGTATTTACACTTCAAAAAAACTTTACAGTCGGGGCAGTGGCTCATGCCTGTAATTGTAGCACTTTGGGAGGCCAAGGTGGGCAGATCACCTGAGGTCAGGAGTTTGAGACCGGCCTGGCCAACGTGGTGAAACCCTGTCTCTACTAAAAATACGAAAATTAACCAGGTGTCGTGGCCAGCGCCTGTAATTCCATATACTAGGGAGGCTGAGGCAGGATAATGGCTAGAACATGGGAGGTGGAGGTTGCAATGAGCCAAGATCATGCCACTGCGCTCCAGCCTGCACAACAGAGCAAGACTCTGCCTCAAAAAAAAACCAACAAAATAAAAAGAAAAAACTTATAAGAGTAAAAAATTATACATATTGAGCTATCTTTATCCTTTAGACCAAATCAAATTACTATTCCTAAGAAAAAGCATATTGTTTTAATAAGGATTTATACATATATCTCAGTCTTTAACTTCTACACAGCATCCCATTTTGTGATTATGATTAAACAGTTGTTTTTAGTTTATTTTATTTTTTGAGACGAAGTCTCGCTCTGTCGCTCAGCTGGAGTGCAATGGCTCGATCTTGGCTCACTGCAACCTCTACCTCCTGGGTTCAAGCGATTCTCCTGCTTCAGCCTCTTGGGTAGCTGGGACTACAGGTGACACCCAACTAGTTTTTGTATTTTTAGTAGAGATGGGATTTCCCCATGTTGGCTAGGATGGTCTCCATCTCTTGACCTCATGATCTGCCCACCTCAGCCTCCCAAAGTGCTGGGATTACAGGCATGAGCCACCACGTCTGGCCTTAAACAGTTTCTTATTGATGAATTTCAGGTGATTTTCAGTTTTTATTTATGATAAATGATGTCTCAGTGAACATCCTTGTACATGCATTTGCAAATACATCTATAGTATATAATTCCTACAACAGAACTGCTGGATTAGAGAGGCAATAACCTGGAGAGTATTAAGGAAAGCTCTAAAACAGGCTGTGTAAATTTATACTCCTCAGTGCATAAAAAAGGTAAGTTACCTTTAACTTTAAAAATTAAATTTGTTGCCAAGCACTGACGTACAGAAAAAAATAAATTTGGATTACAATGATTTTAACTTCTCTCAGATAAACAAAATAAGAACTTACCTCGTCCACTTCCACTGCCACGTCTGCTTTGAGAAGTATCACCATTACCTGGTAAGGCGTTGTTTTACAAATTATTTAGATCAAACACAGCTGCTCCTCAAACACACAAACTGCATGGTTATTTCTATTCAACAAAGAGTTAATACTTCAGAATCCTAGTCCCTTTACCCATCCATCTCCTAATTCTAGATTAAGCTTTTTTTTTTTTTTGACACAGAGTCTTACTCCGTCACCCAGGCTGGAGAGCAGTGGTGTGATCTTGGCTCGCTGCAACCTCCACCTTCTGGGTTCAAGCAATTCTTGTGCCTCAGGCGCCTGAGTAGCTGGAACTACAGGCGCACACCACCATGCCAAGCTAATTTTTCTATTTTTAGTAGAGATGGAGTTTCGCCATGTTGGCCAGGCTGGTCTCGAACTCTTGGCCTCAAATGATCCACCTGCCTTGGCCTCCCAAAGTGCTGGGATTACAGGCGTGAGCCACCACGCCCGGTCTCTAGGTTTAACTTTAACCTTAACCTCATTTGAACAGTTTTCATCAATTGTCTTTTCATTTTCACTTCAAATCACACAAACAATTTTCCCTAACTCGGAATCCTTTATCCCTCCAGTTAATAATTCAGATCTCAAATTATCTGGTAGATAACATAGGAAATAATTCACATTACATAAATTTTATAAGGGAGACAAACTGTTCACATATTTTTACCTACAGATCTAAAAGCGGAGCAAATCATAAGCCAAACTAGTATACTTAAACATATATATTACGTTTACAAATCCTAGTGCTAAAACATGTATCAATAATTAATATTCAGTAATAAGTTTTATTTCTCACCTGTGCCACTTAATGCTGGCCTTCTAGAACCAAAAAGGCCACCAGTGCGTTGCATACATTCATCTTGGTCTAATTCATTACCTTGATTTGCAGAAAGTAAAATTAGATTACATATTATCCTTAAGAAGTTTTTTAAACATTCAGTAAACAGTAAAAAATCAAGTTACGGTACCAGAAGTTAAAAGATGTGGGGTAAAACAGAAAAATACTATTCTGGTTAAACTAAATATTGTGCAAAGGAATTCTCTACAAATGACATCCTTCAATGACAAATTACTTCCTCAAAATGTATTTTTTAAAAAATACTTCATAAAATAAATTAAGGCCAGTGCTATGCCAAAATACAAGCAAGTTAAATCTCTAGAAACTGCCTGAGAAACTTCCTATTGCTTCACTTCATTATTCTTCAGAATAGCAACCCTTGCTCCCACTGTTGCCAAATCAAACCTTACCAGTCCTGCACAGTAACCCTTCAAATTCCCTAAACTTCTGTGAAAGTGATAATTCACTAATCCGCTACACATCTATTCATTATTACAAATTTATGTTTTTAGCTTCCAAAACCATCAATCTATCCTCCTCTGTTAAGAGGCACACACATTCCAACAGTGACCCCTGAAGTCAGTACCTTATCTCTAAGGAATGATGGCTGGAAAAATTTAAAGTAGAAAGCCACATTGGTGAAAGACGGTATGTTGGGAGGTACAGCCACATAGAAGGCCACTTGTTTATAAGGTCAGCCATATTATCAAAGCTCTAAAACACTGAATAATATGTTATATTAAAGAACTGAGTCACACAAACTTATTTTTTCAATTCATATATTTCATCTTAACCAATATGCAATTACATCTGTCTAAAAATAATGTTATATACAATGTGGGTGATTAATGTGTGTTAGTCACTGAGCTATGCTATTCTCATATAATCCTCCCAACAACCTTCTTTGATAGCTTTTTTTTTTTTTTTATCATTTTCTTTTTAACAGATGAAGCACACCATTCACAAATCCACTACTAACTTGGACTTCCTAGACCAAATCCTCCACGGCAACCTCGGAAACTACCTCTTCCACCTCTTCTGGATGGCCCTGAAGTGTCTGAATTACTTCCATCTCGATAGCCTATAATATTAAAACACACAAAAGAACAACACAAAACAACAAAGAAATCTTGGGGACACAGTCAAATTTAATTTAAGCCTTGAATACTCGGTAACTTTAAACAAGTATTTTAAGGCACTGTTACCAAAAAGAAATGACATATTTGACCCGTAAGTGTTCAACTTTACTAATACAAATACATACGGCTACAATTTTTTAAAACCTCATTGCTTGCTTTGAGAATTGAGTCTAAAAGTCACTAAAGAAAAAAGTGACACTTGAAGTAAAACAGTAAAAGTCACCAAAACTGCACCATTAACTGGATTTCCACAATGCACAAAATAAATAAATCCTAGACTTATATCTGCTCCATATAGAATATAGTAAACATCTTACTCAAAACAGAGACATGCAGGTACATATAAGGTCTGATTTCCAGGTACAAACAATTTTTAATTGAACTGAATACCAAAAGATTAGTAGAAACAGTTCAAGTAAAATTTAATTCCACATAGGGCAGACTCAAAGGGCAGAACCAGATCAATGTAAAACTCAAGTGCCAACTGGGCAGGAAATAGAGAGGCTGTTCAGTTTGTAAACTTGCAACTATTTATACCTAAACAGAAGGTGGATAAAGATAGAAATTCTATCTATGCTATTTCTGAATATTAGAGTATATGTATTTTAAAGCCTATTTAAAAATGAAAACAAAACTCTTCAAAAAATGTATCTTCTGGAACCTTTTCTGTAAAGGTCCAAGTTATTTTCATGAAAGTAAAATAATATATAACACATACATAAGTTTAAAATATAATTTAAAGCTTATCTCCACTGCCCAGCTTAAGACTAAAATATTTCCAATATATTTGCAGCCTGTTTCTGTTTTTTTTTTT
>NW_016107528.1:713241-715773 GCF_001604975.1 Cebus imitator | reverse complement strand
GCCCACCTCGGTCTCCCAAAGTGCTGGGATTACAGGCATGAGCCACCATCTTTTTTCTTTTATTCAACTTTGTTGATGTGTGAAACTACTTCATTCATTTTTACTGCTGAATGCTCCATTGTGTCTGTTTCTATTTCATTTATGTCTATTACCTTTATTTCTGAGTTTTCTTCCTCTACTTAACTTGAACACTTATTTTTTCTGGAAAAAAAAAAAATCTTTAAACTATTTTCAATCTAGTCTTCTTCCTACAAAGCTCTGCCCTCCTACTCGATTTCCTCCCTTAGCAAGTTTTACATTTTATGCTTTCTCTGATGCATTTAAGGCTATAAAATTTCCTCTAAGAGGCAGCTGCTTTAGCTATATCCTCAAAGTTTTCCTATGTTCTGCTCTTACTGTCATTAAATTCTAAATATTTCAGGATTTCCATATGAACTGTTATTTATAAACTGAGAAATTCAGTTTCCAAATCATGAAGGTTAGGCTTATTTCTACTTTTATTTTAATAAATGAACATAGCCTATATCTATGGTCTATTTTTGGCCTTAAAAGATGATTAAATTGTACATATTTTCCATATATGCTGGAAAAATGTGTGATTTATAATTTTAGAGTAAATGATTCCAGACAAATATTAAATCAAGCTGAGTGACATTCAGATCCACATCCTTACTAATTTCTATTCTGCTCAGTCTCAACTTACCAGGATTTACAAATTTTTCCTAATGTCCATTTTTCTTTATGTATCTTAGTATATTGTTAGATTTGAACCTTGTTCAGAACTGTAATGTCTTCCTGAATTTTTTTTATCTTTAATAATTCTACCATAGAGTATACTTTGTCTACTTCTATACCAACTTTGAGTTATTACTGAACACTTTTTTCTCTTCACTTTTATTATTAAGTTGTGGGGTACATGTGCAGGATGTGCAGGTTTGTTACATAGGTAAATGAGTGCCATGGTAGTTTGCTGCACCTATCAACGCATTACCTAGGTATTAGCCTAGTATGTATTAGCTCTTTTCCCTAATGCCCTCTCCACCCACCTGCCCTCCCCCTGACATCTACAGCACCCAGTAGTCCCAGGCAATCTCCCATCCAAGTACTAACCAGGCCCAACCCTGCTTAGCTTCCAAGATCAAACAAGATTGAGCGCATTCAGAGTGATATGGCCACAGACTATTTTCTAATTAAAAAAGAAATTTTTTGGTAGAGACAAGATGTTGCTATGTTGCCCAGGCTGGCCTTGAATTTCTGGCCTCAAGAGATCCTCCCATGTTGGCCTGCCAAAGTGCTAGGATTATAGACATGAGCCACCATGTCTGACCTCTTTACTTTCAACTCCGTACTAAAATATACTTACCTATATTATGATTACTAATACATGGATTTTATTTCTACCATCTTACTTTGTGTTTTCTCTTTACAGAGCTTTTTCAATACTTTTTGTTCTCCTTTCTGTCCTGTTTTCCCCAAATGGTAAGCTACGTATTTTATTTTTTACCAATTTTCACCATGAATATTTAAGAATTATTTAAACTATTTTCAATCTAGCCTCCTTCCTACAAAGCTCTGTCCTTCTGTTGGATTTCCTCCATTAGCAAGTTATAGATTTTAACTGTTCTCTGACTACCCTTCAATTTTTACCTATTTAAAAAAATATTTTTCCTTCCAATTGATCAGGCAAAGAATTTCTTTTCATTTGCTAGGATTTTCATTCTAAAATCCCTAAATTAATAGTCAGTATTGCTAGTTTATACAGTCAATACTTATTTAAGTTTACCAATATGTTTACCGGTTTTATCTTTTTTTTTTTTTGGCTCATGATTGTTTGTTTCCTATCCCTTTCCTCCTGCAGTCAGTCGTCTTACTACTGTATACAACTTAATAGTTCTTACTCAACAGTCTGAGAATATTAACACCATTTTTATCTGAATGGCTTTATTTCTCCCTGGTATGTAGTTATCTGAATATAGTTATTTGGATTCAGAGCTAGTTATCTGAATATAGTTATTTGGATTCAGAGCTATTTTTCTTCAGCATTCTGAATATACTATGCTATTATATTTTGACATCTGCCTTTACTGAAGAAAATTGTTGTAAATATAATCTTCTTCTAAAAGCAAATCTACCTTTTTTCTCTAGTAGTTTTATCAGTTTTTTAAAAATCTTTGTAACACTATAATTCCAATACATGCATAAGGGTATGAATTTTTGTTTAATTTGCTGAGGACTCTTGTGCCTCTCTAACTCTGGAAAAGTCTCAACTATTCTCTTTGAATATTCTTCTTTCCTCTCCTCCCATTTTCTGCTTTCTGCTCAGGAGACAGTCATATGTTGGATTAACAGGTCTTATTCTATCTTCCATATCTTATTTATTAACTGCTCTTGTGTTTTCCATTTCCAAGTTTAGAGGATTTCCTCAGATCTAACTTTGGATTAATTTATTCTCTTCACTGTGTTTAATCTTTACCTTTAATCACTCTGTTCTTTTCTGTACTTCTTTTTTTTTTTTTTTTTTTTTTTTTTTTT
>NW_016107528.1:693080-713136 GCF_001604975.1 Cebus imitator | reverse complement strand
AGGCATGCACCACCACGCCCGGCTAATTTTTGTATTTTTAGTAGAGACTGGGTTTCACCAGTTGGCCAGGCTGGTCTTGACCTCCTGACCTCATGATCCACCCACCTCAGCCTCCCAAAGTGCTGGGATTACATGCGTGAGCCAACACACCTGGCCTTTTCTGTTAAGCTTCTGAAACAAATTGAGTCCTTTTCTGTTCCTTTTTTTTGAGACAGATTCTCATTCTCTTGCCCAGGCTGGAGTGGAGTGCTGCAATCTCAGTTCACTGAAACCTCCGCCTCCTGGGTTCAAGCAATTCTCCTGCCTCAGCCTCCTGAGTAGCTGGGACTACAGGTCTGTACCACTACACCCAGCTAATTTCTGCATTTTTAGTAGAGATTGGGGTTTCACCATGTTGGCTAGGCTGGTCTCAAATTCCTGACCTCAAGTGATCCTCCCGCTTCTGCCTCCCAAAGTGCTAGAATTACAGGTGTGAGCCACCGTGCTCAGCCAACATTAACATATTTTTAAAAGTAACATAACTCCTTCCAGAAGGTAAACTTTGCATTTCATAAGGGACAGCTGACAATCTCTTATAAATCTTCAAGACGTTTGGTGACAACATCTTCAGAAAAAAATTAGCTTATAAATCATCTAACCTTTGTATAAAAGTGAAAATCTTTTATTCATTTTTTAAAAAGTACTTACCAGGTAGTTACTATATTTCTATATACTAACAAATAAAATGAAAATGTTAAAATGATATCTATCACTAACATCAGCAAAAATGGCCAAACTCCCAATTTCACTATTCCAAAAAGGGAAGGAAAAAAATGGGCAAGAACTGCCAGAATTAACTTTTTCTAAACTCTAGAAATGAATCAAAGGCTTGAAGCAAGCAAGGGAGTATTTATTTAATTTAAAAAAAAAAAAAAAAAAAAGGCTGACTATTGGTAAGAACAGCAAATTTTGCTGCATTTTAACTTACCAAGTTCGATCTCCTGGCAAGTCCACTTATAAGTATATAATCAAAAGATTTGAAAACAGGAACTCAAACATAACTGTAGGTGAAATGTTCATAGCAGACTTACTCACAATAGTCAGAAAGAAGAAACAATCCAAATGTCCGTCAACAGGTGAATGGATAAAATGTGGTAAATACATATAATAGTATATTATTCAACCATTAAAAGAAATATAGTTTTGATATATGCTACAACATGAATGAACGCTGACAACAAGACACTAAGTAAAATAAGCCAATTACAACAGGACAGATATTGCATAATTCCACTTGTATGAAATACCTAAAATAGACTAATTTCATAGAGAACATGGAATAGAGATTACCAAAGACCAGGGTTAAGGGAGTATATGGGGAATTTTTGTCTAATGGAATACAAAGTTTCTGTTTGGGCGATGATAGTGAAGATAGAATATTGTGCTCTTAATGCCAGCAATTATACACTTAAGAACAGTTAATATGGGAAATTTTCTGTTATAGAGATCTTACCACAAAAAGCTGAAAATATCCCAAATTTCATGAAAACTATTAATCTATACATCCAAGAATCTCAACTCCAAGGAAGATAAACCCAGAAAGATCCACACCTAGATACATCAATATAAAACATCAATAAATGGTGCTAGAACAATTGGTTATCTATATGAAAAGAATTTGGACCCTACCTCATACCATCTATAAAAATGACCTCAAAATGCATCAAAGACTTAAATGTAAGAACTAAAACTATAAAAAACTTAAATATAAGAACTAAAACTATAAAAGGCTTAAATGTAAGAACTAAAACTATAAAATTCTTAGAAGGAAACAAAGGAAAATGTCTGCATGGCTCTGCATTAGGCAACACTTTTCTAGTCATAATATCAAAAGAACAAAAAAAGATAAACTGGGTTGGCTAAAAATTTTAAATTTTAGTGTTTCAAAGGGTACCATCAAGAAAGTGAAAAGACAATCCATAGGAGGTTATTAAACATTTGCAGGCCAGATGCAGTGGCTCACACCTGTAATCCCTACACTTTGGAAGGCCAAGACAAGAGAACTGCTTGAGCCCAGAAGTTTGAGACAAGCTGGGACAACATAGCGAGATGCCATCCCCACAAAAAATAAAAAAATTAGCTGGGCATGGTGGCACACACCTATAGTCCCAGCTACTCAGGAGGCTGAGGTGGGAGGACTGCTTGAGATCAGGAGGTTGAGGCTACAGTGAACCATGATTATGCCACTGCACCCCAGAATCTGGGTAACAGAGCAAGAGCCTGTCTCAAAAAAAAAAAATTTTTAGATAAATTAAAAAAAAATACACACTTCCAAATCATGTATCTGATAATACTCATATTGCGAATATAAAAATAAATCACAAAAAAATAAAAAGACAGCCCAATTGTTAAAATGAATGAAGGATCTGAACAGACATTTCTCCAAAGATACACAAATGGCCAATAAGCACATGAAAAGCTGTTCAACATCACGGTAATCAAAAAACGCAATCAAAACGACAATAAGGGCTGGGCGCTGTGGCACAGGCCTATAATCCCAGCACTTTGGGAGGCTGAGGCAGGCAGACTGCGTGAGCTTAGGAGTTAAAGATCAGCCCCGGCAATATGGTGGAACCCCATCTCTACAAAAAAAATACAAAAATTAGCTAGGTGTGGTAGTTCACATCTGTAGTCCCAGCTAGACAGGGGACTGAGGTGGAAGGATTATTTGAGCCTAGGAGGTTGAGGTTGCAGTGAGCCAAGATTGTGCCACTGCCCTCCAGCCTACATGACAGAATGAGACCCTGTCTCAAAAAAACAAAAAACAAAAAACAAAACAAAACAAAAAACCCCACGAGAGACTTCACATTCATTTAAAAAAAAAAAAAAAAACAGTAACAACTAGTATTGGTGGATGTGGAGAAATCAGAACACTCATAACACTGAGGGTGGGAATATAAAATGGTGCAGCTGCTACAGAATACAATTTGGTAGTTCCTCAAAACGTTAAACATTAAGAATTAGCATATGACACAGCAATTCCACTCCTATGTATACACCCCAGAAAAATGAAAACATAGGTTCACACAAAAACTTAATGAATATAGCAGCATTAGCCATGATAACACAAAAGTGACAACAACTCGAAACGTTAATCAGCTGAAGAATCAACAAATATGATGTAACCATACAACAGCAGAGCCTTCATGAATGGAATTGGTGTTCTTATAAAAGAAGCTCCAGAGAGCCGCACTGCCCCATCTACCATGTGAGGACAGAGAGAGAAGACACCATCTATGAACCAGGAAATGGGTCCTCACCAGACACTGAATCTGCTGGTACCTTGATCTCGGACTTCAGACTCTCTAGAACTGTGAGAAATAAATTTCTGTTGTTTATGAGCTATCCAGTTTATAGCATTTTGTTACAGTAACCCAAATTAAGATAGTTTTTTCTTCTGGAAATTGACTAAGCTGATTCTAAAAATCACAAAGGAATGCAAAGGACTAAAAATAACAGGCAATCTTGAGATTGTCATTTGTTTTACGTTGCTATAAAGGAATACCTGAGACTGGGAAATTTATGGAAAAAAAAAAAGGTTTATTTGGCTCATGATTTGATAACTGAAAACGTTCAAGATTGGGCATCCAGTAAGAGCCTCAGGCTGCTTCCACCCATGGCTGAAGGTGAAGGGGAGCTGATGTGTGCAGGATCATATGATGTAGAGGAAGTAGGGGGCACCAGGCTCTTTTTAACAACTAGCTCGCAAGGGAACTAACAGGGAACTCACTCAACACCCCTGCAAGGAGAATATAGGTCTATTCATGAGGGATATGAGCCCCCATGACCCAAACACCTCCCATTAGACCCTACCTCCAAATCTAGGAATCAAATTTCAACATGAGAAGGACAAATACCCAAACCATAGCACTTGAAAAACAAGCAATGCCATATATCAGGACCTATTATAAAACTACAATAATTAGATTGTGGGGCAATTGTACAAAAATAGAAAAAAATGACCAATGTAATAAAATCAAGAGAAACAGATATACATATATAAGCCACCTAATTTAGGACAAGGGCAACCCTGTAGTGCAGAGTGGAAGAGACAGTCTTTTCGATAAGTGACACTAGGTCAAATGAACATCCATATGGGAAAAAAAGTATCTTGAGTCCTATGTTATATACAAAAATAAACTCCAGATTGATTACAATTAGTTTTTCTTTTTTTAGATGAAGTCTCGCCCTGTCACCCAGGCTGGAGTGCAGCAGCGCGATCTCAGCTCACTGCAACCTCTGCCTCCCAGATTCAGGCAATTCTTCTGCCTCAGCCTCCCGAGCAGCTGGGACTACAGGCATGTGCCACCACACCTGGCTAATTTTTGTTTTTTTAGTAGAGATGGGGTTTCACCATATTGGCCTGGCTTAGCTCAAACTCCTGATCTCGTGATCTGCCTGCCTCAGTCTCCCAAAGTGCTGGAATTACAGGCATGAGCGACTGTGCCCGGCCTAATTTTTGTTTTTTTAGTAGAGATGGGGTTTCATCATGTTGGCCAGGCTGGTCTTGAATTCCTGACCTCAAGTGATCTGCCCACCTCGGCCTCCCAAAGTTCTGGGATTACAGATGTGAGCCACCATGCCCAGCCTATCTGCGCTATTCTTGCAACTTAAGATACCCAATAGATATCAAAGATACAGGCAAATGACTTGATGAAAGATGTTGTCCAAATGGCCAATAATCATAAGAAGTGCTCCACATTTCATCAGTCCAAAATATAGAAATTTAATACATAATGAGTACACCACCAGACAACCAGCATAATGGTTAAAATGAGAGAAAAAGAAAAAATATCAAGCATTGGTCAGAATGTGAAAGTGTATCTTAGTATAAATGCTGAAAACATTTGACAATACTATTAAAGCCAAAAATACACATTACCTATAACCTAGCAATTCTTCTTCTGAGTATGTACTAATGACATCCAAAAGAATACTAGAATGTTTACAGAAGCACCTTCATAATAGCCCCACACTGGAGGTAATCCAAATACCTACTTTTATTGAAACAACAGTAAAACAAAACAATACTAAACACACAAAGAAGGTAAACATAAAACAGTACATACAATATGATTCCATTTATATCAAGTATAAAAATACACTAAATTATTGTATGCTGTTAGAAGTCATAACAGAGGTTTGGGGGTAATGGGTCATTAGTGAATAACAAATGAACATGAAAAGGGGATTCTGTGGTGCTAGCAATTTGTATTTCATGACCTGAATGCGAGAGAAAAAAAAAAAGATCCATTAGAAAGTAAAACAAGCCCAGGCACAGTGGCTCATACCTGTAATCCCAGCACTTTGGGAGGTCGAGGTGGGCAGCTTACCTGAAGTCAGGAGATCAAGACCAGCCCAGCCAATATAGTGAAACCCTGTCTCTACTAAAAATACAAAACTTAGCCAGGCATGCTGGTACATGCCTGTAGTCCCAGCTATTGGGGGGGTGAAGGCACAAGAATCACTTGAACTCAGGAGGTAGAGGTTGCAGTGAGCCAAGATCATACCACTGCACTCCAGCCTGGGTGACAGAGTGAGACTCCAACTTCAAAAAAAAAAGTAAAAGAAGGCATTATTTTTGGGCTCTCTATTCTGTTCTACTGGTGTAGGTATCTGGTTTTGGACCAAGTACCATGCTGTTTTGGTTACCACTGCCTTGTAGTATAGTTTGAACTCAGGTAATGTGATGCTTTCCAGCTTTGTTCTTTGTGCTTGGAATTGCGTCGGCTATTCATGCTCTTTTTTGGTTCCATATAAATTTTAAAATCTTTTCTTCTCATTCTGTAAAGAATGTCATTGGTAGTTTGATTGAATCTGTGACTTGCTTTGAGCAGTATGGCCATTTTAACACTACGGTGGATAGGAATGCTACTGATTTTCATACATTGATTTTGTATTCTGAAATTCTGCTGAAATAATTTATCAGATTAAGGAGCTTTGGGGCAGAGACTACATAGGGTTTTCCAAGTATAAAATCATACCATCTGCAAACGGGAATACCACACACCTACAACCATCTGATTTTGACAGGGTTGACAACAAGAAGCCATGAGGAAAGGATTCCTTATTCAATAAATGGTGCTGGGATAACTGGCTAGCCACATGCAGAAGACTGTAACTGGACCCCTTCCTTAGATTGTATACAAAAATCAATTCCAGATAGATTAAAGAACAACATGTAAAACCTAAAACTATAAAAACCCTGGAGATAACCTAAGAAATACCATTCTAGACAAAAGACCCTTGCAAAGATTCTGCGACGAAGATGCCAAAAGCCACCACAACAGAAATAAAAATTGACAAATGGGACCTAATTAAATGAACAAATTCCTGCACAACAAAAGAAACTATCAACAGAGTAAACAGACAACCTATAGAATGGGAGAAAATATTTGCGAAGTATGCATCCAACAAAGGTCAAGTATCTAGGATCTATAAGGAAATTAAATGTAAAAGCAGAAAAACAACTCCATCAAAAAGTGGGCAACGGACATGGACACATTTCAAAAGACAACATACAGCCAACAGGCAGATGAAAAAGTGCTCAACATCACTAACCATCAGAGAAATGCAAATCAAAACCACAATGAGATATCATCTTACACCAGTCAGAATGGTTATTAAAAAATCAAAAAATAACAGATGCTGACGAGGTTGCAGAGAAAAGGGAATGCCTATACAGTACACTGCTAGTGGGAGTGCAAATTAGTTCAGCCATTATGGAAAGCAGTGTGGCGATTTCTCAAAGAACTAAAACAGAACTACCATTCCATCCAGCAATCCCAATATTGGGTATATACCCAAAGGAATATAAATGATTCTACCATTAAGACATATGTACATGTATGTTCATCACAGCACTATTCACAACAGCAAAGACAGAATCAACCTAAATGCCCACCAACAGTAGACTGGACAAAGGAAGTATGGAACACATGCACCATGGAATGTTATGCAGCCATAAAAAAGAATGACACACTGTCCTCTGCAGGAACTTAAACGGGGCTCCATTATTCTAAGCAAACTAACACAGAAACAGAAAGCCAAATACTGAATGTTCTCACTTATAAGTTGCAGCTAAACATTGGGAACAGGTGGACACAAAGAACGGAACAACAAACACTGGGACTTACTTTAGGGTGGAAAGTGGGAGGAGGTACAGGGTTAAAAAACTACCTATCAGGTACTATGCTTATTATCTGGGTAATGAAATAATGTGTATACCAAAACCCCCTGACATGCGATTTACCTAGATAACAAACCTACACATGTACCGCTGAACCTAAAAGTTAAAAAAAAAAAGTGAAAGGAGGGGCACCTACTGAATATTCACTCAAATATTAAAAGCAGAAAACATATACCAAAGTATTTTTCTTCAAAGGTTTTTGCCATCAGAATTTTTCATCCAGCTCTTTCAAAATCAGTTTTATCAGTTTAGTATCTCTGTCTTAAATACAAATTGTTCCAAAATGTGGTCCTTACCGCCTCTCTTGGAAAACCCTCTGTTCCGTGTTTGATTGTCTTCACAGTCATTACTAGATTCTTAAATAAAAATTTAACATGTAAATAGCATTTAAATAATTAACTTGATGCAATATATAAAGAATAGCACTGTCACAAGGTAAATTAGTAAGAAAATAAAATATTTTCATAAGTTAAAATGTAAAAATTTTATTTCTTCAAATAACTTTAACAACAGATACATAAAGACGTTACTCAGAGTCAATTCCCTATACAAATCATCTCATGTATCTAGATATTAAATGTTTATTATATTAAATTGAGAACCTACTATTTGCCAAGCATTATACTACGCAAAAAAACATCAAAAAAAATTAAAAATTTCAAAAAATTTCAGTTTGACCAAAAATGATTTCAGGAATAGCTGAACTATCAAGTAATCAAGTGGTTCTCAAATATGGTCCACAGACCACTAGACTGTTCTACTTATAATGTCATATATTTTGTGTAATTTTTTTTTTTTTTTTTTTGACTCCAGAGATGTAGTCTGCTCTGCTGTGCAGCCTAGAGTGCACTGGTGTGATCTCGGCTCACTGCAACCTCTGCCTCCTGGGTTTAAGCAATTCTCCCACCTTAGCCTCCTGAGTAGCTGGGATTACAGGCACCCGCCACCATGCCAGACTAATTTTTGTATTTTTAGTAGAGATGTGCTTTTGCCATGATGGCCAGGCTGGTCTTGAACTCCTGGTCTCATGTGATCTGCCTATCCTGGCCTCCCAAAGTGCTTGGATTACAGGCATGAACCACCACACCTGGCCAATTTACTGTTCTTAATAAACTTGAGACATTTGTGCCTTCTTAAATATATGCAAACTTTCCCTCATTCATCATAATGAAATAATCTGAGGATATCCTAGCTTCTCCATTTTTAATGATATTAATATGTAACATTCCCAGAGTTTTAAAATAGTGGTATGAGTGATTACTATACTGAAGGCTGCCTGAAAACTACCTGGAGAGTTGGCTAAAAATAAATTTCTAGGCTGGCTGCAGCAGCTCACACCTGTAACCCCAGCACTTTGGGAGGTAGAGGTGGGCAGATAATGAGGTCAGGAGTTCGAGACCAGCCTGACCAACATGGTGAAACCCTGTCTCTACGAAAAATACAAAAATTAGCCAGGTGTGGTGGCATGCTCCTGTAATACTAGCTACTCAGGAGGCTGAGGCAGGAGAATCGCTTGACCCCGGGAGGTGAAGGTTGCAGTGAGCTGAGATCATGCCACTGCACTCCAGCCTGGGTGACATGAATTCATTCATTCATTCATTCATTCCTAGGCCCCATTCCCAGAAATGTTTATTCTAAAAGGAATAATTTTTCACAATTTAAAAGTTCTATGTTATTACTATAACATCAAGATTTCCAGAAGATTCCAAAAAAGTCACATTTGGGAAATACAAAGATGGTTTCAAGGAAGCTTTGTACATGTCACTAATATTTAATATCTGGGAACATTAAGTCATAATAATGAGAGCAAGTCACTAAACAGCTTGCAGGCTATTAGCTAAGTTCCTGTGTAAAAGTCCCAATCCACTTAACAACTAATATTGTTCTACAATAAACAGTGACCCAAAGCTCTTGTTGCAAGCTTCTATTTGAGCTGTAGCTGACAACTGGCAAACAATACTAAAGAGCCATTAACAAGATAACTTTCTGGAAAGTAGGACTTAATACAGTGGAGAAGGGAAGGGCAGGAAAGAAAGAATTTTACAAAAGTTGGCCCTGGAGTAATGATGATGATCACTAATATTTACTGCCTTAGAGAAAAAAAAATATTAATCTAGAACCCGGCAAGGAAGAGTCTCACAGTATCTTTGGCCAATTATTTCCCTAAAATAAACCTATAGTTATTTTGATCACATTGGGAATAGACATAGAAAACATTAAGAGAAGTTGGGTGATGGGTGCATGAAAAACCTCTGTACTATTTTTGCAACTTCTTATAAATCAAACTATGTCAAAATAAAAAAAATATTTTAAAAAAGAAGTGATCTCTAAGAGTTAGGAAATAAAGCTAAGCAAACAAAAATGAGATAATGATCCCAAGATTAGTTACAACCTATTAATGATATAAAAATAACAACACATAAAGAAAGTATGTGCCTGGCACTGTTTTAATTGTATCACATGTATTAACTTTTTAAATTTTCACAAAAACCTTGTGAAGTTGATATAATAATCATTTTATAAGTAGGAAAAATGAAAAACAGCAAGTTACATGCTTTTTCAAAATAATTAAGGAGGAGGATCTAAGTTTCACACCTAGGGTGTTCAAATCCAATATCTGAGTTCCTTCTCACTACAATATACCAGCTTAAGGAAAACAGATTACAGGAGAAAAAACTTAAAAACACTCTATTCATTTGTGTGCAGAGTAAAAAGCTTCTACTATGAGCTCAGAACCTGGGCTTATTAGCAATTTGAAAGAATGAAAGAATTCAATCCAAATATCTTTTTTTTTTTAATTTTTATTTTAGGGGAACTAAGAATGAAAAAAGAAGAAAGTAGACCAGAAGAAAGCAAGCAGGTCACTTTGGAGAGAGGTTCTCTCAAATGTTGTGAGAATTTGTATTCAAAAGCTCTCTGGTCCACCATCTCTAGAAAGGAGTCAAGTGGGTAGAAAGGTCTTTGTATAAGTAGAAATGATCTTGAATATTAAATGAGTTAAAAGTTGAGAGATCAGAATAGAAACAAATAGAAATGGAAAAGAGTAAAACTGATGGTATTTTTCTTCTCTCACAAATACTATTTCTATGTCACATATGTTTTCATTTGAATTAGGAGAAAAACAAGAGAAGCAAGGAGAGAGACTGGGGGTAGTATGGAGAAACAATCTCGTTTGATAATTAAAATCCCACCTTATATCAAAAGAGTTTTAAGGTGATCAGGTCTAGGCTTGATTTTGACTTTGGGAATCAAAGTGTATAAAAAGATCAAGCTTCAAATATTTAATGAAGAAAGATAGATGGCATTTGAGTGTTTATCATGAATGTATCTGGTATTGAGCTATATGCTTTTACATGCATTCTCACTTAGTCTGCCTAACCACCTATAAAATGAATACCTTCCATTCTGTGGAATAGAAAATTGGCTTAGAAAAATTAACTTGTTCTACTTCAACTAGCAGGTAGCCAGGCAGAGACATGAAGCCAATTTTGGCACCCTAAAATGTTCTGTTATAAAGATTTCATACATCAATGGTTACACCAAAGGAGGTATCAGAATCACCACAGATGATTTTAAAACAGGCTTCAAAGCCTCACCCAAATCTACTCAATCAGATTTGGGAATGCACTGTTTATGGTAGTCCATCTTCTGGTAACATTATTTTCATCATTCTCTATATTCCTGCAGAGTGTCAGTACCTTCGATGGAAATGTCTTTAATTTCAGCATTGATTTACATTCTCATGAAACTTTTTCTTAGATTTATTTGAATTGAAATATGACCCTAACACATCATAAACTGTATTTATATATAGCGAAGTTTCAATTCGTGACTACTTCTTTTTACTATTTGTCCACATTTTCTTAAGTTTCAGAGCATTCAAAAGTTGTACCTCATAGATTAAGGCAGATGGCAACAGGCCAAATTAGGATGCCTGAATTCTTTATGTACAAACCAGTAATATCCTTAGTTAAGGCTTTGGATATAGCTGCTTCATAAAATCTGGTTTAAATAAGTTAGAATTAGACCAGACTAAAATACTTGCTCTTAATTTCTCTTTTTAAGCATGTACTTTTGACGTTAAATCTTAAAACACAAAAATATTGACCTTACCTCTCCAGAAACCAGAGCTATCACCATCTTCAAACCTGCTGTTTGAAAAACCTATACAAAATATAAAATGAAATAATTTCCTGTACCTCTGTGGTTAAAAAAATAATCACCACCACACAGGGACTACTATGATAAGCCATATACAATTGTATATATAGTTATCACGTATAAATTCACTCAACAATTTCTACTTTGTGTCAATTTATCAACTCCCTTCTTTTAAGATTAAAAACAACTTTCTTTTCACCCAATTCTATATTACCTCAATTGTTATATGCTCCTCTATACGCACATGGGCAAAATAGAGGAATATGTCAGTATAACCACTATATGCTTTCTATTTCAAACTATCAAAATTCCTAACATTTTACAAACTCAATCTCTTCGTCTGTTAAAGACAATACAACTAAATTATAATCCAATACTGAGTGATTTTCTGCTTAATAACATGAAATTTTTTGTTTACTCTTTTTTAAAAAGTCATTAAATTTTGCTTTCAAATTTCTTTTTTTTTTTTTTTTTTTTTTTTTTTTTTTGTCTCACGTGATAATGCTAGGGCAGTGAAAAACAAGGGCTTATTTGGGTAAGGAAACAAAGGCACAATTGAACTTGCTATTCCGTAAGTAAGAGAGAGCAGATATTCTACAAACAAAAAATGACAGAGTAATTCATCACCCAAAGGGTATTTCTTGTTTTACTAATAGTCCAAGCAACACATCCAAATTGCACTGAAAAAGAAAGTGTCGGGGGCAGGGACAGCCTGTTCCACTAGAAATAATAATCTGTTCATAAAATAAGACAAACGCAGAAAATTATCAAAATGTCATTCTGGTTTTATTTTTGGACATGTAGCATGTTTTAACAAATCAGTTTTTCATGGGCAACCTTTTGAAACATCAAAAGAAATACCATGTATTTTTCACAAATTTCTCATCACTGTAAATTCACTTTAAAATCAACGTAAGTAGCAAGGTGGAGCAATGTGTTTCCACATACTGACCAGTTCAACACTGACAGTGACAAGGTATCCAGGAAGGTTGAAAATTAAGATTTACGTAAAACAAATTTACTTCCNCATGAATATTGGCACTGTTTATTTCATGTTTATATGTGAGTTTCTATGCATAAAAATCCCAGTAAGACTGAATGGTTTAGATCAGTCCATTTTTCCCCAACAAAAGAATCCCTAACTTCTAGATTTTAAAAATTGCACTCTTGCTTTTGCGTTTTAGTACAAACAGAACACAAATATATTTCTTTTATATCAGTGCAACCAGTTAATAGGCATGTTATTTTTTAAAAAGTAATAAATTTTGTGAATGTTATTTTAAAAAATCCTATACAGAATCACAACACTGTCAGAATCTATGTAGTGCACGCATAAGTGCCTCATTATTTTGAATTCACAGTTCTTTTCTCACAAAAACCTCAAGAGTTCAAAGAATTAATAATACACACCATGTGGATAATTTGGGGTTAAAAAACCCGTGGCTCTGGGCAACAATAATTACAGTTAATAACATACACCCACAAAGACTGTTCCTAAAATTTTCAACTTGGTTTGCTATAAATAAAACATTCTGAAGTAAAGTCTTCTGCACACTGACAATACTTATCAGACATCAGCGAGGCCACAGTGAAGGGGAGTGACTTACATTAAAAGGACAGGGTAGCAGCTGGTTTTGGGATGGCATACCTCATACATTCTGCTCAGAAAACACGAAGGCATTTACAGAAAACTCAATTATGCACTGACAAATATGGAGGGCTTCTCTGCACTATCAACAGTGATCTTGGTCCCCAGTATTTAAAAAGCAAAAAATATCTTCATAAACACAACTGAAGATGAAGGCTCTATCCAGGAGAATGCATACAATAGGATCAAAGAAGTACTAGTAGTGTGTCGGTGATTTTTTTCCTGGCATTAACTGGCATGAGCATTTTTGGCATGTTGGATATTTAACTATCTCATGTCAACCATGACTACGATTAAGTAAGCCATCTGAATGGTAAACAAAGAGTGAATACACCCCCGGTCCTTAACAGCAGGGAGCATCTAGTTCAACATTCTACACAGAGCAGTTGTTCAAAATGTGCTGGTAACTGATGGACTATCTTACTCAACGAGCCTGTTAATTATATGTAACACCTACTGAGTGAACCTAATAAATGCTTAAAGACATGACTTACATGTCTAATAAATGTATATGAATATGACTTAAAATAGTTCATATAATTGTTGTACTTCTCTAAAGAAAACTTGTAAACATCTGGTGAGTGTCTAATGGTACAGCATTAAAAACTGGCCAAAAAATGCCCAGAAAACATTTGGCCCTTCAGCACCCAAAGCTCTCAAAATATAATGTTAAACATCTCTGCTACAGGGATTTCAGTAGTCTGAAAAATTTCATACCTGAGTGGCTTAAATGTTGTCTTCTAAATTTCAAATAAGTGCAAGAAGTTTTACACTCAGGAATTGCATAAGTTTTTATCTTTCCTCAACAGAAAACATTGAATGATATAGAGGTAGCGTAACTTACTGAATTAACTTTAAAAAAACAAAAACCCCCCCAAACCAAGGTTATTTTCCACAGTCTTAATAGAGCTATTACAAATGTTTAAAATCTCACAATCGAGGCTTTCTTCTACCTAGTTTTAGATATCTCACTATTCCGACCCCTTCTTTTACTGTGAGAATATTTATGAGTCCAGGCACCCCGTGGCCCAGTGGCATCTACTGCAACATCAATGACAGAATCTGGAGTCATCCAACTCAAGAAAATGAGGAAGAGGAAGTTGAAAACAGCCAACAATGCAAAGATGTAGCCTGTTACTGGGCCGCAGTGAGAGGTAAGTCTGTCTAGTCGTTTGTCCATTGGCAACACAGCTTCCACTGACACCCGGTCATATACCTTTTCAGTTCTTTCCGCAACATTCCTCCAGGTGTAGAAAGTCTTTACTATGTTATGGATATTTTCTGGAGCTGGCAATGTCCCTGACTTCAGTTGGAAAATCGCTTTTTCCTGTCCTTCACACAAAGATTTTACTGAAGGCTCACACAAAATAATAAGGTTTTCTGGAAGCACCTCAGGAATACCACCAACCTTGGTACTTACAACCTTAAAAAGAAAGAAAGAACATATGCTCCACCATAATCATCAAAACCAGTTAAGACATTATTATGGAATGTGTCTCATTATTTTTCAAAATATACAGAAACCCCAACCATGTATGCCCTTAATGCTTTTTACCTGTAAACCACAACTGGCTGCTTCCACGATCGCCATGCAGAACGCTTCAGTAAGGGAGGTATTAAGAAGAACATGTCCTTGAACTAAGACATCTCTAACATCCTTGTGTTCTAAAGCTCCCAAAAGACGCACCCTGTCATGTAGCTGGTATCTTTCCCGAACTTCTTCCAAGATGATTCTCTTTGGTCCCTCTCCTCCAATTATGAAATTTAAATCTGGATATTTCTGACAGAGTTCAGGTATTCTACCACTAAGCAAATCAGTCCCTGAGCAATGGCAGACTGTGAAAGAGGGTCGTGGCTGTAGACTTGTTGTACATGACTTTCAGAGGCAAGTAATAGACTTTGAGGCCATTAGTGAGGTAACGGATGCCTTTTTGATTTCCATAAGCATGGGTGACAATTATAACCTTATGCCCTCTTCCAATCAGGCACTGAGAGAGCTGGTAAATGTGGCTTTCCACACCTCCCATATTTGGGTAGAAAAAGTCAGATACCATGCATATATTATGGGTACGGGTTCTACATGTGTAAAGACTTCCAGGGCTAACACAAGAGAGTGTAGCTGAGTCAGGATGGCCATCCCCACCTACTCCTCTATAGGCCATGCTGAGATGGTTTAGGCATCAGTTCTTAGAGCAACCTAGTTAAGAGATGTGTCCTCTATTACCGGCAAGTTCCATGGCCGTCAGTGTCCGGACCTCCCGCGGCTTCAGCCGGAGTCCCTCCCCTCTGTCCTCAAATTTATTTCTTAAAAACCTATGTCTAAGAGTTATGTATCTCTGGAGCATACAGACATGTCTCCAGAATTAATTTTAAAAGCATTCATCAGTAATCTTTCATAAAATTTAAAAATGTTTTTAATAAATTTTAATAAAATAGTCTTTGGTGTAAAGGCACTTAGGGAATATATACCTTAAAATCAAATGTCAATATGGAATGTCTGTCAATCAGTATTTAAACTCAATTATTTAAAAAAACTCAAGTTTTGATTGTAAGATATCATAAGTAATCACCTCTGTTTCCAAAACTCTTTCCAGCTCCAAAACCACCCATTGCAGACGTATTTCCTCTTTTATTAGATTCGCCAGCATCTAAAAAAGGTCAGATAGTGAAAATTCTTAACATATAAAATTAAGTGTGTCATCATCAAAAACTAAGAATTAAATGAATTTTTGGCATAAAGGGACTCCCAATAATGGAAACAGAGTAGCATAGAAACTTAATTAATATACCTGCGACTTAAAAAAAAAACTCTTAAATTATGATATCAAGATAAAAACAAATCTACTACTGGTGAAATATAGTTTTCTACTAGTCAGTATTATATTGGAGACCTTCTATCAGAAAAATTCTGCTCCGTAGTTTTCTATATGTTGAATCCTTACCCTGACAGAGCCAGCTATTACACTCTGCTCTGTGTGAGTCATTGCTATTGAAAATTTTATACTCATGTCCTGTTAAACTCTATTTTTTATTTTCCTATTTCTTATATTTCTCATAACCTTTCCACTTTTAAAATTAAAACAAGGGGCTACATAGGGGAAAAAACCTAAGACTGACTACTAATCCCCTCCTGGCCTCCCCATTTGGCCATACTATTTCCCCATACTAACCTTCTTAGCTTTGTTTCTCACTACATAATTCTAAACACTCAACATGTTAATTCACAACAAACAACTCCAATACTCCACACTGTCAACTCCTAATATTCTGTATCTTTGTACATGCTGTTCCTTCGGCATGGTATTCCCTGCTTTCCTACTTGTCTTACCAAACTTCATTTCATTCTTTAAAAAACCAATTTTGTGAAGTCTTCCTTTAGCACTCCAGTCATAATTTATCCTTCTTCCATATTCCCACAGCATACTATCTGTACCTTTTAAAAGCAGTATTTCTTTCCATATGTTTCTCTACCACTAAATTAAAAATCTCTATGGCAGAGATGTGATAGCAAAAAGCACAATTATTTGAAATAAAAAATTACAAAAATAACAGGAGAGGCATCCAAAACAGCATAAAATGATGTTTTAAACTATCACTGGGAACAAAATTAAAGCATTCCCTGTGATCCCTATGAACTGTCTTACTCATCTCTGTAATACCCTCATAGAGAGGAGTTAAAAGGGATCTGGGTATCTCCTAAGACCACATGTAAAATTGTGTATGCCCACTATAAAAGTGTTTTCATCAGATTTCAAAGATGTGTGATTCAAGAAGTCAAAGCTACTCAGATATACTTCACAGGATATAACAAGCTAGTCAATATTATATTTTAAGCAATTAAGAGTCAACTTCAAAACCCACATTTTTAGTTAAGCAAGTTTTACTGAAAAGAAAATCAGATTGGAACTATATGTTAGAAGAATCATAAGAAAAATGTTATACTCATGGGTCTACAAATGTCCCAAGTTATATACAATATAAAGCTAATTTTTTTAAGTATTAACAACTGAGAGTTCAGTCAGAAATTTTATGTGTATTTTAACATAAAACATGAAAATAATTTGTGGTAAAAATATGCCTCAGTGATGATTTTCTCATTCAAAAAGGTTTTATTCAATATTTAGAAGCCTGTATCAAAATATCATATAACCTCTTCTAAATATAATTTTAAAATATATCTAAATACTAAATATGTTCCTAAATGTAATAATAAAATATAATGTTAAGTAGTAGCTAACAAAACTTCATTTGAATCTCTTAACACAATTACATGGTCCAAATAAGCAATGCATCTTACATAATATGCAGGCTTAAAAACCAAAACATAAGTATATATTTGAATAAATTATTTCCATTAGTGGCAGAAACATGTCAAAATATAAAACTCAAATTTGTGTTCATTGTATTTAAATGAGTAAATTTTTCAAATGTCAAATAAAACATCATGCATCAAATTTTAGTTTCCATAACAAAAATATCTGTAAATATCAATAAATGTTTCAAAAAATAACATCTCATAAATTCAAGAATAAGTGTCAAGTATGGTTACTAAATAGCCCTAGCATCTCCTATGAGAAAAAGAATGACCATATGAATTTTCAAATAAATTTAACTTGAAGTTCTAATATGTTATTGCACTATAATAAGATATATATAGTGCAGAATATTTCTAGCATGTTAATATTAAGTCTAAAAATGGACTGTAGAAAGGTTTTTGGCTGTGTCATTATCTGTCATTTCAGGTGGTTGTTCTAAAAGTAAAATTTAAAACTCCAATCATGGCAAAATAAACTATTAAAAAATTAGTACTAATGTGCCAACAAATGTTTCCTATACTGCCTTTTCTTGAAAAATATAAAATTCAAGAAAGAGTCCTTCTCATCTCTAATCCCTGAAGCTTTTACAAACATTCTTCCATCTCAATTGTTGGAAATCAATATCATAAACATGTTAAGCAGCCGCTCTAGGCCAGGCATGGTGGCTCACACCTGTAATCCCAGCACTTTGGGAGGCCAAGGCAGGCAGATCACGAGGTCAAGAGACGGAGACCATCCTGGCCAACATGGTGAAACCCCATCTCTACTAAAAAATACAAAAATTAGCTGGGCATGGTGGTATGTTCCAGTAGTCCCAGTTACTTGGTAGGCTGAGGAAGAAGAATCACCTGAACCAGGGAGTCAGAGGTCGCAGTCAGCCGAGATCACACCACTGCACTCCAGCCTGGAGACAGAGTGAGACTCCATCTCAAAAAAAAAAAAAAAAAGAAAGCAGCAGCTATGTGAAGCTTCTGTCCATCCAACCTATCTATCCATCCAACCAATCTGTCTGAACAACTTAACACTACTCTCTGTCCCAAAAAGGAGGTAACTCAGCAAAAAGAAAATTGAACTTGGAAAAATGATGAACTCATTATCTCAACACAAAGTCTAATATACACTGTGTTACAACAGACTTAGTTTTGTACCAAACGGCCATGAAAACCTCTATACATCCTATTATTCAACAGCTCAGCAGATTAAGGAAAGACAAAGATGCTTACCTCTGTTTCCAAAATTCCGCCCAGAGGCAAATCCACTTTTCACGAAATGATCTCTTCGAGGTCTATCATCCATTTCTAAAGCAAACAACATTTTGAAGTAAGTCAAATAAAAATTATCTAGTACTTGCAAACCTTAAGCCTTGTCAATGTGCCACACGTGGCAAAGGAGGAGTTTTATATAGCAGTAAAAAAGATGACAAACAGCTCAGTTTAAAAAAATTGGCTGTGACTGTGAATAGACAGCACTCCAAAAGAAAAATAAATGGTGAGTAAATCTCATTCATAATTAACGAATTAGACAGCAAAAAACAGCAATTTTTAACCTAATAATTGAATGGAAAACAATCCTTTCCATTCCCTGAAAGAAAACAACAAAATAATTAAATTTTTTAAAAATGGAAAATAGTCTTAAGTTTGCTAATACTCAGAACAAGGACACAGGGCAGCAAGCACAAAACACACACTGTATTTAGATTATAAACTAGATCAATCTTGATCCTAATTTAAAAGGCATACACTCTGAAAGTAGAGTAAAATGAATTTCTCCTCTGGATATAATCACATGGTTACACTGACAGACATAAAAAGTTTTGTTTTCTTTTTTGTTTTGTTTTTTTGAGATGGAGTCTCACTCTGCCGCCCAGGCCGGAGTGCAATGGCTCACTCTTGGCTCACTGCAACGCCTCCTGGGTTCAAGCAATTCTCCTGCCTCAGCCTCCCAAGTAGCTCGGATTACAGGTGCATGCCACCACACTCAGCTAATTTTTGTATTTTTAACCAGAGACAGGGTTTCACCATGTTGGACAGGCTGGTCTCCAACCCCTGACCTCGTGATCCGCCCACCTCAGCCTCCCAAAGTGCTGGGATTACAGGCATGAGCCACTGCACCTGGCTATAAAAAAGTTTTTATAAGCGCTGTCTGTAATACCAAATAAATGATCAACGCGAAATATAGAAATTATGGTCATCCATAGAATACTATGCACATGGATTTCATAGAAATATACAGCATTCAACATTAAAGAGCTGACATTCTTCAACAATGGAAAGAATGTTTATAAACTGGCCATGTAGAAAGCCATAATGCAAATTCACCAAAAGAGTTCAAAAATCAATTCACATACACAAGATTATCTTATCACGATGCAATCAAATCAAAAGCTTTTAAATATGAAAAAAAATATTTAAAATCCCATTCAGTGATTTATTTTTAAAAACACTTCTATATAACTCCGAGCTCAAAATAAATCACAATGAAAGTTTAGAAATAAATATTATAAAAATGTGACTTATCAGTATTTAAATATTTATACTAGAAAATGAGAACTTAATAAGCTTAATAACCATCTCAACAAGAATATTAGAAAAACAAAGTAAATCACACAAAAGTAGAGGAAATAAGGAGGCCGGGCGTGGTGGCTCACGCCTGTAATCCAAGCACTTTGGAGGCCAAGGCGGGTGGATCACCTGAGGTCAGGAG
>NW_016107528.1:677385-692875 GCF_001604975.1 Cebus imitator | reverse complement strand
TGCGTACCTGTAGACCCAGCTAGTCAGGAGGTTAAGGTAGGAGGATCACCTGAGCCCAGGAATTTGGGGCTGCAGTGAGCTGTGATTAAATCACTGCACTCAAGCCTGGGCAACAGAAAGAGATCTTGTCTCTCTCTCTCTCTCTCTCTCTTTTTTAAGGAAACAAAATAATATAGTAGCTCAAAAAGCCAAAACCTGGTTCTTTGAAAAGACCTATAAAATTTGCCAAGGTAACAAATTACTAGAAGACTAATAAGGAGGTTAAGGGGAGAACAGAGATATAAAGACACAAATGAACAGTATTAGGAATGTGTTTTAAAAGAATCTCAAAGATGGAAGATAAAGACATCTAGAGAACTTCTCAACAACTTTGTTACCAAATGAAAAGAAATAAAAAAGTTCCTAGAAAATTAACTCACCAAAAATGACTCAAGAATCAATAAAAAAAAAACCCAAGTGCCCTACAGAAACTACTTAAATATCTGCATCAGAAAGATGCAGGGAGATTGGGTTTTACAGGTGAGTTCTACCAAACTCTCAAAGGACAAATCATTCAAATGTCATACAACTTTTCCAGGAAACAGAGAAATTACTCACCAACTCATTCTACAGACCAACATAACCTTGATATGAAAGTTCAAAAGAAAATTATAAACCTCTTACTCATAAGTATATACAAAATCTCAAAAACAAATATTAGCAAACCAAACCCAACAGTAAACTGAATGGATAAAATATATTATGACTAATTGGGTTTATCCCAGTATGCAAGGGTATTGAACATTGGAACATCTAAAAAAGGCAACCTACATTAATAAAAAAATAAACTGATCTTTCCAGATAAAAGTATGACATAATTTAACACCATTCATGACTTAACATATATTTAGCAAACTAAGGAAAGGTGACAATTTGTTCATAACAGCAAAATGGGAAACAACCCAAATGTCCATGAGAATTCTTTGTTTTGTTTTCTGAGACAGTGTCTTGCTCTGTTACCCAGGCTGGAGAGCAGTGGTGCGATTTCCCCTCACTGCGACCTCCGCCTCCTGGGTTCAAGCAATTCTTCTGCCTCCTCAGCCTCCCGAGTAGCTGGGACTACAGGCGTGTACCACCACATCCAGGTAATTTTTGTATTTTTCTGTAGAGACATGGTTTCACCACATTGGCCAGGCTGGTCTCAAACTCTTTCCTGGCCTCAAGTAATCCACCCACCTCAGCCTCCCATAGTGCTGGGAATACAGGCGTTGAGCCACCATGCCTGGCCAGTAATGTTCTTAAAATGGGTGGTGGTTCAAAACATTAAGCTTTATGGCTTACATATGACATTTTTAATACAATAGATTTTTTTAAATAGAAAGTTCTTTAATAAAAATTCTATAATGAAGTCACAGGGAAACAATTATTCTTGGGAATCCTACCTCTCACTAGTTGGAAAAGAAGTCATTATATGAAAAGATACTTGCACACACGTTTACAGCAGCACAATTCACAGTTTTAAAAATATGGAAACAGCCCAAATGCCCATCAATCAATGAGTGTATACACACACACACACACACACACACACACACACACACACGAATACTATTCAGCCATAAAAAGAAATAATGGTATTTGCAGCAACCTGGATGGAACTGCAGACCATTATTCTTAGTGAAGTAACTCAGGAATGGAAATAGCATATATTCTCACTCACAAGCAGGAGCTAAGCTATGAAGAAGCAAAGGCATAAGAATGATACAATGAATGGACTTTGGGGACTTGAGGGACGGCGTGGGGGGTGTGAGGGATAAAAGACTACAAATTGGGTACCATGTCTACTGCTCCAGTAATGGGTGCACCACAATCTCACAAATTACCACTAAAGAACTTACTCATCTAACAAAATACCACCTGTTCTCCAAAAACCTACGTAAATAAAAATTAAAATGATGGTACAAAAGTAGCAGGTTCTAAAAATTAACCCAGTTTACATTGTTATTAGCACGTAATCCTGAGGAAAATATATAATCATTTCCTTTCCAATTCTTAGCAGTTTTAAATCTCACAGTAGTTTCAGGGATTAGTGCTCTCACTTTCATGAATGTAATAAAATACTGTCACTGATATATATCATGGCAATCCCCATAATACATATTATACATAAAGATTCTACAATGAAGTCACAGGATAGAATAAAAGCACAGCAATAAAAATAAAGAAGTCACAGCAATAAAAATAAAGAAGCCCCCTAATACTAATAAATGATGAGGTATAGATGCTCTTCTTGAATACTATGAAACCCACCAAAATAAAACAAAAGAAATAAAGTCCATTTAAAATGGATTTAGTGTGTTAGTGTACACAATCACCAACAACTAGCCACAATGAATATCTCCCAATATCGTTATACTTGGACCAAATCCAGAGAAGAGGCCCGAATATTGAACAAGAACTTAAAAAAAAATCCATATACTAAAAAACCACTAAGTAAAAGAACTCAATTATGTATGAGACTTCAGTATGAGCTCTAAGGACTCAATAATCTTCCAACCTTTCTCCACAGAGATCTGCCTAAACCAGAGTGAAAAAATTAAAGGAAGATGAGAAAAGACTTGGTGGTAAAGAGTTTAACTAAAGTGGTACTAAGGGCTGCCAGCTGTCCTGACTTCTAATCCTTTTCATTATCCCAAGTAGCTGAAACACTAAACACTTAGAATTCAGTGTCAAGTCATTCAAGTAGAGACTTCAGAGTATAACAGTAATGTGCATACAAATTACCTGGTGATCGCATTAAAACATACATTCTGATGCAGTAGTACTGGTTGGGCATGAGATTCTTAATTTCTAAGAAGTTTCTAGGTAACGCCAATGCTACCGTTCTGTCAATCACATTAAGAGAAGATTCTTACGTCCACCAAAAGACATTAACTAGAAAACATTCTTAAGAGAACCATTTGTAATAGGCAAATACTGGAAACAACCCAAATGACCATCAATATTTTAATTTACAGTATATTTACATAGTGGAATATCATACATCCACAAATAACCTATAACTACTTCTAACAACTTGGAGAAAACCTCAACACAAGAAGAGCATAATGTATGATGCCATTTTATATGACTGCCATTTATAGGGAAAACTGATCTATGCTGTTAGAAATCACAATAGTAGTCACCTCTGGACAGAGGGACAGTGCCTGGAAGAAAAAGGAAGGCTTCAAGGGTGCTTTTAATCATGCTGTATTTCTTGATCTGAGTGCTGGCTTTGAGGGAGTGTTCAGTTTGTGATAATTTAGTGAGCTGTACATTTATGCTGTGTATCTTACTAAAATACATATTGAATCTGTGTGTACACTATGTTTCAATAAAGTTTTTTTTTTTTTTTAAAGAACCTGTTCTGGCCTAGAAAGTTTCATGGACAAATTCTGTATGACTTGTAAAAAACAAGTAATTTTCATATTCCAGAGCTTATAGGAAAACACGAAAAGCTTGAAACCAAAGTCAAATGAGGACAACATGAGAGAAGAAAGCTATACGCCAATCTGACATTAATTCAGAAGTGCTAAATAAAATATCTAATTTCATCGAATACTACAATAAAAGGGTCACATAAGGCTTATCCCAGGAATACAAAGCTGATTTAAAAATTCATTTACTACATTAATAGATGTAAGGGAGAAATAACAGAAATCAGTAATTCTAAAAAACTATTTGATAACATTCAACTGCCATTCCTGAACAAAACAAATATTCAATAGAAATGAAAAGAAACTCTCTTGGCATGATTAAAAAAAATATCAGTAGCCTAATGCAAACATCAAATTATAAAAATTTGGGAGCATTCCCATTGAAGTGAGGAAAAACCTAGATGCTTGTTATTTCTATTACTCATCAATTAACTGTAGATTTTATCCAATGCTTTAAGACAACAAAGAACAAAATCGTGTTAAGAGATAAAATTTGCATCACACATTAATAGGGAAAAGATAGAATGCTTAGACGGTGATGGAAAAACTAGGTTGCTATATGGAAAGAAATAAAATTGGATCCCTATTTCTCACCATATTGATAAAAGGGGTTCAATGGTACATTTAAACATCGTTAGGATTGTAAATTTTATATTACGTGTAGTTTACCACAGTTCACAAACAAAACTCCACAATAACTAAAAACCCATAACCAGGACCAGAAAAACTTTAATGTCAAAGATTCCTTTTTTGTGAGCCATTTAGGTATACTCATACTGCATACACTATGTCTTAATTTGCCACTCAAATATGGCCACCATGATTCAAAAAAAAAAAAAGGATGAGTTCAGATGATTAAAAGCTAAATGTGAAAGGCAAAAAGTCTAAGGAGGATGGTGTAGGAGGCTACTTTTTGACAGAGATAGGGAAGAGTTTCTTAAACTACAAAATCAAATCAAGGAGCAAAAAAAATTGTTGAATGACTTCAGAATTAAATTTTTCTTTTTTTCTTTTTTTTGAGACAGAGTCTTGCTCTGTCACCAGGCGCCAGGCTGGAGTACAATGGCATGATCTCGGCTCACTGCAACCTCTTCCTCCTGGGTTCAAGCAATTCTCCTGCCTCAGCCTCCTGAGTAGCTGGGACTACAGGTACACACCACCACGTTCAGCTAATTTCTGTATTTTTAGTACAGATGGGGTTTCACCATGTTGGTCAGGATGGTCTCGATCTCTTGACCTTGTGATCTGTCTGCCTCAGCCTCCCAAAGTGCTGGGATTACAGGCATGAGCCAAGGCACCCGGCCCAGAATTAAATTTTTGATTAGTAAGGCATATAATGAACAAAGTTTATAGACAACAGATTGGAAGAAGATATTCAGTGTCTAAATCAGAAGAGAGCCTAAAATCTAGAATATTAACAATGCCTGCCAATCAACAATAGGAAGAGCTAGCCCAATAGAAAAGTAAGACTAAAAATATGAATAGGCAACTTACAAAAGTAGCAACTTACAGAATAACATGCATATGAAGAGACAGTCAGATACATGCACATTAAAACAATGAGCCTGGGCATGGTGGCTCACGCCTATAACCCCTGCACTTTGGGAGGCCAAGGCAGGAGGATTACTTGAGTTCAGTAGTTCAAGACCAGCCTGGGCAACACAGCAAGACGTCATCTCTGCTAAAAATTTTAAAAATCAGCCAGGCACGATGGCATAAGTCTGTAGTCCCAATTACTCAGGAGGCTAAGGCAGGAGGATTGCTTGAGCCTGGGTGATTGAAGCTGCAGTGAGCTATGGTTGCAGCATTGCACTCCAGCCTGGACACCAGAGCAAGGTCCTGTCTCCAAAAAAAAAAAAAAAGATTTGACTTTATACTCAAATAGTCTGGTTAAAATTAAAAGACTGAATCATGTCAAATGCTGGTGGGGCTATGAGAACCCTCACAACCTAATGACAGGTGTATAGACTGGTATAGCTATTCTGGAGAGCAATTTTTGAAATATTTAGACAAATTAAGTACATTACCCCATCCGTAATCCTGTAATTCTACTTGAGTCCACTATCCATAGTAATTCTCACTTGGACCCATAAATGAACATATATAAGAATGCCCATCCTATGGTAGCAGAGGGGAACAGGAGGTAATCTCAGTGCCTATCATGGAGAGAGAACGGGGGTAGATAAAACTTGGTGATGAAAGTATATGAAATACCATGCAATCATTAGAAATAAGAAAATCAATTATCAATTAGGAATATATTTTAAACAGTGATGGGGGAAAGTAAAAAAACAGATCTTAGGCACAATAATTCTTCTAAATTAAAAATACACACCAAAATGTGCTCAGAAAACACACATTTAAAAACATACACAGAGCAGCCATGTCCTCCACCTTTCCCTTCTGAGCTGATGCTGCCTGGCTCATGTCAGCCTCTAGCCTGCCCTAAATTAGTTATGGAGTTCCAATGGAGAAATATTTGCGGTTGATGTGGAAATTACCAAACAATCTGTACTATCAAGATCATGTTGAAAGATTTGGGAATAAATGACTGAAGGAGATGATGACCCAGTTCCTCTATGAAATGTTAATGATGCAGTATTTTAAAAGATCGTTCAGTGGTACACCCACCATAAAGATGACCCTCCTCTTCCTGAGAACAATGAGAAGAAAAGTGAACAGATAAAAATCCTGTTTGGGACCAAGAATTCCTGAAAATTTACCAAGGAACTCTTTGAACTTACTCTGGCTGCAAGCTACTATCAAAAGTTTGTTACATGAAAGACTGCTGATAATATGATCAAGGATAAAACACCTGTGGACATTCCCAAGCCCTTCAATATCAAAATGACTTTACTGAATGGGCATAAGCCCAGGTACACAGAACCAGTGGTATGAAGAAAAGCGAAATGTGCCTGACATTGTAAAGATTGTTCCAAATACTAGTTGCAGTGCTCTAGAGTTTCTAATTATTAATATTAAATAGTAGACAAATCCAACAGCAAATCGACTGTATTAGCAGAATACTGTCATTGCATGTGTAGTCTCAGTACAGATTCCAAACCTATTGCTGAGTTTCTTTCAGTGTGACTGAAGTTTTTTTTCTTTACTCTGAAAAAAACTGAACTGTGGGTTCTCTACAGAAACTGGCATTTTGGCATTTCCCTCCTTTTGTAAAGCAATTTCTGCCTTTTGTTATCCAGTTTGTTATCCAGTTAACTTTATTGGCCTTTTAAAAGTTAACATTGCAAATAAAACAACTTGCAAAAAGTTTTCTTAAAAAAAAAAAAAAAAAAGGAAGAAGACACATACATACAAAAGAATTGCTCCTTTGGGGAAGTGGAGGGCAAGAAATCCCTAAAACTTCCTCTCACAGTTTGTCTAGAAAAAAAATTCAAATAAAAAATGAGTAATAACAAATCAGCAAAAGCAACATAGGAGCTGTACAATACAGTGAGGACAGAGAGGGAGGAAGGGAAGGCTGAAACTAGCATATACAGCTATAAAAACTTAAATCTCAGAGACTAGAGGATCCTGCTCTCCCAAACAAAATAGGCTGGCCCTGGCCCAATCACTTGACAGTAGAGCCCATCAGTGTGCCTCCACATAGGGCTGAGTTTCAAGTCGTCATTTTAATGATCCACCCCCAGATACAAGGCAGGCAAGGCTCAGCAGAAACTTTTTTTTAAGAGACAGTGTCTCACTCCATAGGCCTGGCTGCAGGGCAGTGGTACGATCAATGCTCACTGTAACCTCAAAATTCTAGGCTCCAGCAATCCTCTTACTTTGGCCTCGTGAGTAGCTGGGATTACAGGTGCAAGTCACCATGCCCAGTTAATTTTAAAAAATTATTTGTACAGCCAGTGTCTCACTTTGCTTCCCAGGCTGGTCCTGAACCCCTGGCTTCAAAAAATTCTCCCACCTCAGCCTCCCAAAGCAGAGGGATTATAGGCATAAGCCACCACGCCCAGCTCCTATTTGAAATTTTAAAGCCAAGTAATGTGAAATTTTTTTCACTTAATTTTGAAAATAATCAGATAATACCAGTTGTTTAGAAGGGCTTCATGACTATTACGTAAAAGCAAGATGTGATATAATGGAATCCCATTTCTGTAAAATAAAGAATGAAAAGAAAAGCATGTCTACATACAATTTTAAGAGCATGAAAAAGGTATAGAAGGTAAGCATAGTAAGCAAAAGAAAAGCAAGAAAGGTATTTACAATAAAAGAAATATACGTATTAATGTATTTTACCAGTGGTATACAATCATGTATGTGAGAATATACACAGAAATCTAAAAAATCAGAGTCAACAAACATCAATGGTGGCTAAATTTAGGGGCTAAAGTTTCAGATTTTATTTCTCCCTTTTTACATTGTTTTAAAACAGTAAGCATATTTAGGTATTGGCTTCGCATACATTCACTGGCCTGGTTTATATTTCCGTAATAAGAAAATTTTCATGAAAAAAATAAAAAATTATGAAGAACTACAAAAGTACGTGCTATCTAGAAGAAGGTAAGCAGGCAATCAAAATTTTTATTAGTGATTTTCATTAATATTTCATTTCATCAGCCTAAACATTCATAGGTCTAATGCTAAAAAAAAACTTAGCTTTTAGTTGGTGGTCATTTCAGTCTAGTTTCTTGAAAATTCCAACACAAAACAGTGTTATGCTTTAATATACTACAGACCTAAACTTTCACTCCTTTACAAAAATTGGCTTCTGTTTAAACCTCAAAAAAACCATGTTTCTGATTACACAATCTTCTATGCATATAGACATATTAAGAGGTATCTGTTACATTTATTCATTTGTCTTTCCGGAATACCGTAAGTACATACAGAGTTTATATGGTAGAAGCAAAATTAGCCCTTTGCTGGGGTTTCAGCAGGGAGGATTACAAGAACTTTTGAGAATCTGAATATTTCTATATTAAACCACTGATTTTAAATGTTTATAAAAGATAAACGTATCTTGAAAATAGTAAAGGCACCGCTTTTAAGCTTAACTTTTGTCAAGAGATTTACCTTGACCTTAAGAAAGATGTTCATGAAAATAGATTTGCTTTAACCTGATAAATTTATTCTCAAACTACCCTCACATTTTGGAAACTACCTCACCATGGGCGTTTTCCACCATGGGCCAGGTTTCATTGATGCTGCAGCTCCTTTGACTATAAAATGCTTTACCTCATCTACTAATTTTTGATAAGAGAAATGATAATACTACTACCTGATGCCACCAGGCCCTCTTCCTTATGCCAGTCAGCCTTAAAAGTAGTAGTAACTCAATTCAGAGACTCACAGTAAAGTCTTAGTAACTTGAATTCACTGAAAGTAGATGATGGTTGCCAGGATCAGGGGAGAGGAGGAAATGGGGAGTTATTGTTGAATGGGTACAGAGTTCCAGTTTGGGGACAAGAAAGTTCTGGGAGTTGATGGTGGATGATGGTTACAGAGTAATGTGACTGTACCTAACAACCTAATGCTGTTGAAATGTACACATTAAAATGGTAAATTTTATGTTATGTATACATCATAGTTTAATTTTTTTTAAAAAGAGACAGTGTCTCACTCCATTGCTTAGGCAGGAGTGCAGTGGCATGATCTTAGTTCACTGTAGCCTTGAACTCCTGGGCTCAAGTGATGCTCAACATGCCAAGTATTAGGACTACAGGCACAGGCCACCATGACCAGCTAATTTTTAAATTTTTTATAGATATAGACTCTAACTATGTTGCCCAGGCTGATCTCAAATGAACATTTGATCTCCTGACCTCAAATGGTCTTCCTACTTCAGCCTCCCAAAGTGCTGGGATTACAGGCAAGAGTCACTGAGCCTGGCCAAAATTATTTTAATGTAGTAACAAATGCATTCCATCCTGCTTTAGACTTCAACAATGTGAAAAACTACTGCCATGAATTCAATTTCCCAGCCTAGTTCTACCACTTCCACCCAACTTCCAATCTACAACCACCCTGAGTTGGACAACCCAGGGACAAAAATGATGGTGGGAGGGGCAACCCAAGTGAAAACAAGTTCAGAGTGAGGTTGGAAGGAGAGTGCAGCAGGACGGATATGGGTTCCTTTACCTTGACACTTGTTTCTATTGTTCACTTGTGACCCTTCCCAAATCAGTTTTCTAATCCTAAAGAAACTCACAATATCCTGAGGGTATGGCAGATTTGGCTTAAACAGTTATTATCCTGTCAGGTCACCAGCATTGTAACCTGCTTCAACCTTATAGTCCTATGTCCTCCCTTATGTCAGGAACCCTGATGATGATGTCCTAGCAGCCTGGAAGCTGAGTTGGGCAAAGGTTTTACAGTAACCCATTAAATCAAATAGTACAGTCTGTAACAGTCTATACTCTCGCCTCTCTCTCTTCCTCTAACTAGAAGTACCCCCATTCCACAATATCCAAATCAGAAGGAACTTTCACTAAGAAATTTTTTTAAAATACCCTCTGTAATATGCCTGCTAGTTTGTTCTTCATTCTGTAGTTGAAACCCTTAAACTAAAAAGGGCTTTACCTTTTCCCCCCACACATACCTGAGGATGAAGCGGCAGCCCTGTTAAAATTGTCTCCATTTTCTCCAGAATACCTATCCTGTGAGAAGGAAGAAAGAAAAGACTAGTTTCCTACTTTGAATAAATATTTGTCATTTATTTCACAAATACTAGAGAATTATAACAATTGAGCTTTGTGCAGAACAAAATAATGATAGACTGTAAGGTTTTCTGGATCACTGGACGTTCCTTTACTAATTATTCTAAGGCATCTTCACTTGAACATTGTATATATAACACTAATATATATACACTAATATAATCACTAGAACAGTAGTCAGAAAGCTACAGCCACAGGCCAAATCTGGTAGGCCACCTGATTTTGTAAACAGTTGTATTGGTGCACTACGACAGCAAAGTTGTGACAGGCAGGTAAGGCCTTTAAAGTCTAAATTAATTACTAACTGGCCCTTTATAGAAAGGGTTTCCTGACACCTGACTTAAAATAAAAGTTTAGTCATTTAAATCACCCATACTCCTGAAAAGTACAATCAGGCTTGGTGTGGTAGCTCACACATGTAATCCCAGCACCGTGGGAGGCTGGGGCAGGAGGATCACTTGAGCCCAGGAATTCAAGACCAGCCTGGACAACATGGCAAAACCCTGACTCTACTAAAAATACAAAAAGTTATCCAGGTGTGGTGGCATGAGCCTGTAGTCCCAGCTACTCAGGAGGCTGACTTGTGCATGGGAAGCAGAGGTGGAAGGGGGCGAAGATCAAACCATTTCACTCCCACCTGGGTAACAGAATGAGACCCTGTCTCAAAATATAAAAATAGAAAATATAATATTATAAAATCTGACAAAATAATACATGAATAAATCAATGCTGGTCAATATACATTATTGTTTGCAGAGTTCCATATACTACAATAGTAGAGTATTAGTGATTTAACACTTATCTTTGCTCTAGAAAAGTACTACAGAAAATTTTAAAACCTCTACTATGTTCATAATGAAACCAATTAATGGTACTCTCATGTTTTAAAAAGGAATTCACTGGCTGGGCATGGTGGCTTATGCCTGTAATCCCAGCACTTTGGGAGGCCGAGGCGGGCAGATCACCTGAGGTTGCAAGTTCGAGACCAGCCTGACCAATATGGAGAAAGACCATCTATACTAAAAATACAAAATTAGCTGGGTGTGGTGGCGCATGCCTATAATCCCTGCTACTTGGGAGGCTGAGGCAGGAGAATAGCTTGAACCCAGGAGGCAAAGGTTGCGGTGAGCCAAGTTCCCGCCACTGCATTCCAGCCTGGGCAAGAGCTAAATTTCATCTCAAAGAAAAAAAAAAAAGGAATTCATTGTAAATTCACTTATGCACTGAAAACAATTTATCTATATATGCAATCTGCCACTGCATTACAATTACAATGAAAACGTGTATCCTCAGCTATAGCATCAGAATATTCACAGTTAATTTTAATCAAATTTGTCACAGCAGTAGCTGAAGACTGTCTTTGCTCTCAAATACGAATTATTCCACTCTCCCTACTTTAGGCTAAAGAAAATTATTTACTATTAGCACACATGCATTACATAAGCAATGGTAGAATGACTGTTGGATTTAGAAAATTCACCTTCTGTTATAAAATCAAAAGCTGAATGCCAAGTTAATATTTGGAACCTTCCAACATTTTCTATGGACAGCTCTAGATTAACGACAATTTGAGTAATTTTTTTCTTACTTCTAACTCTAAGGGTGTCCTTATTATCATTAAGCTACACCTTTATTTCTCACATAAGCTTTCTTTAATTACAGCTAAAGTTCAGAATAGAGAAATCTTGCACATGACAATCAGAATTTAATAATTTAAGAATGAAAGGAAATCCACAGATGATATCTTAATCAACTGACTACATTAGAATAGTCACAGTGTTCCTTCAAAGAAGTTCATTTAACTAAGTCCCAACCCCACAGAGAGTGCACCAAAGAAGGCATCTTTAGGTAACATCTATTTGCTAAAACTTCTTTCACAAAGCCACTGACTTTTAAAACTACTTCTATAAAGCTTAGAAGTCATCCAAACATTTTTCTGAGTTATCATTAAGAGCACAAAAACAACAGCATACTTGAAATGCCTTGGGGTTTCGGTAATGCTACAGTTTGAAAAAAAAAAAAAAAGTTTCAGTTTATTACTATCACAGACATTAAAACAAACAAGAACAATTATCCAATCTTTTCTATTTAAAAACTGAAGACATTTTTCTTGTTTATAATGCTCAAAGTAGTATAGAGTAAATAGAGCCAAAAAAGAAAAAAAAAGGATGGTTTTACAAGTGTTATAAAACACTCCGGCACTGAAGAACCGAAAAACTTATTAGATCATCTTCAAGCTATGGAACTTAATATCCCACATATATCCAACTTACAAATTCCAAGGGTGAATTCTGAACAAGACATCAAAAATAATTTGCAACAGAATTTTATCATAAAAAAGCTCAAACGGCCAGGTGTGGTAGCTCATGCCTGTAATTCCAACACTTTGGGAGGCTGAGACAGGCAGATCACCTGAGATCTGAAGTTCAAGACCAGCCCGTCCAATATGGTGTAACCCCATTTCTACTAAAAATACAAAAATTAGCTAGGCCTGGTAGCAGGCACTTGTAATCCCAACTACTTGGGAGGCTGAGGCAAGGAATCGCTTGAACCTGGGAGGTAGAGGTGGCAGTGAGCTGAGAACTCGCCACTGCACTCCAGTCTGGGTGACAGAGCAAGACTCTGTCTCAAAAAAATAAAAGGGCCAGAGCAAATGAAATTAAGTTAAAGATTTTGAGATGGGATTACCCTGGATTATCTGCATGAGTCCTAATTGCCATCACAAGTGTCCATATAATAGAGAGAGAAGGAAATAACACAAAGACCGACAAAGGAGGTGGCAACGTGGGAGCCAAGAGATATGTAGCCACAAGCTGAGGAATGCCTACAGCCACTAGAAGCTAGAAGGAGCAAAGATTCTGTCCTAGAACCTCCAGAGGGAGGGCAGCCCAGCTGACATCTTGATTTTTAACTTCCGGCTTCCAGAACTATGAGAATAAATAATGTTGCTTTAAGTTACCCAGTTTGTGGTAATCTGTTATAGCAGCCACAGAAAATTAATATATTAGCCTTCTTCCTGTTGCCCTAATAACCCAAGTTTGTCCCCTCCTCCTTCTCAAAGGTTCCTTGAGAACCTTTTGTACATGATGTCCTGTTGGGACTCTCTTAAGTTTCAGGCTCATGAGTCACAGTCTCAGAGAAGCCTTCCCTCTCCAACTAAATGCATCCCACATCAGTTTCACACATACATTTCCCTAATTTTTTATAGTACTTTTCACTATAATTATTTGGTTCTCAAATGCATTTATTCTGTCTTCTCCAGTAAAATACAACATCTGTAACAGCAAGCACCTTATGTTCACCACTATCTCCAGCACCTACTAGGACTCAAAGATATGTTGAATGAATCACAGGTCTTGTCATTAGCTTACCATTTAACATACTTAGCTGTAAACCATTTATAATCTCTCAAACCACCCAAATGAACCAATTCAGAAATTTCAAATATTTAACACTTAAGGGTTCTCATATGCAGCTACAAATAATCCTTTTGCATTCTGATGAACACTTATTTTTCACCTGTATTCTAATTATTTTCAATGTTGGAATATCACATATACGTTTATTTTCTTATCTCAACGATTACTACTAACATTGCTACTGCTGCTTAATAAAACTGTAATTGTGGATGGTCTAATTATTCAGTTACTGTTTCCACTTTAACCACAAGAGGTTTTGGCTTTTGAAATGTGCCACAAAAACTGGAAGTAGATCAGACAGAAGTGATCAGACAGAAGTGACCAGGCTTACTTTCATGGTCAGTTAACAAGAAGCCTTACAGCTAGTAAGTAAGCAATGGAGTTATCTAATACACTCACCATACCCATCCGTTCTAATACTCATCCCACTAAGCCTCCAAGAAATGTGCAAATGCCTAATTATCAAGATTTCTGGACTATATAATTGATAGATTATCAACTCTTTCTTAACTTCACATCTTTCACTGTTCCATCCCCAGGTGGTATACTCACTTCAAAATCTAGAATTGAGAAGTTCTACCCAAAATTCTACCAGTTCTACTAGAACAATGGCCTATTATTTCAAAATTATATAAGCATAGGTCAACATTTAGTCTCCAAATAAAGCTCCTGAGAAGCACTCAGAAAAGGATGATCACAGAGAGAGCTGCTATAAATTCAAAAGCCCAGCTTTCTCTTGAAAAGCAAACTCAGAACAAATCAAAATGGTGTCTTTAAAAGAAATGGAATAAAAGACTTTAGATTTCTTCTATATAAAATTGTAATGTATTCATCTCTAGTTTCTGTACTTTATTTTCTGAGACAGAGTCTTGCTCCGTTGCCTAGGCTGGGGTGCAGTTGCTGGGTCTCAGCTCACTGCAATCTCCACCTCCAGATTTCAAGCAAGTCTCCTGCCTCAGCCACCCGGGCAGCTGAGGCTACTGGTGTGTGCCACTATGCCCAGCTAATTTTTCGTATTTTTAGTAGAGAAGGGGTTTTGCTATGTTGACCAGGCTGGTCTGGAACTCCTGGCCTCAAATGATCTGGCTGCCTTGGCCTCCCAAAATGCTGGGATGTCAAGTGTGAGCCACTGCACTGGCCATCTCTGCACTTTTTATTCAGCCTAGGAAGGCAAAGATCCTGATTGCACCATGTTCCTTCACGTCAACTAAGCCAAAGAATAATGGCACAATCAGCACAGCACCAGGTGTTAAGTCCGCAGACAAATGCAAAAGGCATACTACAAATTCACCAAACATAAATAAATGTACTAAGCATCATAAGGTAGACTTGTCAACATACTCAATTTAGTATTCCCAGTTTCAAGAAGCTACGTTATTGAACAGCATAAAGATTCCAAAAAGGTAAATCTGAAAGATCTGACAGTCATCCTCAGAAACCCAATGCAATAAATTTTCACAACACCCTACAGTACAGTACGCTGTTTAAACACTTCATAAAGACAAAAATCTCAGACTAAAAAAATAAATTGGACAGATGGCTATTAAGACCAGAGGGAATAAAGTATGTATCTGTGAATTAAACTTTGTATTATAACAAATCTATTGAGAACAAGGGGGAAAAAGAAGTATAAAAAATGCCCTCGGAACAAGTAATTCCATTTCTGAAAAAATATTCCCAAATTAAAACAAGACATAAACATTTATGACAATAACAGAGTGAGTTACTAACACCACTAAAATTCCTACAAAAGTTGTAACATGGAATAGTTAGTGATGAAGTGTGGAAAAAAGATGGATTCAAAAGTTACTGCTATATGGCCGGGCATGGTGGCCCATGCCTATAATCCCAGCACTTGGGAGGCCAAAGTGGGAGGATCATCTGAGGTCAGGAGTTCAAGACCAGCCTGGCCAACAGAGTGAAACCCTGTCTCCACTAAAAA
>NW_016107528.1:667603-676530 GCF_001604975.1 Cebus imitator | reverse complement strand
AAGATAACAGGCCAGGTGCAATGGCTCGCAACCGTAATCTCAACACTTTGAGAATGTCTCCTGAACTCAGGAGTTTGAGGCCAGGCTGGGCAACAGAGTGAGACTTCATCTCTACAAAAATTAAAAAAAAATTTTTTTTAAGGTAACATGTTATTTCTTTAAAAAATGTTCCAAGAGAAGAAACATAATAAATTTAGATTTGTATTTGGGGTATTTCAATGTAAACGTCACATATTGATCAAATTCAACTAGGATCAAAGATTGCATATTTTATATTTTTGTCTAAAATAAGAACTTCCACTAAGGCAAAACTTGAAATCAGAAAGTGTCGGAACTGACATACACTCAAATTGGAAATTCTGAAGGGGGAAAAAAATCAACTTGTAGAGACACTATCAAGTAAATAATACGCAAAAATAATCTCTTAAAATATATTATCTTTTAAAGTACCTTCTATTAATCTTTTTAAAGCCAATTTCCAAGTCAGAATTGAAATCCAAAACACTTACCCCACTAACCATCTTCCTAAATGACAATGTAATTCCCCAAATGCCATTAAGAAAAAAGATCTGAGGATTCATACAAACTGACATTACCAACTCAATCAGCCTAGTATAATTTATCTTGAGAACCCTCCTTGCACAAAATCAATTTTCAGAATTCAAAATATACCCAAAACATAATGGTTGTTTTTGATTTTCCATACAAGTTTGCTTTCACCTGTGGAAGTCCTAAATCACTGAGATTTAAATTAGGTCATTAATATTTTACATCTATTTTAGCTTTTAATTATCAAATTGCCTCAAGCTATTGTATTCTATTTGAGGCTTAGCTTGCCTCTTACTACTCATAAAAGTTAATAACAATCACATGGAGATAAACACTGACACAGGCTGTATAATTTAGAACTCTCACCACAGTGATTTTCAACTTTGATAAAATCCGTAGCATTTAATAACTAAACTTTAAGCGCTATTACCTTCTCAAATATGGGAACATAGGAAGACATATGAGGGTTGATCTCTGCTTCCCAATCTTCATCTCCCATGGTGGCTTCAAGTTCTAGTCAGAAAAAAAAAAATGCACATTTGGACTCAATGTGATCAGAATCATTGCTTTAAAAGTAAACTACCCATAAGTTTTTTCCAAAGAAAAGAATTAGGTCTCTTCCTATCTAAAGGTGGCATTTATCTCCATCCTTTTTATCTTTAAAAACTAGTTGAACCTCTTACCTAATCATTGTAGAAATCGCCACGTCCCCAGTGAGGCTTAGGCTTTTCCCCAAAATCTGTTTATAGAATTTATCTCCTCCCTCAAAGGGTCCCCAGACGACTTGCTGAATATCAAATTGGAAGAAAATTTTTTCAGAAACTACTTAAGATTTCTCCCTCGGCATGATTAACGTCTAAGATGGATAGGATGCTTGCTTTGGGGTGTTTCTGACGTGCGCCGGGGCGGGGGCAGAGGTACGGGAGTTGGGGCGCGGGCAGCGATTGGGTGAAGAGGGAGTCCCTGGATTTTAGCGGGGAAGGGAAGAAGGGTTGGGTTGCCCAAATCCCTCCAACAAAGGATGACCAGCGTTATGAAGAAGCGTTTGTACACAAATGGTACTATGACCATCTCTGTTCACAGAAAAGACGGTGTAGAGGCCGGGCCTTCGCCTCCTCTGCAGGCCTCAAGCCCAGATTTTGGGCACCAATGGGACTTTGCGACTCCGAGGTAGAAAGGCTCCAAAGGACGACTTCAAAACACTGCCTACCCCATCCACTTTTCGGCCAAAGGCAGATTACCCGGGAGTCCGGGCCGAGTTCAGGCCAGTTTCCATACAAAATCGGCCCACTCACCTCTCCGCTGCTTGCTCTCCCGAGTCCTAGGAGGCGCCCACGCGGCTTAAACGGCTGCACGTGCAAGACGCCCTCTGCGTCAGGTACGTGACTCCAACAACAAATGGCCTCGTCAGGCCATTTGTTGACGATTGGCTGGTGACTGGCGCCAGCAGCCAATCAGCACTTAGATGGCCAGTGGCATCCCGCCTCCACCTCTAGACTACGCATTCCCTAAGCGCTCGCGTTCGGGCTTCTATGGCAACGCTTTGGCCTTCTCATCAAGTGGTCCGTTGGGCCTGCGGGTAAAAGGCTGGCTGAGGGCCCACTCGCGGTCACATTCTCTGGTGGGATCCTTATTCTAAAGACTTTCTGGATTTTCCCTGCGCAAGCTCTGCAAGCCAAAGATGTCCAACTGCCTTCAACAAAAAATAATAATAAAAGGGAAAAGGGATAATGCCCTCCCTACTCTGCCTCCTTAGCGCTCACTCCCCTTTTACTCAACGCAGTCCCTGGTGGTTGGCCCCTCCGGTTCTGCATTTCGGAGGCTCGCTTCACATCCGGGGATTGCAGGTGCCTCAACGTGCAGCTGAGGCCCATGGAGGAGGTGCATTCCATTTTCCTCCCAGTAAGAGGAGCATGTATAAGACTCTGTCCAGCTGGTACCCCAGAAAGTTGTAAAGAAAGTTAGCCTCGGCTGGGTGTGGTGCCTCACGCCTGTAATCCTAGCACTTTGGGAGGCCGAGGCGGACGATCACATGAGATTAGGGGTTCGAGACCAGACTGGCCGACATGGCAAAACACCGTCTCTACTAAAACTACAAAAATTAGCCAGGTGCGGTGGCAGTGCCTGTAATTCCAGCTACTCAGGAGGCTGAGGCAGGAGAATCGCTTGAACCGAGAGGCAAGAGGTTGCAGTGAACCGAGATCGTGCCATTACACAATCTCTGCCTGGGCGACAGAGCACAGAGCCAGACTCCATGAAAAAAGAAAAAGAAAGCAAGCTTGTAAGAAGAGTTGGGTGCCGGGGGCGGGGTGGGGGGGCGTCCGTCACTTTGGGAAGGAAACAGGCTCTGATCCAGAAGGAAGGAGGAAATTGGTGCTGGCATAGGTCATTCATCAAGGCTTGGATTTGTGGTCCACCTGTTTACATTTCTACCGGCACTAGCCAAATTGGCCAAGGGTTATTTTGATACTTCATGCTATCTTCCAACAGATTTTCTTGTTCTGCCGCCACCCCCCACCCCCAAAGCAGGTAAAGTCCCTCAGTATTTTCCCCAACCCTTCAAAAAGCATGACCAGGGGCTGGTTAATAAGTGTAGTTCTTATTTTTGTTCCTATTGTTATATTGCTGTCATTTTTCCTTCTCTGAATCTTTGAAGGAATTCCTATCTCATTCAGGAACGTAAATAGCAACACAATTGGATACTGGGACATAAAGGATGAAGCACTTAATAGTCTCAGGCTTGCTTCACACTTTATATCTCTAGAACCATCATCACAAGAATGTCAGGATTTATCTAGTTAGCAGTAAACTTTGTTAGACTATTCTGAAGGCGATCAAAATGAATTTATTTATTTTGAGACAAGGTCCCATTCTGTCACCCAGAGGGGAGAGCACTGGCATGATTATAGCTTACTGCAGCCTCAACCTCCTGTGCTCAAGTGATCCTCCCATGTCAGCCTCCTGAATAGCTGGGACTACAGGCAGGAGCCACCATGCCCAGTTAATTTTTAAAAAGTAATTTTTTTTTTTTTTTCAGAGACTCTCCCTGTGTTGCCTAGGCTGGTCTCCAATTTGTGGCCTCAAGTGATCCTCCTGCCTCAGCCTCTGAAAGTGCTGGGATTACTGCCATGAGCCACCACACCCAAACTTAAAAGACTATACTTAACAAAGGCTAAACCAAAACAAATTTCTATATAATTCATTTTAAATAATTGCCATTTTTAAACCAAATTTTCACTCATACCTTCATGGCATGGTAGAGTGAAGCAATCAATCGTCAAGATTCTGAATTTGTATTCAGGTCCTCTGAGGTATTTTAATTTAATTCAAATTAGAGATTGTTCTTGCAAAATTTTTAATTCTATGGGAAAACATTTTCTAAGCAGAAAAAGCAAGATATAAAATCATGTAGAGAGAATGATAACTAGGTTTTTTTTCAAGTATGGAAAACTTGGGCAAATTTTTTAAAAACACTTAGCAAACATTCTCTGCTATTCACTCACTTGGAGAATACAGATTCTTGTTTCTTTCAGGTATTGCAATAAAATGACTCTTAATGAAATAGTCTGTATGTATAATGTATGAGAGGAATCTTTGGTAAAGAAAAAGTGAATTCTGATGAGAACTGAAGTTCAATATTGAGGAAAGGATAAACAAGCAGTGGATGAAAATAATATAATTCAAAAATTGAACATGAATAACAAAAAAAAAAGTTTTGTAAAGATTTGCTCCATAACATGTGTTCCAAGAAAGTGAAGCTAATATTCTATTTTCTGATTCCCTCTTACAGATCTTAACAGTGTTAGTGATGTTCTGTAACATAGAGAAAAGGTAGGAATTCACTTAATTATAAAATAAGCCTCACATGAGCACCTACTATATACCAGATACCAGGCTAGGTGCTAAGTAAACTTAGCCCATATTTCAAGGAACATTCTAGTGGAAAGAATGGCAGTGGCAACTGGAATTTAAAATCTTAAGACTCCTGTGTCAAAAGATTCACTAAAAAGCTTAGGTTAAAAAAGACCTTTATTGTCTACAGTTCCTCCAAATTCTCTAAATCCCATATTTAGAGGGATTGATTAAAGCAAGACAATTTTCTCTAAGAAGTCTCAGTTTTAAATCAAAGTTTGTAGTTAAGACCCTTCACACTTTAGAGACACTAAATTCTAAAAGTTAATACAAATAAAGAGAACTGATATTTTAGTCTTTTTATCTTTTCAGCATTATCTTCATCTTATTTGAATAATTATTTTTTTATTGATGTAGACTGGGCCTGGCACCATGTCAACACTATTGAAAATTCTTTCAATCTACCAGTAGGCCAAAATTAATCACCTCAAATGGTAGAGTATATGTTCATTCTTAGGTACTATATTTGAGAATATTTAGAAAATATTCAAGAATATTAGGTACACAAATATTTGAGAATCTCCTACTCTGCACAAAATCATAAATACTAAAGATAAAATATTTAATACTATAAGTTGGAGGCCAGCATGGTGGCTCACACCAGTAATCCCAGCACTTTGGGAGGCTAAGGTGGGTGGATCACTTGAAGTCAGGAGATTGAGACCAGCCTGGCCAATATGGTGAAACGCTGCCTCTACTAAAAATACAAAAATTAGCTGGGCATGCTGGCAGGCACCTGTAATCCCAGCTACTCAGGAGGCTGAGGCATGAGAATCATTTGAACCCGGGAGGCATGGGTTCCAGTGAGCTGAGATCATGCCACTGTCCTCCAGCCTGGGTGACAGGGCAAGACCCCATCTCAAAACAAATAAAATAAAATAGAATAAAATACTGTAGGTTGGAGCCATATAAAAATCAACACAAAATGGAGGGGTTGGGTACAATGATGGTACAAGATACCATGATGCTAGTACACACCTGAGGAAGAAATTCAATAGAGAGAGGTGTTCAGCATACCAAGCAGGATTCAGAGAAACTTCTGTATTTTATTTTTCCAGTAATGGCTAGGGCAATATTTACTAAGATATGGTATATACACTACACTACTGAGTTTAAGCAGTTCTTGATACCTTTGAAATAAGGGAAAAAGAGAAATTGAATTTAATTTTTTAAAAAGGCTGTTCATGGACATTTTCATTTTGATAGTTATTTTAATGTTTATTTTTATTTTAATATGTGTTAGAAAACTAGCACACCAAACACGATTTCAGAAATATAACTGCTTAGAATGAAGCTAAAGTAAATGTTTTGTTTTGTTTTAAAAATTTATTTAATTTAAAAAACTAAGCATATGTGTATTGGTATGCAGGAATGGCAAAATCATGAAGGTGGTATTCAAATAACTGAAGTTTGGGAAACACTGGTGCAAGCGTAAAAGACTCTGAGTCTGGGGGCTGGCCACTAGAGAAGTATTCTCTCTATTATGAGTAAAGATATTTCATCAGCACCTGTTCTGATTCCATGCTTACTTAGCAACTTCTTGATTAATCATTCAACTTCCCAAGTACTTAGATACTGGGAAAGGAGGTGCCATAAATAAGACATAAAAGCTTTACTTGCTCCTTATCATGAATTAATACATTGAAATTCTGGTTTAGAATTCAGTTTTGATTGAACTTAACTAGTGTTCCTGAGAGGTCCTGTTTGCAATCAACCAGCCTTCCTATATGACATAACACATTCAGTGGCCCCTAAACTCTGTTATAAGTGTGTTTAACAAGAGCTTAAAGTAAGTGAAGGATAAAAGTCAAACACTGTGGTAGGGTACCTTGGACAGTACTTCGTTAGATTAAGGGGTCTTCTTGGCCTTTGTCACAGAACAATGGTTTACCACTGAACTATAGAATTTGGTGAAGAGTCACTAGGAAAGCATAGTACAGTAGGGTACTATTCCCATTAGATGTAACCAACATCTAAGAACAAAGTAAGCTAACTCCTCTGTGTCCCAAATGGCAAGGGATAAGCAATTTGTGAATGTCATCACTGTCAGTCAGGATCACTGAGGACAGAAAGAAAAAAAAAGGAAGCATTTCACCTGAGGAGAAGTAGTGACCAGAACCTATCCATGAACCATGGCCAGGAATGAATGTCTTTTTGTCTACCTCTCCCAAGTCTGGAGGATTACAGCTTTCAAATCGGGGGAAAGCACCAGCAACTGGCTGTGAATTCAACATTGGTAATCTCTGATTGTTCGAGTTATTTTTTTCTTTTTTCCTCTTATACTGCATACCTATTGTTCAAGTTATTTAATTTCTCTCTGTAAAATGGGGATAACCAGGACCATCAGATACAGATATGGAGGTTGTGCCCTGCACAAAGGCACCAAACCAAAAGGCAAGAGATAGCTGAACCCTCCCTGCCTGCTCTCTACTGAATAAGCCAGGCACCTGCACAGCTGCATCTACCCATATGAGGCACCATTCTCATTCTCACAAAGGTTAAAATTCTCTCTATTTTAATACTTAGAATTGTTTCTATTTGCCTGAGTGGTCCCTGACTGATACAGGGGTTTCACTGGAAAACTTCTTTGCCTGAAATCTGTCTTTTGGAATTCTGAAACTTTTATATGGTGCCTAATAAAAAGGCTACCAATTTAGGATCTCACAAGGAATTATCTACACTTGTTCCTTCTACGTCCTCACCTTTCAATCCTCAGCCCACTGCAATCTGACTTCTGCCTCATTGCTTCATTGAAATTGCTACTGGCAAGATCACATTGACTTCCTTGTTGCTAAACCCTACTGGCAGTTTTCAGTTCTTAACCTAGGGGACCTCTTAGCAATCAGTGACACTGTTGACCACTTCTTTAAGAAAATATATGTAGCTAGATTGCCATATGGAAAAAGACAAAATCTGACCTGTTTCTCACACTATACAGAATAAGAAATTCAAATATAAAAACAATAATACTATGCAAGTACTAGAAGAAAACACTGATGAATTCTTCTGTATTTGCAAAAACTTTTCTACCTATGATTTAAAATCCAGAAAGAATAATTTTATGTAATGTGACTAAGTAAAGATTAAAAAATAAAACTTCATAGCAAAAAATAACGATAATAAAGCCAAAAGAAAAATGATAAACTGGAGAAATATATTTCCAACATACATCCAGTAAAAATATTAAGATCTGTAATATGAAGAGAGCATCTAAAAGTAAAAAAGAAAAAGATTAACAAATCTCAAGAAAAATGGGCAAGAGATACAAACAAAGCATTCACAGAAAAAGAAAAGCAAACAGTCCTTAAATAAATGAAGAGAATCTCAACTTTGTTTTAAGAGCAATGCAAATGAAAACTACAATGAGAAATAATTTTTCACCTATTAGAATGGGAAATATTTGATAATGTACTCTGTTAGAACGATGTACTCTGTTAGAAAGCTGTAAAGTAATAGGCATTCATATATTGCTTTTGGGGATGTACCATGGCATAATCCTGAGGGAAGGGAATTTACAATATACAGCAAAATTACCCATGCATTTACCCTTTGATCTAGCAACCTTCCTTCTGGAAGTTATCTCAGAGACACTGGCAAAAAATACAAAATGGTTTTACACAAAGTTATTCACTGCAGAACCAAAAGCTAAAGACTGAAAACTTCCTCAATAGCAGACCAAAACATCTACCAATGGAGTACTCTGCAGCCGTGAAAAGAAAAGACAATTATCTCTATACACTGCCATGGAGCGATCACCAGGATGTATTATTGGAAAAAACCCAGAATAGTGTGTCCAGTATGCTAGCTTATATCTAAAAAGATATATTTGCTCATTTTTAATGGAAGGATAAATGAAAAATAATAAAATGACTGAGAAAGAAAAGAGGGAACCAGCAAAGGATAACAATATGTGCTAGGCTGGGCGCAGTGGCTCATGCCTATTATCCCAGCACTTTGGGAGGCCGAGGTGGGCAGAACACCTGAGGTCAGGAGTGTGAGATCAGCCTGGCCAACATAGTGAAACCCCATCTCTACTAAAAATACAAAAAATAGCCAGGTGTGGTGGCACATGCCTGTAATCCCAGCTAGTCAGAAGGCTGAGGCAGGAGAATCGCTTGAGTCTGGGAGGCAGAGGATGCAATGAGCTGAGGTGGTGCCACTGCACTCCAGCCTGGGCAACAAGGGTGAGACTCCATCTCAAAAAAAATGTGTGCCAGATTTCTCTGAGTTAATGTGTTTAGAAAACCATATCACTGTTACACAGAATTATAAAACAAAATTAAATCAAAATTTTAAAAGCAACCTAAAATTTAAAGCAAAAGGAAACAAATACACTTAATATGTGGCTTCAGTAAATACGTAGCTTAACCACACAGAAATTATTTCAGGTGATTAAATACACACTAATTTGACCATATGTCCCTAGTGATATATACTAAGGCAAAAAGAACTAAAAAGCAAACAAA
>NW_016107528.1:641657-667584 GCF_001604975.1 Cebus imitator | reverse complement strand
TTTTTGAGATGGAGTTTCGCTCTTTTTGCCCAGGCTGGAGTACAATGGTGTGATCTTGGCTCACTGCAACCTCCGCCTCCCAGGTTCAAGTGATTCTCCTGCCTCAGCCTCCCAAGTAACTAAGATTACAGGCATATACCACCATGCCCAGCTGAATTTTGTATTTTTAGTAGAGATGGGGTTTCTCCATGTTGGTCAGGCTGGTCTATGATCTCCCAACCTCAGGTGATCCGCCTGCCTGTGCCTCCCAAAGTGCTGGGATTACAGGCATGAGCCATCGTGCCCAGCCTTTTTCTTTTGTTTTGTTTTTGTTTTTTGAGACGTTGTCCTGCTGTGTCACCAGGCTGGAATGAAGTAGTGCTATCTCAACTCACTGAAACCTCCACCTCCCAGGTTCAAGCAATTCCCCTGCCTCAGCCTTCTGAGTAGCTGGGACTACAGGGGTGTGCCAACACACCCAGCTTATTTTTTGTATTTTAGTAGAGACAGGGTTTCACCATGTTGGCCAGGATGGTCTTGATCTCCTGACTTTGTGATCCGCCCGCCTAGGCCTCCCAAAGTGCTGGGATTACAGGCGTGAGCCACCGGTTCCAGCCATAAAAACCTATTTCTATAATTATATTGTTGGTAATAAGATACAATGTAATTAAATTAATGTTAAGAACTAAGATTTGCAATATGAGAGATAAGAGATTCAAATATAAAATCAAATAGTTAATAACCCTGTACTCCTAAATTTGAATTGGAAATATCAGTATGAACTCATAATAATTATCTTCTTAAAAAAAAAAGCAAAAGATTTCCTAACTATCCATGGAAAAAGCCTAGAAACAATGACCAACTCATTAGCAGTAATCATGCTAGCACACAGATTGTGGTTGCTAAATATCATTTCCCACAATAAGAAATTAAACTCCTGGCAAAAAACAAGTAATCTTTCAAAACCTACCAGAGCACAAGGAGTCAACTGAAATGGGCTTCCACAAGCCAAATCTGGGAAAATTTGATCATCAAAGTAAACAGTGTAGTAACAAATTAAAACTCACTGAATAAAATAAGAACTCATTTTATATACATACATATATATATTTTATGTAAATATATTTGGCAGGGGAGGGTGGACAGAGCTTTGCTCCTTCACCCAGGCTGGAGTGCAGTGGCATGATCTTGGCTTACTGCAACCTCCGCCTCCCAGGTTCAAGCGATTCTTCTGCCTCAGCCTCCCAAGTAGATGGTATTACAGGCCCTTGCCGCCACACCTGGCTAATTTTTGTATTTTTAGTAGAGATGGAGTTTCACCATGTTGGCCAGGCTGGTCACGAATTCCTGACCTCAAATGATCCACCCACCTCAGCCTCCCAAAGTGCTGGGATTACAGGCATGAGCCACTGCACCTGGACAGACTCATGATATATACTGATAATAAATAAGTAAATAAGAAAGAAGGCAAATCTCTTTCTTACAGCAGAATGCTAGCTAATAAGTGTAGAAGAACTAATAGAGGAGTTTTTTAGTTGTCATTTTGCAGCTATCATACTAATATTTGATTCTGGCTTACTAAAACTAGCAGCTGAAAGTTTGATGAAAAAAGGACATTAATAAGGTCTTATAGTGTCTCCCCATGCATGAATTAGTTATCAATTATAAAGAAAAATAATAATGTAGAATGGAGAAACTTGGAAGACACTATCTTAACCAAGTGATCAAAGTTAACAGTACTGTTCTATTACTGCATAACAAACTACTCCAAAATTTGGTAGCTTAAAACAATTTATTATTATCTTTCATAGTTCTGTTGACTGAAGAGGCTCAGTTGGGATCGCTCATGCAGTTATGTTCAGATGTTGTCTGGGACTTGATTCACCTTAGGGTTCAATATCAATTTGTTTAACATTCAAGATGGCTGATTTATTCAGACATCTGGTAGCTGGGATACCTGGAACACTTGGGTGATGGCCAGGCATCTCTCTTTCCAAGTGGCTAGCTTGGGCTTTTTCACAGTTGGTGGTCTCAGACTTTGTATGTTGGTTGGTTACCTGCAGAGTGAGCATTTTCCAACCAAGCAAACATTCTAAGGACAAAATTCCAAGAGATCAAGGCAGAAGCTGCAAGGCTCCTTCGGATCTAGTAGAAGAAGAAATTAATTGCATCTGCTACATTCTGCTGGTTAAAAGAAAGTCATAGCACCAGTCCAGATTCAAGGAGAGGGAACAACATAAGGCTATGAAAACTAGAGATATAGTCCACTGAAGAACTTGGAAATTAGCTATCAATGATGATCAATATGCATCATGTGCCTCCAGATGTAATGCAGTAAGAAAGACACTATAATACTCATGTGCCATTTCTGCCAAAAATGTTTAATTTGAACCTCGTCATGAGGAAACTTGGGATAGATTCAAATTAAGGGACATTCTACTAAATAGCCTATACTCTTCAAAAATGTCAATGTCATAAAAGACAAAGAAAGGCAAGGGAATTAATTCAGATTAAAGGAGCTTAAAGAGACATTAAGACTAAATGCATGATTAATCCTGGATTGGATGCTAGATGAGAAAAAAATGCTATAAAGGCCACTATTGGAACAATTGGCAAAATTCGAGTAAGGTTTATAGATTAAATAAGAGCACTGTATCAATAAAGAATAATCTAATTGTAATAACTATACTGTGAACATCCTTGTTTTTAGGAAATATACTCTGAAAAATTCAAGGGCAGAGGCATATTGTCTGCAACTTAACCCCAAGTGGTTTAGGAAAAATCACATGAGAGAGGGAGAGAAAGCCAAGAGGGGGCAAAAAGGGAGAAAATAATAAAGCAAATATGGCAAAATGTTAACAATTGGTAACCCTGGGTGAAAAGTATATGGGAATTTTTTGTGCTATCTTTACAACATTTTTACAAGTTTGAAATTATTTCAAATTAAAGAAAATGTCTTCAAAAGACTGAAACACATCAAATATATTTTTAAATTTCATGACTTCATCATAATGATGCAAAAAAAAAAATGTCAAAACTCAAAAACCTTATAGGCCACCTTTGCTGGATGCTATGGAACCAACTAACTTTGAAAACTAGTAAAAAAAAAAAAAAAAAAAAAAAAAANAAAAAAAAAAAAAAAAAAGAAAAAAAAAAGGCAACAAATGTTTATAACACATTTCTTAAGCACGCTTTATCTTGGGGTAACCAAATTGTTGAGGGAAAAGTCTTCTCCTTAGAAGAATTCAAGCTAATAAATGAAAATTTCTTCTCTATTTTCTAGGCCAAGAATCAGGAAATTAAGGCCCTCACGACAAACCCAGCCCAACACCTGTATCTATAAAAAACTGAAATACAGTTGTCTTGGTCCGTTTGTGCTTGTTATAACAAAAGTACCTAAGAGTGGGCAATTTATAAAGAACTCTATAAGCTTATTTCTCACAATTCTAGAGGCTGGGAGTCCAAGATCAAGATGCCAGCAGGATCAGTGTCTGGTGAGGGCCCAGTCTCCAGTTCCAAGATGGCACCTCATTGCTACATCCTCTGGAGGGGAAAAACACTGTGTTCTCACATAGCAGAAGAGTAAAGAGAGCAAGCCTACTCTCTCAAGCCCTTTTATGATACCCTACTACAGGAAGGAAGGAAGAAAGAGGGAAAACAAGGAGATAAGGAGGAAGGAAAGAAAGAGAAAGAAGGGAAGGAGGGAAGGGAGGAAAGGAGAAGGAAGGAAGGAAGGGAGGAAGGGAGAGAGGGAGGGAAAGAGGGAGGAAAACACACTGGGATGTGCATAAAGATGAAATAAGATTAGTCCTTCAATGTTGGGGTTTCTTGGTATTTGTTCTCAATTCCTGGCCCCATCCTTTCTTTGTCTTGAGTGATTTTATCTTCTCTCATAGCACACGTGTATTAATCAAAAATGTTTTAGGCCCTCTGGCTACAATGGCATGTGCCAGTAATCCCAGCACTTTCATAGGCTAAGATGAGAGGGTCACTTGAGGCTAGGAGTTGGAGACCAGCCTTAGCAACATAGGGAAACTTCAGCTCCACAAAAAATTTAAAAATTAGCCAGGTGTGGTGGTACACATCTGTAGTCCCAGCTACTTAGGAAGCTGAGTAGGGAGGATCTTTTGAGCTTGGAAGGTAGAGGCTGCAGTGAGCCATAATTGTGCCACTGCACTCCAGCCTGGGCAATAGAGTGAGACCCTGTTTCAATCAAACAAATAAAAATGTTTTAGTGGCTATGATGTTATGATATATATTGTTTTTTTGTCCATGGTTCCTGACTCCTATCTCTCATAGTCCTTGTTATAATGTTGGGGCACTTAAGGCCTTAGGAAACAGAATCTCTTTCTTTCTCCTGTCCTCCTTTTACCTGCCCAAGGCACGACTATAATCTGATTGTGGGTCAAAAGACCCTTATTCCAGAAAGCACCCTACCCCATACCTTAGAGGAAGGAATACCACACAGAGAGGCCAAGAAAAGTCTGAAAAGACAAACCTTGCTGGGTTTAAATCATGTTTTTTTGTCCAACCACTCTCTGCACAGTTGTCAGTCATGCCTATGCAATGAAGCCTCCATAAAAGCTCAAAATGACAGGGATCAAAAAGCTCCTGGATGCTTGTACATGTGGAGGTTCCTGCAGGGTAGTGCACCCAGGGGGCACATTGAAGCTCTGTGCCCCTCCCCCATATCTTGTCCTATACATCTCTTCATTTGTATCGTTTGTAATATCCTTCATGATGAAACAGTACATATAAGTAGGTGTTTCTTTGAGTTCTGTGAGCCACTCCAGCAAATTAATTGAACGCAGAGATGGGGTCATGGGAATCCCAACTTGAAGCTAGTCCACCAGAAATTCCAGAGGCCTGGACTTACAACTAGTGTGGTGAGGTTGGTGGCAATTTTGGGCACTGAGTCCTCAACCTGTGGAATCCGTTTCTCTCTCTAGTATCAGAATTGATTGGAGGACTCCCAGTTGGTGTCTGCTACAGAAGTCATTGCTTGCTTGGTGGTGGGGAGAAACCCACACACACTTGGTCACAGAAGACTTTTTCTGTGTTGATGATTGTTGTTGTGGTAGCATGAGGGCAGAGGAAAAACATGCTTTGAGATTTTTTTCCAAACAGTGACAAATCTTATTCAACTAACTAAAAAAAAAAAAAAAAAAAAAAAAAAAAAAGAACAGTGAAGGAGAGATTTATTGATTCGTGTATCTGGAAAGAATATAGAATGAAGATCTCCGCTATAGGAACCAAGATCTCAGTTCTAGACTTAGTGCCACTAGTCTAGGCTCTCCATCTCCATGCATCAAACAGAGACATCTTTGTTCTAAAGATAGGTTCTCTTTATGCTTGCATGGAAAATGATGACTACTGTCAGCCCCAGAATCACATTCATCTAGTTTAGCCGTCCAGTGAACAAATAAGTAACTCTAGGAAGAGAGTTTCTTTCTCCTCCTGTCTACAGACCAACTCTAGGGAAAGACTCCGATTTGCCTATTAAGTCATGTTCCCCATATGGGGGGATGATGTAGAATGACAAGGCCTACGTAAGACCAAGGGAGTAGGGTCTACTATCAAAAGAAAGGGAAATCTTTACTGGGCAAATAAAAGTAGCTACCTCAGTTCCCTAAAGAAAGCTACAATTACTTGCATGTTGATAACTCTCAAATGTAGAGTTCCACATCTTTCCATCCAGCAGCCCACTTGATACCTTCAATCAGATGTTTTACAGCTACACTTTACTCAGCATTTCCAATGCGGAATTCATCCTCCCAACCTCTCCTCCCATTCTGTTTTCCCTCTATTCTCAATCTCAAGGAATGACACTACCATTCATAGATTTGTGCAAGTCTCAAACCTGGGAATCCTATTCTTTACTCTTCAATATTCATCACTCCCCACATTCAGGTAGTAAACTCTGTCAATTCTACCTCTTTTTTCCCTATCTTGAATATGCCCATATCTTATATGTTGAATATGCTCACTTATCCATTCTCCACTGTCACTAATGTAGTTTAGTGGTTATCATCTCTCATCTACACTAGTATCCTTTTCTGACTTTTCAATTTAAAGTAATATCCTTAAAGCATTATACTGTACAATGGCACCAAGTTTATTTATGTAATAAAACTTGCTATAGCATATATTTATCAAATAAAACGCTTACTTTTAATTGTTATTATTATTGCTTTTCTCCGTTCCCCCTTGGCAGAGACCATGTCATTCCTGTTCACTTCTAGAAGATTAGGGTGTCTAAATTAACTCAAACTGGTGTGGTGAGGTGAGGTGCAAACTTGGGCACTGAGTTTTGTCCAACTTAGCAGGCACAGGGTGTTTTACAACACACGGAGTTTTTTATGACTTTCATTTATTGCTAAATATGAATTTTTGTCCTAACAAGCAGACATAGTTTTTTACAACTTATATTTTATACTTTTATATTTTTACAACTTATATTGCTAAATAAATATAAGTTATAAAAAAAACTCTATGCCTTCTTAGTTAGACAAAAATTACCATTAAACAGGTAGATTTTGTTAGAGGAAGGAAATGAGTGGAGAAAAAGTGTGGCACTCAATTTTTTCCCACTATTAACCTTTTTCATTTTATTTTATTTTTTGAGACAGAGTCTTGCTCTGTCACCTAGGCTGGAATGCAATGGTGCAATCTTGGCTCACTGCAACCTCTGCCTCCTGGGTTCAAGAGATTCTCCTGCCTCAGCCTCCCAAGTAGCTGAGACTACAGGTGTGTGCCACCATGCCTGGCTAATTTTTGTATTTTTAGTAGATATGGGGTTTCACTCTGTTGGCCAGCTGGTCTCAAACTGCTGGCCTCAAGTGATCCACCTACCTTGGCCTCCCAATGTGCTGGATTACAGGTGAGAGACACAGGGCCCACCTGTCCCCCCAGTTAATCTTACTGTGTTTCATTAACCTTCTTGAATCTGAAGTTTTATTTTTCACAACATTAGGGGAATTTTCCAGCTTTTATTTTTACTTTTTGAGACAGAGTCTTACTCTGTCACCCAGGCGCCCAGGCTGTAGTGCAATGGCACGATCTTGGCTCACTGCAACCTTTGCCTCCCAGGTTCAGCAAGTCTCCTGTCTCAGCCTCCCAAGTAGCTGGGATTACTGGCAATGTGCCACCATACCTGGCTAATTTTTTATATTTTTAGTAAAGACAGGGTTTTGCCATGTTGGCCAGGCTGGTTTTGAACTCCTGACTTCAGGTGATCCACCCACCTGGGCCTCCCAAAGTGCTGAGATTACAGGCATGAGCCACAGGGCCCAGCTGTTCCCTCAATTAATCTTACTGTGTTTCATGAACTTTCTTGAATCTGATGTTTAATTTTTCACAATTTTCCAGCTTTTATTTCTTCAAACATTCCCTCTCTCCTCATTTTCTCAGAAAACAGTTTCATTTATGTTAGAACTTTTGAATTGTCCCATATCAAAAGGGTCCCTGAGACTATTTTTTCAACCATTTACTTCTCTGTTGTTCAGTTTATACAATTTTTGTTGATTCTATCTGCAAGTTTATTGTCCCTTTTCTGTCACGTCCATTCTGCTGTTAAGCCTGTTCACTAAAAAGGTGAATTTTTAATTTCAGATATTGAAATTTTCAGGGATTTTTTTGTATGTGTATATTTGTCTGTGGTTTTTAATTATCTGCTAATATTTCCTACTTTTTTGTCATTGTGATCTTATTCACCTTCATATCCTTGACTTAATTTTGAGGTGAACCAAACTACCTCCATCTTAAAAGTGAGCCTGACTGACTCCATCTTGGTTTGCCCCCACTCACCACCATTCCTCCCTTGAGTACATACCTGGGTCACACAGTGCTGGGTCATGTTGTGCTTAGAACCATAGAAACACATAGCTGTTGTAACCATACCCTGTTTGACATGCCCACTTGCTACTGTGAATATCCCTTTGATTGATCATATGGAAAGTACCAAAATGCCCCCCTTGGCAACCAGCAATCATGGAAACCGCTTGTATACCCTCCTTAGTTAATCAACAATCATGAGAGATTCCTGCCCTCTAGTTACCAGCCTTTTCCCCTAACTTGCTCATTCTGCTTCTGTAAAATTCCACTTTGCCCCCTTATCCTGAGCAACATATAAAAGGAAATCACACTGCTTCCACGGAGCCGAGAGATTTTGAGCGTGAGCTGACTCTCGGTTGCTGGCAATAAAGGACTAACAATCAGATCTCAGAGACTGGCACTTTCCTAACAACTCGCTTGGATACAATAGTTGGAGGCCCCAGCGAGATTTCGCCACTGGGCATGAACCAGACTCGTTCCGAGCTCCCCTGGACGAATGGCAGACTATAGGGGAGGCACCCCCTGAGATGTTCCAGGGCCCCACAGGCCACTGTCTTCCGCAGGAGAATGTATTGACTGCCAGAGTGCTCTCCAAATTCAAATCCTGAGTCCTCAGCTTCAGCCCCAGGGAAGGTGAGTCAGATCTGATTTTGTGTGTCTGGAAGGGAATTAACCCTGACAAGGGCCTTCACCCAAGACTCTGTCATAACTCCAGGATGCTGGAGGACAGAGACTTGGGTTTGCAGACTCTTCAGAGTCCCGGTCTTATTTGGCTCCTAGAGCTGTCACCGGTTTTCTGAGTCCCAGTCTTGTTGGGCTCTTTGGGCTGTCACTGGTTTACTGAGTGACTCGAGCCTTGGATTTGTCTGAATCCTTGTGTACACACGTGAGTGAGTGGGAAAGAAAATTTCTCCAGGATCCTGACTGGTTTACAAAAAAGTGCAAAACTGTGATAACCTCTGAGTGCCTATGTGCATGTATGTGTGAGTGCGTGGGGACCTTAGATGCTTGTGTCTAAGGACCCAGTTTGTGGCTCCCCGGCAAAAGCTATGGAGTCCGAGTGGGCCCTAACCTGTGGTTCTGTTATGACCTCATACAGCTTAACGACAGTATCAGACTAGTTCCACAGCATCGGACTAGTTCTAATCCGAGTCAGGGGTTTATACTGGCCTATCTATGTCAAGAGGCACCTAAGTCCCTGTAAGGGGAGCAGCCAGGCAGTCATCTGAGTGATCCCAATAAGGGACCCCCTTTCCCTTGTTTGTCCTTGAAAAACTGCCATAATCATTTATCTCCCTCAGTGTCTTACCTACCTCAATGTCAGTTGTTCTGTTTTGTCCCCAACATTTGAGTTTGTATGTCTTGTGTCTGTTGTCCTGTTTGTCTTTAGCATTTGAATTTGTATGTCCCATCATCCTTATTGCCGAAGACAATTGGGTAAAACACTTTTTCAAGGTCCTTAGTGCAGACTTCCTATCTCAGGAAGTCAAATTTCTCATTAGCAGTTTGGGCTGGCCATCTCAGTAGTGTGTCTTTTCTGTCAAAAACAGATCAGGTGTTGTTACGGGGAAAATTGTGCTAAACATCCACCAGTCTGGAATTTCTGGCACCACAGAGGTTGTTGGCACCTAGACTATCATACCCCGCACCCCAATGACTGGTCTAACCCCTCCTTGGCTGAGCCGGACTTCTCCTTTGCTCTGACCCTCAGCCTCCTGCTCCCCTGGGATTCCCCTTGGTCTCCTCATCCTCATCTCCTGTGGTGTCTCCACCTATCACCTCCACACTGTGGCTTCAGCTGGAGGAGGCTCCCCACTCCTCCCCTTAAGGGAGGTACCACCTCCACCAGGCAGCTTTCCGCCCTGTTTTTGTTCTATGTCCCTTTTTCTACTTCTAACCTGTACAACTGGAAGGCTGAAAAACCCACTTTTCTCTAAGAAACCTCAAGTCCTAACCTCACTGGTTGAGTCCAACTCCAGACTCACCGGCCCACCTCAGATGACTGTCAGCAGCTTCTCCTGACCCTTTTTACATCTGAGAAAAGAGACCGTGTTTAAAGAGAGGCCAGGAAGTTTTTTCCTTAGTTCAGCCAGTATGCAGGAGAAGGGATCCTGAAACCTCCTAGAGGAAGTTTTTTTTCCTTCTACGCCTGACTGGGGCCCAGAGACCTCAGGGGGTGGGGAGAGGAGAGCTTTGAACAATTTCCACCAATATCTCCTTGCGGGTATTAAAGGAGTCACTCAAAAACCCATAAATCTGTCTAAGACAACTGAAGTTGTCCAGGGGCCTGATGAGTCACCTGGAGTGTTTCTGGAACCCCTCCAGGAGGCCTATTGCATTTGCACCCCATCTGATCCTGTGGCTCCCAAAAACAACTACACGATTAATTTGGCATTTGTGGCCCAGGCAGCTCCGGATATTTGGAGAAAGTTATAAAAACTTGAAGGATTTGCCAGAATAAATATCACCCATCTCCTAGAAATAGCTCAGAAGGTTTTTGACAATCGAGACCATGAGAAACAGAAACAGGCTGCTCTGGCGGCTGAAAAGGCAGCTGAAAAGGCTTCAGAAAGGCAGGCAAAAATCTTAGTGGCCATACTCCAAGAAGTTAAACACGAGCATTCCAAGTTGTCTACAAGCCGTGACAGCAACCGCAAGTCTGGTCCAGGAGACTGATAAACCAACCCTGGGCCAAAACTTAACCCTCATGGCTCCCCACACTGTTGAAACATTACTGCGCAGTGCTTCTGGTAAAAGGATGTCAAATGCCCACATATTACAGTACCAGAGTACTGTTAGATCAGCCTTAAGTTTCTCTGTCACAAGGTGTTTAAATCCAGCTACTCTACTTCCTGATCCAGACTACACCATACCAGTCCATGACTGCCAAGAACTGCTAGAGGCTGCAGAAACTGGCTGACCTGATCTCCAGAATGTTCCATTGGAAAGGGTGAATGCTACCGTATTCACAACGGTAACAGCCTCCTTAAGCAAGGAGTGCAAAAGACTGGTGTGGCTGTCACCACAAAAACAGACATTCTGTGGGCCCAGGCACAGCCAGTCAGAACTTCAGCACGAAAGGCTGAATTAATTGCCCTTACTCAAGCCCTCTGGTGGGGTAAGAACAGATGCATCAACATCTACACCGACAGCCAGTATGCTTTTCTATTGTACATTAAAAAGAAAACACAGCTGTTGCCCGAGGAAGATCAAAGGGCAGACCCCACTGCCCAAGAGGCAGCCCGGCTCCTGGTCACAGCTTTAACCCTATTATCTGCTGTATCTTTCCCACAGCTTGATTTACCCAATCACCCAGCCTACTCTCCAGAAGAAGAAAAGCAAGTATCAGATCTTCAGGCCAGTAAAAACCAAGATGAAAAATAGACTTTACAGAAGTAAAGCCACACCAGGCGGGATAAGTATCTCCTGGTGATGGCAGACACTTTCTCTAGATGGACTGAGGCATTTGCCACTAGAAATGAAATCGCATCCACAATAGTTAAATTTGACTCAATGAAATCATCCCTTGATCTAAACTGCCATTTGCCATAGGATCTGATAATGAACCAGCCTTCACCTCGTCCATAGCTCAGTCAGTCGGTAAGGCATTAAACATTCAATAGAAACTTCATTGTGCCTATTGGCCTCAGAGCTCTGGACAGGTAGAAGGCATAAATCATAGCTTTAAAAATATTCTTACAAAACTGATCTTGGAAACTGGTGTAAATTGAACAGACCTCCTTCCTTTAGCCCTCTGTGGAGTTAGGTACACTCCTTACAAGGCGGGATTCTCTTCCTTTGAAATTATATATGAAAAATTTCTGCCTATTCTGCCTAAGTTAAAAGATACCCATTTAGCAGAAATTTCCCAAGGAAATCTGTTACAGTATCTGCAGTCTTTCCAACAGATTCAAGACATCATCCAGCCTCTCGTCTGGAAAACACACCCTAATCCAGCTCCTGACCAGACCAAGCCCTGCCATTCTTTCCATCCTGGTGACCTGGTGTATGTTATAAAGTTCCAAAAAGATGGACTTATTCCTGCCTGGAAAGGACCCCACATCGTCATCCTCACCACACCAACGGCCCTAAAAGTGGTCGGCATTCCTGCTTGGATTCATCACTCCCGCATCAAGAGAGCCAATAAACCCCAAGAAGAGACATGAGTCTCACAGCCTGGATCAGGTCCCTTGAAACTGCACTTAAGCAGGGTGAAGTCATCAAACTCACTCTTCTAATTCATCTTTTCCACCTGTTTCCACTTGCCATGCCCTCCACTCCTACCTACTCTTTTCTCCTCACTTCCTTCAAAACAGGACGTGTGCTTGCTAACACCACTTGGAAGCAGGACTCTTCCAATCAGGTCTCTCTTGCAGTTGATTTATATGCATGGTTCCTAGGAACCAGCTCTGAACACCGTTCCTCACAATGGAACGTCGCTACTAGGAAAGTTGTTGCCAGAGTAGGTGCCCTCAACTTCGCTGCTGCCTCCGGACCTGGCCAAACCGGATGTGGAGAATCCACACATGCAGAGAAGAAACTCCAGGCTATTGATTTTTACCTCTGTTCCGAAATTCACCCTGACACTAACTGCCAGGATACCTCTAAGTTCTTCTGCCCCTACTGAACTTGCGTAACTCTGGCCACTTATTCCGAAGGACCCACTCGGTCCTCAACTCTTTCCATAGCTCACACATCCCGTCCTAATACGTGTACTATAAGAGTTTGCAATCCCCTTACCATAATTGTTTATGATCCTAACGCAGATCATTGGTGCTATGGCATGGATATGACTTTGGAACTATGTTTACCATTCAAAAGAAAATTTCAGTTCCATGGAGTCCCCCTAAACGGATTGGGGCTTTAACTGACTTGGGTGACCCCATGCCCACACCCAGAGAAAGTTAGCTCAACTGTCCCTTCACCAGTCCCTGCCCCTCCATCTCGGCTTCAACACTACCTCCACCAGCCTAGCCTAATGTCCATATTGGATGGGTACATTACCTTCTTAATACTACACAACCCAAAATAGCCCAAGACTGCTGGCTATGCCTAAGGGCAAAACCCCTATGCTACATTGGTCTAGGAGTTGAAGTCACTCTTAAGACTGATCCTCTCTCCTGTCAGTTACTCCCTTGCTCCCTTACACTAGGGGATGTTACTGGAAGTGCCACCTGCCTAATTAGCAATGGATATACTCTATCTGCCTCTCCTTTCCAGGTTACTTATAACCAGTCCTTATTAATTTCCCTAAAACCTTCAGTTTCTTATAGAGCACCCAACAACACATGGTTGGCCTGCACCACAGGTCTCACCTGCTGCATCAATGGGACTGAACTCAGACTGTGCATGTTAGTTCACATGCTCCCCCAGGTTTATACGTACAGTGGACCAGAAGGACAACATCTCATCACGTCTCCTGAAGTACACTCCAGAGTTTGCCGAGGTGCCCCCACCCCTTGTGACCTTGTGACCTGTGGGTCGGCTGCTATCGGCACTGCAGCCTTAGTCTGAGGAGAGACTGGACTAGTATCTTTGCTCCAACAAGTCAATGCTGAAATAGGAAATCTCCAGTCTGCCATAAATAGGTTGCATACCCAGGTAGAATCCCTAGCCAAGGCTTAGATTTGCTGTTTCTTTCCCAAGGAGGCTTATGTGCTGCTTTAGGAGAAAGCTGTTGTTTTTATGCTAATCAGTCTGGAATAATTAAAGACACTTTTCAAAGAGTGTGAGAAAACTTAGATGCCAACAGAAGCGAGAAAATAACACCCCATGGTATCAAAATATGTTCACCTAGAGTTCACGGCTAACTACCCTAATAACTGGGGTAGCAGAACACCTTCTCCTCCTCCTGTTAAGCTTAATCTTTGGGCCCTGCATCCTTAATTGGTTCCTAAATTTCATAAGACAGTGCATAGTGTCTGTCAAACTTTGGTATCTCAGGACCCAGTATAACCCTTTGTTATAACTAGAGTCAACGCTTTGACTCCCCAAAAACACAAGTTGAGAATGAGGTGAACCAAACTACCTCTATCTTAGAAGTGAGCCTGACTGACTCCATCTTGGCTTGCTCCCCTCCCCCTGCCATTCCTCCCTTGAGTGCATACCTGGGTTACACAGTGCTGGGTCATGTTGTGGTTAGAACCATAGAAACATATAACTGTTGTAACCACACCCTGTTTGACAAGCCTGCTTGCTATTGTGACTATCCCCTTGATTGATCATATGGAAAGTACCAAAATGCCCCCCTTGGTAACCAGCAATCATGGAAACCGCTTGTATACCCTCCTTAGTTAATCAACAATCATGAGAGACTCCTGCTTCCTAGTTACCAGCCTCCTCCCCTAATTTGCTCATTCTGCTTCTGTAAAATTCCGCTTTGCCCCCTTATCCTGAGCAACATATAAAAGGAAATCACATCCCTTCCTCGGGGCCAAGAGATTTTGAGCATGAGCTGACTCTCGGTTGCCGGCAATAAAGGACTCACAATCAGATCTCAGAGGGTGGTGCTTTCCTAACGACTCGCTCGGATACAACAGTTTAATAGCTGCTTTAAAACCTCTGTCTACTAACTCAAGCATCTGGGGATCTTAGAACTGGTCTCTCCGTTAGTTGTCTTTTTTCTTGAAAATTGGGTGTGTTTTCCTGTTTTTTTTCTCATATGTTGAGTCACTTTGCATTGTATCCTAGACGTGATTTTAAAAAATCTTTAAATTTTTATTGCTACTAAAAATGGCACACAAAAAAATGAAAGTAGGATTCAAATGAATATTCATATTGAAATGATTAACTGCTACATGATGCATATGATTCATGTGTACTATATGATCAACTGTCTGTAGCCATGCATAAAACACAATCCCAGCATTTTCTAATTTATTAAGAGCTTAGAATATGACTGATCCTTTAATGTAATTTTTAACTGTGATATTTGGTAGAAACTGGATTATTTTATGTTCCCTCAAAAATCATTAATTTTCTTTGTTTTAGGAGTCACTTATTTGGACTCAAACTGCAAAATCTGACTTATGGGAAGCAACTCAAAAAGCAGTTTGGGTCTTTCATTTTTAATTCGACTACTTAGAATTTATTCTATATGCATGATTTAGTGGTCAGTGAAAGATTGGGTAGAGTTTATACATAAAATCTGGGGTTCTACCTCTCTTTTACTTATGGTATTCCTCTTTGCTTTCCAGCAGCTGATTGTCTCAACTTCTGTCCTCTAGTTTTTTAGACCAGAAAAGCTGTGATCTACCAGAATTCCAGCCACTTCTCATGGTGCAGACTGGAGCCTACTCTCACACAAGAATCTGCAAAAACAAGTGAAACTCACCCAGGGATGTTCCCTTCTTTCAAATCTTATCTCCCCTCCTGCTTTTGCTTACTTTTTAGTGCCACAGGTGGTATTTATTGTATTTTGTGCAAAGGTCAAATACAATAGAAGGTTTAGTGTGCTTGGAGCTTATGCAGCTCTTACAAGAAAAAACTGCACTCAAACACCTGGGATGAGGTTTAAATTTTTGTATAAGAATTGAATGAGAATTGAGGATTGTAGTGTGCAGGAGCTATAGATTCTGTATTAGAGAATTTAGAAGAATTTAGATCAATCCTACTTCTCTCCAACTTACAGTGTCAATCTATTTTCAATTAACCACACACTTTTGGTGGTTTATCCAGACTCTTCCCAATCAACTCTCACTTTTTTCATCACATATCAGCCTCTTTTCTAAGAATCTGTCCACTTCTTCCAGCTTATTGAATTTGTTAACATACAATTGTTCATAGTGTTAAACACAAGAAGTTTCTTTTTAAAGGGTTTAGTTGGTTCCATTGTTCTTTATTTCCAGCTTTCAAGGCCAGACTTCCTTATCCTTTGTGCCTCCCTGCCCTGGTTTCAGTAAACAGCTTTCCCACCAGTCCTAATCTACAAAGCCACATCTGCTACTCTGTAAATTACCCCTCCCACCTCAAAGGCTCTTCCCACCAAAACTTCCCTTCTCTTCTCATTAGGCACACCCCTGTGCTCTTCAAGTTAGCCAATTGGGTTCTGCTTAAATTGTGTGGTCCAACTCCAGCCAATAGAGGCAGGACACAGTAGCAGGGACAAACTGCATTAAAAATAAAAACCTCTGCCCTTTTTTGTTTGGTGTGCTCTCCTGGAGGCCAAGTTTATAAGCAGCACTCTTTTGCAGAAGTAAATTTGTCTTGCTGAGAAATCGTTTAAGTGCTCATTTTCTTTGTGGTCCCAAGTTGTTGTTTCCAACAAATTTGGGGGCTCATCTGGAATCCAATTATCCTCCAGGGAGGGGTTTCCAATCAATCATCTCTCATGGGGAATGCATCCTGCTGCCTCATTGTGGTGCCCTCAGGATTAGGGTGAAACCCACGTCATTTGGTAAATAAACCCAGACTCTCAGTAATGCAGGCAGAAAGGATCCTTACATATCACAGCAACCAGGTAACTCTGTGCACAGACCAAGGTAAAAAACATTGCAGGGACAACAGATATTTCCTTAGTGGTCGAGATATGTTGAAGGTTAACAGTGTGTGAGTGAGACGTGCAATTAAAGGAAAGAAATCTCTAATATGAGGGAGTGAGCCTCATACCAAACCTCTAAAATAAAAAGAAAGAAATCTCCAGTAAGAGGGGTTGAGCCTCTAGGAAAGGGGAAGGCAAAAAAATCCCTAATACAAGGGATTAGCCTCAGCAAGCCCCTAGAGAAGGGAGAACAAGAAATCCCTACTATGAGGGATTATGCCTGACCAACACTCAAAATGGAAAATACTCCACGTAAAGCAAAAAATGGGAAGGATAAAGCTAATAGCAATAATATTCCCTCAGGTCTCATGTTAAAATATTGGAAAGATAATGAACCACCTAAAGACTGTAGTAAATAAGCCAAAAGCCAACTCCTTTAAGAAAAATAAGGTCCCAAGTGTTGAAACATGGCAGACAACATAGACCAGTAACAAATTACCAACACTGTAGAGGACTCCCTGGATCTTATCAGGCTCAGTCTAAATGAGCAAATTTATGTGAAAATGAGAAATGACCAAGAGCTTTGAGGCAGATTACATGCTTATGATCAACATTTAAATATGATCTCGAGAGATGTGGAAGAAACTGACTACTATAGAAATTGATGAAGAAATATATGAAGAGATATATAAATCAATGAAAAGGAATATTCCAGTGCTCTTTGTCTGGGAAGATGGTGTTGTCCTGGTTGCCCCTCCCCTGAGAACTGACAGAAACAAAGAATTATTTTTCCTGTATGAAAACAGGAGACTGTACAGTGGCCTCTCTAAATGTATGAGATATTCAAAAGAGAAACCTGCATATATTTTGATATTAAGAAATAATTCCGGGGGTTATTCCACTCCTGAAATGAGCTCATTTGCAGATAACTCACAACTTCTTAAGCTAAATGGTATTTTCATTTTTCTCAAGCTCTTCCAATAAATACAACCACCAAGATGCAAAATTCTTTTTCAGGACTTGTTTTGTTCCATTATTCTCACAGATACTTTTCTGCTTTTTCTTTAAATTAAAATTGATGTTTCCTCATTTAAAAAAAAGGTCCCTACCCCCAAACAGTCTACCAACATATGGAACCCCCTAAACCACCTTCCCCTGCCTAACACCCCTGACCCTAACCTCCCTCCCTCTCAAGCCAAGGTAGTCACCCCTGACCCTAACTCCCTCCCTCTAAAGCCAAGGCAGTCACCCCTGACCCTAACCTCCCTCCCTCTCAAGCCCAAGCTGCAGAGCCTGCCAGAGCTGTACAAAAAGTATAAAGGAAACCGCCCCTCTGCTAGAAAACTCCCAGCCCAGAGGAGGGCATCCAGCCAAGTATTACTCAGGTAAGTTAATAAGGCTTACAAATGTGGCTCTGGCATACAGATGGCAAAAGACAGCAAGGGTATAAAAACATACCAGACACAGCCCGACAAGCAGAGAGCAAGGAACAAAGCCCAGTCTGGTAGCAAACAAAAAACACTTTGGTGTAAAAAAAAAAAAAAAAGCTGTGTGTTAACTGGTAAAAAGACTATTTGTTCATAAAAGTGTACAGTTTTGTTTTCTTGTAATAGAAGCATCATAGAGTTACTTTACACCAGTTGTAATATTTTCATTATTTTCAGTTGTTCTTTTTTACTAGCAGCTAAAACTATACAAATTACTATTAAATTGCAGTTCTTTTTTTAAAAAATATTTTAATTTAAAATATGCAAGCCTAATATTTTTAATCAAACAAAATATAAGATGGGTTTTCTCTTAATTTTAAATTCATCATGGCTTTCTAATATCAATTACAATATTTACAATATTCACCAAAACTTAAAATTTTGCAAATACTATAATTCTACCAGTGTTTTTAATAAACCTTGCATGCAAAATTTATAATTTTAACTTTAGCACTCAAAATCTACATAGAATATATGTTTGGAATATTTCAAAATTTACACTAAAATATAACTTCCTTAGAAAACAAACTATAAGCCTGAGTAGGTTTTTAATTTTAGCAACTGGAATGCTTTAGTTTTTCACTGTAAATTCCTCATTTTATATTAATTTAACCTGCTGATTAATTTTTTATTGTAGTTTTTTTCTTTCTATGATGGCTTTTCAAATTAGGTCTGTAAAGTATTTCTTCCTAATTTGTGAGTGTGTGTGTGTGTGTGTACATACACATATTTTAACTTTACCAAGTAAAACCAAGCCATAATGTTTTCAGCCAATTATTAGTAAAAAGTTGAGAAAAAGAGGGAAAAAAATTTCAAGTAAAATGTCTGGTTGTGCCAGACATTTTACAAGTGTGAAAGGAGATAACAGAAGCTCAGCTTGAGGGTGTGTAGTAAGTTATAAAAAGTTCAAGAGGATGTGGGCTTATTTGTCTTGGTTTGCAATACCATTTTTTGAAAAAAACAATGAAATATCTCGAAAAATTGACTATATCAATTTAGTGAATTTATTCATAAGATTAAAAAAACTGGTAAATCTTTTATTACAATATCTTTCTTTTAAAAGCCGAGGAAATAACCTTGCAGATCAAATAGCCAAACAAGCTGTCATTGCCTACAAGACACCCATCTTTCACTTAACTCCTTGTCTTCTTCCCTCTACTGCAATCCCCATTTTCTCTTCTGCTGAAAAGGAAAAAAGTAGGAGCCAAAGAAAACTCAGAAGGAAAATGGTTATTACCAGACCAAAGAGAAATGTTATCCAAGCCCCTCAGGAGGAGGTCTTGTCTCAGCTGCATCAAGGAATTCACTGGGGACCCCAAGCTATGTGTGATGCAGTTCTCAGAGTTTATGGGTATATAGATATTTATGCCCTAGCCAGAAAGGTTACAGATAATTACTTAATATATAAAAAAAACAAACAAACAAAAAACCACAAAAAACTAATGAGCAAACTCTAAAAAAAATTACCCCTCGAAGAAGGGATCCAAGGCTAAGACCATACCAAAGTGTTCAAATTGACTACACTAAAATGTCCCCCAATCAGTTACCCGAAGTACTTGTTTGTAATAATAAATCACTTTACTCAATGGGTAGAGGGTATCCCCTTCTCAAGAACAACCACCAGTAATGTAGTTAAGGCATTATTTGAGAAAAACATACCCAAGTTTGGACTAACAGAAAACATTAAATCAGACAATGGAAACCATTTCACTGCACATGTCATTAAAAAGTTAGCCCAGGTGCTAGATACAAAATAGGAATATCATATCCCTTGGCATCCCCCTTCCTCAGGAAGAGTAGAAAAAAACGGAACCAAACTCTAAGAACACTAAGAAATGACCTCACCAAATTAGTTTTGGAGACCTGATTACCCTAAACTAAACGTCTTCCCATCACCTTGTTAAGAATCAGAACAGCCCCTTGGAAAGATGTCGCCTTATCCCTTTATGAGACGCTATATGGGTTGCTTTATTTACATTCCACTACTGAAGTTCCTACATTTAAAACAAAAGATCAGTTCCTCAAAAATTATATATTTAGTCTATCTTCCACTTTCTCTTCCCTTAAAATCAAAGGTCTCCTAGCACAGGTGCTGTCCCTGGAGTTCCCAGAACGTCAACATCAGCCTGGAGATCATGTCCTGAAAGGGTAGGAGGAAGCAAAACTCAAACCACCTTGGGAAAAACCCTACCTGGTACTCTTAACTACAGGGACCACAGTTCAAATAGAAAGAGGATGAACTCATCATACCAGAACCAGCTTGGTCGGGAGATTCTTCACCCTTCAGGTGGGCTGAAGGTGTGAAGAATCTCCTGAAGGTGTGAATTTGAGAGGCAAATACCCAGATAGCCAACATAATGGGTTTATCCTGGGGATCAGTATAGCCTGAGAGCCTACAGGGCTGACAGCTCTACAGGACTGAATGCCCCAAGCAGAGATTCATCCACGCATTTAGTTGCCCTTTGACAGGTGATTCTTATTAATACACAGGTGTTCTACATATACACATAACTCAGGAATATACCAGGTAGGCAGCTGTTACCCACCTACCGCTAATTACAAACTAAAAATATCTTCCACAAAGGAGCCATGGGGTCAGGGTAAACTTAATGTTACTCAACATCTTCCCCCTTTTGTTTCACAAAGCTAGGTAAGCAAGTACAGCTCCATCATGGTGAGCTATTTCTTGGAGGCTTCTGGATCCGTACTTGCTAACTACACAAAGAGAAACAAAACAGATTAATAACATAATCATAACAGCAATCATAGATCCTCCAATTATTTTCATCCAAATTTTAGGGCTGCCAATCCATCAGCAGTCTCCTTAACACCAAGGAACCTGACTAACAGCTTATGCTTGCACTTCTTAAGGAGCTGGGACCCAGAAATCTTTTGGGAAATAGGGCGGAAGTCATTCTTCTGTAACTACTTCCTGCTGGAAAGGGGTGTTGAGAGCCCTCTGGGTCCATCCTCCTTGCTTGTTGTCCAAAGGCCTTTCCAGGTGCTGTTTTATTCTCTCCCAATTATGTTTTGTCTCATTTTTTAGAGTTAAAGTTAATCTTTAACTCTCCCACCACCAAAAGATATGAGGGTTTAATACAGCTCTGAATCTAAAAAGTTTTTATTTCTTGTAAACTTCTAATAAGTAAGAATTAGGGCCTGATTTGCTATTATATTTTCCTTCCCAGACTTTTACTGGTTTTAGGGGTATAGGTATTTTTCATAATTCTTTTTATTCGACTCTTATCATTGGCCATACTGTTTTTGCTCATGGTCCTACTAGCTCCCCATTTCTCCAGATAATAGAGTTGTTGATCTCAGTATGTATAAATTCTAAGTAATTGTAATTCTTTATCTGCCACCTGAATTCCATGTTATAAGAGGACTGACCGATGCAATCAATGCTAAGTATCCAGAGGGACCAATAATCAACAATTCCGTAGGAATTGTTGCGCAGCACCTCAGCCTCTATCACAACACAATCTCTCCAGATTAACGTTCTTGACTTAGGGGACCATTCTTTACTTTATTTGCATTTAGGTTTTGATGGCCAAAACATTGTTATTTCCTAAATTACTACAGAAAATACTAAGACCAGAGATCATTAAAGAATATATGCCCAATGTGTAAAACTTTTTTTACTTCTATCCTAAGTCCAGAAATACTCACTTTAGTTGTGATAACCATCATCATGATTACCATAATAAGCTGTCCTCCTTTTTTCAGGTTTTCCTCTGCTATTTGTGAAAGCTTCTTTAATTTGACCCCAAGTCGGTGGTGATGTTTGTTGTCTTCCCTTTCTGGGAACAGGACTCTACCTTGATGTTAGTCTCGCTATCTCTGCGACTGGGGGGTCCTCTGGAAGTCTCTTTTTTGGTATCTGGGTCATAATACAGCTTTAAATATCTGGATAGTACCCATGCCGGTTGTTGATTTGGACCTGCAGAAATACAAGCACATACTCACTCCCAGGTTATTATATTGCCTTTTTCCAATTCTTTGTGAGTGGGTCTCACCACGTTAATTGCCTTACAGTTTCTTCCTTGATTTGTTTATTCAGGTGTTGCTCGGTAACTAAATTTTCTAAGGTCTCCAGTTTTTCTTTTGTTAGTGGCCATTGCTCTATCCATATAGGTTTGTTTCTTATCCATTTTAAGGTAATAGGCTCTGGAGGCTTATTAATGGCTGCCATCAAAGAGTATCCCAAGTCCTGGCAAGAATTTTATCCTTTATTTCTGCTCTGTCTTGTTTGTACCTCCAAATCCTCTTGTTCTGTTTTTTCATGTGGCATAACTAAAAGCTGTGCTATGCATTCCCCAGGCTCAGCACTCGAGGTAACAGAAGAATACATTACAATTTTAATTCCCCTATAAAGTCAGCATCAATAACTCCGGTATGAATTCCAACTCCTTGAGCATTAAGGCTAGATCTTTCTAGAAGTAAAACTATGGTTCCTGGGGGATAAAGGGCCACAAACTCCTGTAGATATTTTTTGAAGTGGCTCTCCCAGTAAAATGCTTACCCTCTGAGAGCTGCACAGATCTACTGCTGCGCTCCCAGCTGTGGCAGGAAGCAAATGTTGTATAGGGATGAGGGAATAGTTCATACTGGATAGGCCCTGGTTTGGATAGGGGCCTGAGAAGGGACCCTCAAACCATTTCCTGAAATCAGATCTATTGGAATCAGCTGGTAAGAAATACTACGTTCTTTAATAATCCTAGCACAGGCAGAGGATTATTAGGCCCATACTGGCTGATGGCCTGTCTGAACTTCAGGAGATTGAAGGGAAGGGGTTCAAAAGCAACCCGTACTTGTCCTTGATCTTGAGGGTGTACAACAACTGGAAATTGCCATGCCTCCAAATCTCCCTCTTTTCTCACTTGTTGAATTCTGGCTTGGGTAAAACCAGTTACCTTAATTCTGGGAATGCAAACTCCTGAAGTGGTTACCGTAGCTCTAGGAATACAAACACCAACAGAACAGAAGCAGAGGTAGAAATATCGGGAAGACCTGGCCATCCCTGGACAAGATACTGAGGCGGGGTGGGGGGCGGGTGCTGACAGGCACACCTTTTCCTCATTTGACTTTTCATCTTTTTGCTCTATAATTTCTTTACATACTTTATCATACTCCTCCTGAAACTTCTCCTGAATCATCTTCCTCCTAGTTGGTCTGAAACAGCTCCAGAGCAAAACACACCAGAACCCAAACAGACCACACCAAATAAGCCTGGTGTTTGCTTGATTTTTGTCCCATGTTGCCCCAATATGACCCAGCTCCCCCAGCTGCCATCCTGGGAGATTTTTTCAAATGTTCTTGGGCTAATCCTGAGCTCCCCCAGCTCATCCTGGGAGATTTTTCTCTAACATTCTTGGCTTAACCCTGGATATTCCCTAACTCACCTGGGAATCTTCCCCAGGTCCTCCGGGCTCCCCGAACTCACCTGGGAAATTTTTTCAAACATTCCTGGGATACCTTCCGAGTTCCCCAATTTGTCCTGGGGATTCTTTCCAAATGTATTCGGGATACCTTCAGTTTAGCCTCTCCTTTGTTGCTTCGGCAACTCTTCGTCCTGGGTTTGAGTCCCCACACTTGGGAACCACTTACTGAAAACCAGTTTGGTCAGGAGACTCCCATCCAGGTGCACACCCAGATGGCCAAAACAGTAGATTTATCCTGGGGAAACAACAGCCTGAGATCCTGCAGGGCTTAAAGCTCTCCGGGACCAAAGGCCCCGAGCAGAGATTCATCCATGCATTTAGTTGCTCTTTGACAGGTGATTCTTATTAATACACAGATGTTCTACATATACACATAATTCAGGAATATACCAGGTAGGCAGCTGTTACCCGCCTACCACTAATTACAAACTAAAAGTATCTTCCACAAAGGAGCCATGGGGGCAGGGTAAACTTAATGTTACTCAACAATACCCAAGTCAAAAAAAGCACCACCACCTCCAGAGTCATGGGCCATTGTTCTGGGGGAAAGTCCTACCAAACTAAAGCTAAAAAAGACCTAACCCTTTTATATCTGCTATATTATTCTGTCACCTTTCCTCACTTTGTAGCTAGCCACCTTATTATTAATGTAACTAAATCAAGCCTACCCCAAGTTGTCACTTTTAATGCTTGTCTCGCTGTACTCTGTGAGGATCTCCAAAACCAGAGGACAGCCTCTACCAACAAGTATCTCTGTCCCTCTAGAACAAATAAAGCTGCCTATAATAGTAACACTTGTACCTACAGTGCACAAAGTGCTAGGTGGAAATTCTATTATGATTGAGGAAATTAATTTGGACCACCAAGTATCAAGACAGGGCCTCCCCAGGAGGAGGCTCTATTGATCTAATACCCTACCTCTGCTTTACCAAAGAAGGAACTCCCTCTAATTGCTAACTTCAACGGTGTCACCCTATGCAAATTTCCATCACTGTCTCCACCTCCACTGACACTAACCCCACTCTAGGTCACTTCTATGGCATAGGAGCTCAGTTTCATTCTGGGACAAACTCAGTAGGGTTTTAATGCCCTTAATTAATCCTCCACCTCCTTCCCTTTCTCATTCTCCTGAACTTTCTTTCAACCCAACTGTTATTCTTTCCAGTAATAAAGCAATAGTCAACATTGTAGAAATTACAGATTTGGAACAAACTTGAGCAGTTGAGATAGGATACCAAAATACAAATGCCTGGTTGATATCGATTAAATATTCTGTTCGCACATTAAATAAAAGCAACTGTTATGCTTGTGTAGCAGGCAGGCCAGAGGCTCAAATAGTCCCTTTCCCATGAAGATGTTCTTCTGATTGAGCATAAGCACATTGTAAGTCTCCGGCAAAACCCTACACCCTGGGGCAGTAAGGCTTATAAGACTCTCTCACTGCAATTTCCTGAAGTCAAAGGCTCTGCAGTCAGCCCCCAAGAGCCATCTGGCCTCCAGACTCACCTGTTAATTTTACCTAGTGTCTCTCATGACGGGCAGAAACTGACGCCTCACGGAGATCTAAAATGGTATAGTAAAACCAAGTCTTTCCAAAAACATACCAGTCAAGCTGCCCTTGCTCACTCTCGAGCAAACACATGGTGATACTGTGGAAAGCCACTATTTAGTTCTTTGCCAAGTAATTGGAGCGGCATTTGTGCTCTAGTCCAATTGGCCATCCCCTTCACCCTGGCATTTCGTCAACACAGTAAGCAGGAAAATCAAAATCAGGTAAAAAGAGGTGTCCCACCCAGATCTTTTCACCCTCACATTTATATAAATGCTATTGGAGTCCCACGGGGGGTACCAAATAAATTTAAAGCTTGAAATCAAACAGCTGCAGGGTTTGAGTCCATGTGGTTCTGGTGATCAACAATAAATACAAATGTAAATTAAATAAGTTACATCTACTATAACCAACAATGATTTGTTAATTATATTAGGAATGCTATTAAGGGAATAGCTAACCAATTAGGACTCACCAGTCAAATGGCTTGGGAAAATAGAACAGCATTGGACATGATACTAGCAGAAATAAAATGGAGTCTGTGTTATAATTGGAATCCAATGTTATATATTTATCCCCAACAGCCCAGCCCCCGGTGGAACAATCAACAGAGCCTTACAAGGTCTCACCTCATTATCAAATGAACTAGCCAAAAAATTCTAAAATAGATGACCCCTTTGCAGGTCTCATAAAAAGTAGTTTGGTAAGTGGAAAGGACTTATAACTTCAATATTTACTTCTCTTGCAATTGTTATAGGTGTACTCATTCTTGTAGGATGCTGCATCATACCTTATATTCATGAATTAGTGCAGAGACTTATAAAAATGGCCTTCACCAGGCTGGGTACAGCAACTCATGCTTGTAATCTCAGCACTTTGGGAGGCCGAGGTGGGTGGATCATGAGGTCAGGAGTTCAAGATCAGCCTGGCCAAGATGGTGAAACACCATCTCTATTAAAAATACAAAAAAATTAGCTGGATGTGGTGATGGGTGCCTGTAATCCCCAGCTACTCGGGAGACTGAGGCAGGAGAATCACTTGAACCCAGGTGGCAGAGATTGTAGTAAGTTGAGATTGCACCACTGCACTCTAGCCTGGGCGACAGAATGAGACTCTGTCTCAAAAAAAAAAAAAATGGCCCTCACCAAAAACTTCCTCA
>NW_016107528.1:630317-641627 GCF_001604975.1 Cebus imitator | reverse complement strand
AAAACAAAAACAAAAAAAAAAACAAGCAAAGCAACAAAGTGAAAACATGTTAAAAAATTTAAAGAGAAAATTTATAAAAATTAAAAGAGGGGATTTTTCTAATACAAGAAGTTCCTCTTCTAAGTGTTTCAAGGCCAGACTTCCTTATCCTTTGTGACTCCCTGCCCTGGTTTCAGTAAACAACTTTCCCACTGGTCCTAATCTGCAAAGCCACATCTGCTATTCACTCTGTAAATTACCCCTCCCACTGCAGTGGCTCTTCCTGCCAAAACTGCCCATCCTTCCTCATTACGGACAACCCTGCACTCTTCAAGTTAGCCAATCAGGCTCAGCTTAGATTGTGTGGCCCAACTCCAGCCAATAGAGGCAGGATACAGTAGCAGGGACAAACTCAGTTAAAAATAAAAACGTCTTTCCTCCTTTATTTGGTGTGCTCTCATGGCAGCCAGGCTTATGAGCAGCACCCTTCTGCAGAAGTAAATTTGCCTTGCTGAGAAATCCTTTAAGTCCTCATTTTCTTTGCAATCCCAAGCTCTTGTTTCCAACAATATTATTCTCTCATAATCCTTTTTATTTCTGTAAGTTTGACAGTAATAAGCACACTTCCATTTCTTCTTTTAGTAATTTTCTTCTTTTTTTTCTTACCAGTCTAGCTAAAGGTTTGTTGATGTTGTTGATCTTTTGGAAGAACCAACTACTGGTTTTGTAGATTCTCTCCTTGGTTTCTATCCACTATTCCTTTTTTCTTTAAAGAGAGACAAGGTCTTGCTAGAGTGTGGTGGCACAATCACAGAGCTCACTGCATCCTTGAACTCCTGGGTTCAAGCAATCCTCCCACCTCAGCTGCCCAAGTGACAGACTATAGGCACATGCCACCATACCCAGCTGTTTCTCTATTCTTTTGTAGAGACAGGATCTCACCATGTTCGACAGCCTCATTTAAAAAAATTCATTAATCTCATCTAAAATCCTAATTATTTCCTTTCTTCTGCTAGCTTTGGGTTTACTTTGCCCTTATTTTCCAAGTTCCTTACAATGGAAAGTTTGATTGTTGATTTCAGATCTTTCTTTTCTTTTCTTTGAGACAGGCTCTCACTCTGTCACCAAGCTGGAGTGCAGTGGTACAATCTTGGCTCCCTGCAACCTCTGCCTCCCAGGCTCAAGCAATTCTCCTGCCTCAGCCCCCCTCTCCAAGTAGTGGAGGTTGCAGGCAGGCACCACCATGCCTGGCTAATTTTTGTATTTTTAGTAGAGATGGGGTTTCACCATGTTGCCCAGGCTGATCTTGAACTCCAGGGCTCAAACAGTCCTCCCACCTCAGCCTCCCAAAGTGTTGGGATTATAGGCATGAACCACTGTGCCCCTGTTCAGTAAGTTTTAAAAGACTAAAATCATACAAAATATTTTTGTATTTTCCATCTCTAAAAAAAGAAAAAATACAAAAACTAGCTGAGCATGGTGGTATAAACCTGTGGTCCCAGTTACTGTAGAAGCTGAAGTGGGGTATCACTTGAGCCTGAGACTTTGAGGCTGCAGTAAGCCATGAGCATGCCACTACACTCCACCCTGAGTGACACTGTGAGACCCTATCTCAAGAAAAACAAGAAAAAACAAACAAACAAAAAACAACTTGTTAAGCCTTGTTTTGTAGCCTAATATATAGTCTATCTTGGTAAATGTTCCATATTCACTTGAGAAAAACATACACTGTATTAGTCCTTTTTCACGCTGCTGATAAAGACATACCTGTAGGGCTGTGGAGGCCCCACAGGGTCGTGGGGTATTCCTTTTGCCGTGTTGAGGTGCAGGATCCAAGAGGTAAAGAGACAGGACACTGAAGAACCAGTGAAGAGCATCTGGACTCAGGGGGCTACACCACCTATGAGTGGAGATCAGCAGTGGCCCCTAAATGCCCAAGAGCATCTGTACTTATTAGGTACAAGCAGGGGCAGGGTCGTGAGTGAGGTCATCATCTATAGGCTTAGTAATACGGCATACATAATCATGTGAGTTAAAAGTGATGGGACCACCCCATTATGTCACCTGGGCAGAGAGGTGGGCCATGCACAGCAGGGGGCTGTGCGGTATGCAGTAGTAGAGGGTTGTGTACAGAAAAGAGGTCCACCCCCATTAGGTCACCAAGGCAAGGAGGTGGGCTATGTGCAGCAGGTGTCATGTGCAACACTTCTTATCTGGGGGCTAGAGACTTCAAAGGATTTCTAATAGAAGGATACTGTAAGCTTAATGTAGTGGGGGCTGACGGACTTGTGCTCTTCTCTTAAGATATTTATGGGAGGATTCTTTGAGCTAGCACAGAAGTGAGAAAAGACTGACAGGGCGTACACCCACCATGACTGGTCACACCAGTGGAGTTCTCCTTCGGTTACTTCCAGGATCTCAGGCCTGAGGCCTACTTTCCACAGGAACTGGATGCAAGGAACTATAACTCCTTTATCAGGTGGAGAGACACTTGCTTCAAGCCTGCAATACAGTGTGTGCCCTTTCAGGCAGGGACGACACCGCCTGGATCTTTGGTTCTTGTCATGTCTGGCTGTTTTCCCACTTCTGTTCTGTGACTGCTCTAGGCATTCCTCCTACTACAAACTACTATATGGTTATCTAGAAGGATTATATAAATCAGCACTAAATGTGCCAGTGCAGCTCCGACTACAATACCTATATGATTACATAGAAAGATTATATAGAACTAAGTATGCTAGATATATGTAAGCAGTAAGTTACACTTCAAGCACTAATTCCATAAACTAATATATGATTATATATGAAGGATTATATAAAGCAAACAGCTGAGCAATAACATTATAAACTAGATATTGTTCAGGCACTAGTTGTGCCTGGGGTCTGGTCAGTTCTCCTTTCTCGGTGCCCATGGGGGGTATTACCCACACACACCCATGACTGGGAAATATATAAAAGAAAGAGGTTTAATTGGACTTACAGTTCTACATGGCTGGGGAGGCCTCATGATCACAGCAGAAGGCAAGGAGGAGCAAGTCACATCTTACACGGATGATAGCAGGCAAAGAGAGAATGAGAGAGAAGTGAAAGCAGAAACCCCTTATAAAGCCATCAGATCTCATGAGACTTACCACAAAATAGTATGGGGAAAACCGCCCCCATGATTCAATTATCTCTAGCTAGGTCCCTCTCACTACACCTGGTAATTATGAGAATACAACTCAAGATGAGATTTAGCCCCTGCCTCTGGCCCTTGCCAAATCTCATGTCCTCACATTTCAAAACCAATAATGCCTTCCCAACAGTCCCCCAAAGTCTTAACTCATTTTAGCATTAACTCAAAACTCCATAGTCCAAAGTCTCATCTGAGGCTGGGCACAGTGTAATCCCAGACATTTGGGAGGCCAAGGTGGGAAGATCACCTGAGGTCAGGAGTTCAAGACCAGCCTGAATAACGTGGTTAAACCCTGTCTTTACTAAAAATAAAAAAAATTAACCAGATGTGGTGGTGGGTGCCTATATTCCCAGCTACTTGGAGGCTGAGGCAGGAGAATCACTTGGACACAGAGGTGGAGGTTGCAGCAGTGAGCTGAGATTGTGCTATCACACTCCAGCCTGGGTGACAGAGTGACACTCTGCCTTAAAAAAAAAAAAAAAAAAGTCTCATCTGAGATAAGGCAAGTCCTTCAAACCCTTCAACCTATGAGCCTGTAAAATCAAAAGCAAGTTAGTTACTTCTACATACAATGGGAGTACAAGCATTGGGTAAATACAACCATTCCAAATGGAAGAAATTGGCCAAAACAAAGGGGCTACAGGCCGCATGCAAATCCAAAAGCCAGTGGGGCAGTCAAATCTTAAACCTCTAAAATGATCTCCTTTGACTCCATGTCTCCACATTTAGGTCATGCTGATGCAAGAGGTAGGTTTCCATACTCTTGGGCAGCTCCACCCTGTGGCTTTGCAGGGTACAGACTTCCTCCTGGCTGCTTTCATGGGCTGGTGTTGAGTGTCTGTGGCTTTTCCAGGTGCAAGGTGCAAGCTGTCGGTGGATCTACCATTCTGGGATCTGGAGGATGGTGGCCCTCTTCTCACAGCTCCACTAGGCAGTGACCCATTAGGGACTCTGTGTGGGCACTCTCACCCAACATTTCCCTTCCATATTGCCCTAGCAGAGGTTCTCCATGAGCACCCTACCCCTGCAGCAAACTTCTGCCTGGGCATCCAGGCATTTCTATACATCCTCTGAAATCTAGGCAGAGGTTCCCAAACCTCAGTTCTTGACTACTGTGCACCCACAGGCTCAATACTTCATGGAAGCTGCCAACGCTTGGGGCTTCCACCCTTTGAAGTCACACCCTGAGTTGTACCTTGGCCCCTTTTAGTCATGGCTCTAGTAGGAGCAGCTGTGATGCAGGGTACCAAATCACTAGACTGCACACAACATGGGGACCCTGGCCAGGCCCACAAAACCATTTTCTCCTAGGCCTTAAGCCTGTGATGGGAGGGACTGCCATGAAGACCTCTGACATGCCCTGGACACATTTTCCCCATCGTCTTGGGGATTAACATTCTGCTCCTTGTTCCTTATGCAAATTTCTGCAGCTGGCTTGAATTTCTCCTCAGAAATAGAATTTCCTTTTCCATTACGTTGTCAGGCTACAAATTTTATGCCTTGCTTCCTTTATAAAACTGAATGCTTTTAACAGCACCCAAGTCACATCTTGAAGGCTTTGCTGCTTAGAAATTTCTTGTGCCAGATACCCTAAATCATCTCTCTCAAATTCAAAGTTCCACAAATCTCTAGAGCAGGGTCAAAATGCCACCAGTCTATTTGCTAAAACATAACAAGCGTCACCTTTGCTCCAGTTCCCAACAAGTTCCTCATCTCCATCTGAGACCACCTCAGGGGGGCCTTATTGTCCATATTGCTATCAGGCTTTTGGTCAAAGCCATTCAACAGGTCTCTAGGACATTCCAAACTTTCCCACATTTTCCTGTCTTCTGAGCCCTCCAAACTGTTCCAACCTCTGCCTGTCACTTAGTTCTAAAGTCGCTTTGACATTTTCAGGTATCTTTTCAGCAGTGCCCAGCTTTACTGGTACCAATTTACTGTATTAGTTCATTTTCACGCTGCTGATAAAGACATACATGTGACTGGGCAATTTACAAAATAAAGAGGTTTAACTGAACTTATGGTTCCACATGGCTGGGGAGGCCTCATAATCATGGCAGAAGGCAAGGAGGAGCAAGTCACATCTTATGTGGATGGTGGCAGGCAGAGAGAATGAGAGAGAAGTGACAGCAGAAACCCCTTATAAAACCATCAGATCTTGTGATACTGCAAGAACAGTATGGGGAAAACCGCCCCCATGATTCAATTATCTCCTACCAGCCCCTCCCACAACATGTGGGAATTATAGGAGTACAATTCAAGATGAGATATGGGTGGGGACACAGCCAAACCTTATCATACACTTTGCTGTTCCTGGGAGGGGGTGGTGTCCTATAAATGTCTGTTAGATCTAGTTGGTTTATGTGTTGTTCAAGTCTTCAACTTTTTTGTTGATCTTCTATTTGGGCCTTTATAGAAAGCAAGGTGTTGAATTCTCCAACCATTAGAGTAGCAATGTCTAAAAGTACATCTTTATACATTGTGTGCTCATTAACATAGATTTATAATTCTTCTTTTATGCATTTATTTTTTAATTCTTTTTCTTTAAAAAAGAGGCGTTACAAACCCAAAAATAGAAAATGACTCACTTTTAATTTCACCTGTGTAGTTACCTTTACTGATGTTCTTTATTTCTTCATATGGCTTTGAGTTACTGTATCTTAGCCTCTTTTCAGGCTGAAGGATTTCCTTTAGTATTCTTCATAGTTATGAACTCCCTCCGTTTTTGTTGTTCTAGGAACTTATTTATTTCTCCTTCATTTTTTAAGGATACTTTTGCCAGATTCAGGATCCTTTTTTGGCTTTTTTTTCACAGCACTTATGTCATTCTACTGCTGTCTGAGCTCCATGGTTTCTGATAAGTCTCCTGTTATTCTTACTGAAGATTCCTTATGCACAACCAGTCATTTCTCTCTTGCTGTTGTCGAAATTCTCTCTGTTTTTGTCTTTTAACAATTTAATTACAATTTGTCTTGGTGTAGATCCCTTTCGGTTAATCCTTCATGAAGTTAATTGAGCTTATTAGATGTGTAGATTCCTGTCTTTCACTAAATTTGTAAACTTTTCAGCTATTATTTCTTCTAATATTCTTTACACTCCTTTCTTTTTTCCTTTCCTTTTGTAATTCCCACTATGCACATATTTGCTTGATGATGTTCCACAATCCTTATAGGTCTTGTTCATTTTTCCTCATTATTTTTTCTTTTTGTTCCTCAAACTGTATACTCTTAATTGATATATCTTCAAATTCCCCAATCTTTTTACTGCCTGCTCAAATCTGCTGTTGAACCCCTCCAGTGAACATTATATTTCAATTATTGTGCTTTTCAACTCCAGCAACTGTATTGATTGCTTTTTATAATTTCTACCTCTTAAATAATATCCTCTATTTATTGAACAATTCGGCTTTCCTAGTTTCCTTCAGTTATTGTCTATTATTTTCTTTGCTCTTTGAGCATATTAAAGACAATTGACAATGTCTGGTCTTCCCAAAGGAATGTTCTCTAAATTTTTTTCCTTGTAAATAAACCATACTGTCTTGTTTCTTTGCATGCCTCATAATTTTTGTTGTTGAAAACTGGACATTTAGTATATAATATGGTAATTCTGGATATCTGCTTCTCCCACTCCCCACCAGAGTTTGTTGTTGTTGTTGATTTCATTAAATGTCTGGAACCAACCAATAAAAAGATAAAAGGCCAAAATTCTAGAAAACACTCCCAGTCTTTGCCAATTAGCTATGTGTTGCGGCACCCCTTCAATGCTTAACTAGGTAGTTTACAACACCGCCTTAGCCTTCACTTCCTGCTTGCATGGAGCCTGAAGGTCAGTCAGAGGTTTGCATTTAGGGTAGTCTTAGGTCTTTTCTGAGTATACATCCAGACCAGGGCATGCCCATGGCCTTCTAGATTCCTCAGAATAAAATGAGGCTTTCCAAAGTCTTTATTCCTCCACTTATCTCTTTCTTCAGACTCTTCCTCCCCAGGAGTTTTGGTCTGTTTATTGCTTTCCCTGGCTTTCATACCTTGCTTTCTATGGAAGTGGCTGTTTGCCTTTAATACTTTTGACAAACACTGCCTGGGAAGCTTCCTGAGCCCTGAGGAAGCTCTGAGGCAGGTGAAACAAAGGCAAGCCCTTGAGTTGAACCTTCCGGAAACCATCAGAGAGGTCAAAACACACCTATAATTCCTTTAGAATAAGGTCTGTAGTGTTCCCTCTCGTGCCAGCAACCCACACCAGGAATGTGGCTGCCATCTTCAAGGCCGCTGCCAACTTGGAGATTAGAAAATGACCACAGAACTCTCTTACCAAAATGCAGCAGTTTTTTCTTCATTACATGTTCCCCTGGCTTTAGTTTTTTTTTAAATTAGTTTCAGAGTTTCCAAAAAAGGTGCTCCTGACAGTTTTGCCAGCTTATTCATTGCTTTTGTGAAGGAATGGTTTTTGAGTTCCCTACTTTGACATGTTTAGGTTACATCATTTCATACTATTTACTTTTGTGTTTCCCAGCCTTGCTTGAAATTTTCTCAGCCTGGAGTGCAGAGAAAAAAGAAAGGTTACTATCACTGAAGCTATCAAAAGAATGTATTACTGACTTGTGTCACTTGACTGGCCCTGATTTGACGGCAGGGCCAATGAGCAGTTCCAAAAGTTTTTGAAGAAGGATACCATCAGCAAAATAACTTTCATCTCCCTTAAATACAACATTCATTAAATTGTTTGCCTTGCATTTGTCAAGTTCTTCATAATAGATGCAGTATTTGAGAGCACTCAGGCTTTGGGATAAGATCTTAGTTTGAATTCCAGATCTTCTGCCACTTTGTAGTTTTTTGGCCTTGTACAAGTTCTCTGGGACTATTTCCTTATCTGTAAGACAGGAAAAATAAACATTTCTAGAACTCTGATAAAGATTTAAAGAGATATTATCATTTCCAGAACTGTGATAAAGATTTAAAAAGATATACATGTAAAATTCTTGGCATTCAATGTTAGCTATTTGTGAAATTTAAATTTTATTTCATTTTATTTTATTTTTGAGACTAAGTCTTGCTCTGTCGCCCAGGCTGGAATGCAGTGGCACAATCTCGGCTCACTGCAACCTCCACCTCCCGGGTTCAAGCGATTCTCCTGCCTCAGCCTCCTGAGTAGCTGGGATTACAGGCCTGTGCCACCATGCCCAGCTAATTTTTGTATTTTTAGTAGAGACAGGGTTTCACCATGTTGGTCAGGCTGGTCTTGAACTCCTGACCTTGTGATCCACCCACCTCAGCCTCCCAAAGTGTTGTGATTACAGGCATGAGTCACTGTGCCTGGCCTAAATTTGAATTTTTCAGTTTAGGTTTTTTGTTTTGTTTCATTTGTTTTTGAGGCAGGGTCTCGCTCTGTCACTGAGGCTGTGGTGCAGTGGCACCATCATAGCTCACTTGGCTCAAATGATCCTCCTGCCTCCGCCTCTCAAGTAAGCTTGACTACAGGCAGGTGCCAACCTGCCCAACTAATTTTTAAAATTCTTTTGTAGAGATGGGGTCTCCCTATGTTGCCCAGGTTGGTCTCCAACTCCTGGCCTCAAGAGAGTCTCCCACCTCAGCCTCCCAGAATGCTGAGATTACAGGCATAAGCCACAGAGTCAGCCTAAATTTGAGTTTTTTGTGGCATTACAGACACGGTTTTTTCTGGTTTAATTAAAAAGAGAAAAATAAACAAAAAGAGCCACTGGCTTCCTTAGTAAAAAGAGCTTAGGGTTGCCATGTGGTTTTCAGGAACTGACCTTGAACTGATAACGAACACATTAATTTTACTTAGATTGTATGTTTACTTGGGGAGGCTTTGGGGAAAATTGCTGAGTATGGGGCGTGGGCCTCTAAAATCCTTCTAAAGCCCCTCTTTAGCCTAGAAAGTAATTTGCAAACACATTTTTTAAAAACACACCGAAATATCTAGACGACAGAGGGAGCATGCCAACTCAACAATTTTTTCAAACCAGCTTCCCTTGGTAAGGGTCCACGTAACCAGATCATAGAACACCCGCCAGGAAAGCCCAAAAAAGGGGTGATCCCTTGATGGAGATGCCGCATCAGCGTTTTCTCACGTGGCCTCCGGGGCTCTAAGAATGGCAAGAGATCGCATTCCTTCTAATATCCCTCACGGCCTCCAGGGGGAGAAGGGACTGGAGCAAACCCCCGAATGCAGTTCCTACCACTCTTGCCCACCTGGGCGCGCCGGCTGCCCAGTCTCCTGAAGCCTTGGGGCTGGGCCCTACGGTGATGGGCGTGCTGGCCGTCGCAGAGCCCTCTGGGAGTTGTAGTCTGCGGCGCCGAAAGGTTTGACAGCGACCGCCAGCTTGGCGCTCTCAGAACTCCAACCCCCGCCAGTCCCCGCGGCCCAGGCCGTTGCCGCTTCCTGTTTGGACTGGGAACCCCGCGGTCGCAAATTGCGAGGATTTGGGAAGGGAGTCCTTGTCTTCTCGCCTAGTTCTCCGAGATTGAAAGCTCGGCCTGCTCAGGTAGATCACGCTCCCAGGTCTAGCAAACTTACGCTTCGGGGAGGTGGTAAGGTATCCGAGGGAAGGCTGCTGGAAGGGTTGAGCTTACGGCGAAGCTGGTTGTCACCTGCTATAGTTCTTCAGTGCAGCGCGTCGGAACCGTAGTTTCTTGTGGTGATCGGGGAGGCCAAAGCCGGGAGCTGGGGAGGCCGCTTCGGGGGGACGGCGCGCGCTCCTCAGGGGCTCTGTGCGAAGAAGTCAGGAGTCCCTCGAGATCTGAGGAAATCCGAGTGTCTATGGGAGTCGGTGTCAGCTAGAGCCTTAGAGAAAAGGTAGGGTTAGTGTGGATGAACACTCTGACCCTCGGTGAGAGAAAGGAGGGAGCAGGAGAACTGGGGGACTTGCAGGAATGGGAGCACCCTTCTGTCTCACTCCATCGCTTGGGCTGGAGTGAGGTGGCGCGATCGCGGCTGGGCAACCTTCTCCATCCCGAGTTGGGGAGATCTAAAGGGGGAACATAGGGAGGAACCCCCTTTGGGTCCTGAGCTAGGACCACAGATGGGGTGAGGGCCATGACTGGTAAGCCCTCGCCACGCTTTTTACATGACTCAGTTGTGAGAGTGAGTGTGTTGATAAGTGGGTAGCTTGACGTCTTTTCCCCTTAGAATAGTAGACCTGGAAGAGGGGTTTAAGAGCAGCTAGTCAAGCGCATTCTCCTCATTTTACAGAGAAGGAAACAGGTCCATCGAGTTGGAGAAACCCCGCTCAACACCAGGTAACCATTTAATGGCAAACTTGACTAAAACCTGATTGTCATGATTCCCAGGCAGTGTCTTATCCATTGCCTAGCTCTGTAGATCAGCACACCGTAAATTGTACCTCCACCTGGTTTTCTTTTCTTTTTTTTTCTTTCTTTTCTTCGGAGTCTCCATCATCCAGGCTGGAGGGCAGTGGCGCGATCTTGGCTCACTGCAACCTCCGCCTCCCGAGTTCAAGCAATTCTCGTGCCTCAGCCTCCAAAGTAGCTGGGATTACAGGTGCCTGCCACCACACCCCGCTAATTTTTGCATTTTTAGGAGAGATGGGGTTTCACTATGTTGACCAAGCTGGTCTTGAATTCCTAACCTCAAGTGATCCGCTCGCTTTGGCCTCCTAAAGTGCTGGAATTACAGGCGTGAGCCACGGCGCCCAGCTCCTTGTTTTCTTTTTAATACCTTAACACATGACAAAGATCGGACATATGTAGAATAGCCTGCAGCTGCTGAGGAGAAAGGCTTTTTAGAAACGCTTCAATAGATCAAAATAACCCATGTCCTAACTTAAAAATCTCTCTGCCTCATAAACAACTACAAACTTGGTGTTAAGATAGAAGGTTGGCCGGTTGCGGTGGCTAACGCCTGTAATCCCAACACTTTGGGAAGCCGAAGTGGGTGGGTCATTTGGGGTCAGGAGTTCACGACCAGCCTGGTTAACACAGTGAAACTCCGTCTTTACTAAAAATACAAAAATCAGCCGGGCGTGGTAGCTGCCTCTCGTCTGTAATCCCAGCTACTTGGGAGGCTGAAGCAGGAGAATCGCTTGAGCTCGGGAGGCGGAAACTGCAGTGAGCCGAGATCGCACCACTTACTGTACTCCAGCCTGAGCCACGGAGCCACACCCTATCTCAAAAAAAAAA
>NW_016107528.1:628055-630228 GCF_001604975.1 Cebus imitator | reverse complement strand
AAAATTTACCTTTCTTTCCCTAACTTATGCCCTCTAGACCTCTGAAAACAGTTAGGCTTAGCTTTTTAATCACAATCTTAAATACTATATATTTCAGTTACATACATAAAATAATATGCTTTTAATTGTGATTTTATAATACCCTAAATATTTACAATAAAGGGTAAACTCAGCATAGGAGGATGAAATACCAACCTTAACTACAAATTAAAATAGCACTGCTTAGTATTGTTTTTTCTTTTTGGGGTTGGGGGTAGAGTTTTGCTCTGACACTCAGGCTGGAGTGCAGTGACACTATGATAGCTCACTGTAACCTTAAACTCCTGGGTTCAAGCAGTCCTGCTTCAGCCTCCCAAAGCATTGGGATTACAGGCATGAGCCACCACACTGGGCCTGTATGGTGTTTTTTAAAAAGTATGTATGGTCATAAGAGTAAAACACCAAAAAAAAAAAAAAAAAATCAATGAGAGGTTAAAAATGTCCACCAGGCCAGCATTTTATAACATAGTTAAATTTCTGTTCTTTGCTAGGATTCTTTCTTACTTAAATATAACTTGAGAGCATTTAGTGTTCCCAGTATAGAAGGAGAGATTCTTTGGTACCATAGCATTGCTTTGACTGGTAATTTCTTTGTGAGACCACACTATCCTCCAGTACTGTCAAATGTAGCACCGTTTGAAGCATTTATTGATCAGATTGGAAGCACGTTCCAACTGTCACATCAGAATTGGAGCATTGTAGCTCCTATTGGCTAACCAGTAAATGATTCATCAGGAAGTGATTTAGATAAATTTGCTATTGGAGTTTATAGCTGTTACAGACTAATATAGAAGAAAACATAGATACATAGCATAACTGCTTCCACCAGGGTGCCTTTTTTATGGTGTGGTTCCATTTGCTTTTATATTGGTATACTACAGAGTTGGGTAAACTATGACCAAATTTGGCCTGCTGACAGATTCTTTTTTCATAAACCTATTGGAACACAGCCATGCACACTCATTTATATTTTGCCTTTCATGCTAACAAGTAGAGTTGAGTAGCCACAGAAACTATATGTCAATCCCTAGCCTAGTACACTGAGTATAAATGTAGTATCTGAAACTCTATAACATACACAGAAGTATTCAGTAATACTCATTTTTAGTCTCTGAGAGCATATATATGGTTTTATATAGGTCCATAGTCACATTTATTTGGGTACAAGCTAGTGTATTCTATTGCAGATTGATGCTAGCATCTTGGCATAGATACTATAGATTTGCTTTTGCAAAGAATTGCGAAAAGACATTTCTAAGCCTAGTATAGAAAGGGCTGATATTCTTTGAGATACACCAATAATCACAGTCAATACCTTTTTATAATAATGTCATACCAGTTTTCTTTGGTTGTTCTCTGTGTCCTTTTTTATGGAGAGAAGTGCTTCAGTACAGGCACTAACATTTTTTGTTCTTTTAGAGACAGAGTCTCACTCTGTCACCCGGGCTGGAATGCAGTGGTGCCATTGTAGCTTGCTGCCCTGGGCTCGTGCAGCTCTCTCCCCTCAGCCTCTCGAGCAGCTGAGATTACAGGCACGAGCTACCATGCCTGGCTCAGTCATCAACATTTTAAATAAAAGTTGAAAGTACCAAGCAATCATCTAAGCTGTTGATTCCCTGTTGGGACCTATCTTAGTCTCTTGGTGCTGCTCTAATGAAATACTTGAGGCTAGGTAATTTATAAACAATATAAATTAATTTCTAGCAGTTGTGGAGGCTGGGAAGTCCAAGATCAAGCCACTCGCAGATTTGATATTTGGTAAGGACCTGGCCTCTGCTTCCAAGATGGTGCCTTGTTGCTGTGTCCTCACATGGGGGAAGGGATGGAACTCTAATTCACCTCTCAACCTCATTCATCAAACTTTTATACTTCTACTTATCGAGACATTCAGAAAAGCTTTAAGGCTGGGCATGGTGGTCATGCCTATAATCCCAGCACTTGGGACTTTGGGAGGCTGAGGCAAGATTACTTGGGGCCAGGCTGGGCAACACAGTGGTACACACCTGGGGTCCCAGCTACTTGGGAGACTAAGGTGGGAGGATAGCTTGAGCCTGCGGGAAGGAGGTTGCAGCAAGCCCAGATCGTACCACTGCACTCCAGCCTGGGTGACAGAGTGAGACCCTGTCTCAAAAAA
>NW_016107528.1:622876-628008 GCF_001604975.1 Cebus imitator | reverse complement strand
AAACAAAGCCTATCTGTTATCACCTAAAATTCTCAGGAGCAACAAGTATAGTTGTTTCTGTTGTGACAAAACTTGTACCACATACAAAAAAATTTAAATATTGAAATAAAAAAATTTCATCATGGCTCTGTGTGGGGGAAAAAGGGGGGCATTAAATTTCTGTTGAAAATTTGAGATCATGCTAATTGACTAATTGAGACAACTGCATTACCAATTTCCTTACAGTTCTTTTTCTTTGCTTGAATATTATAAATCTTTGACTGAAAGGCACCAGGGACTTTGAACTCCTCATTTATTATTTGTTATTTGAATTCATCAGTTTTCTGCTTATTTAGAATAAAATAGCTAATTTTACTATGCCGTAGAACTTTGGATTTGTTCAGAACAAATACATATATGTGACTAAACTGGAAATTTTATTTTAATTCCTCACTGTCCCTCACATTTTTTCCCAACCTTGATTTCACTTTTTGTTCAGGTTCACTGAAATCCAAGGATCTTTCTAGATTTCTCCTCTTTCCTGGTTTCTTAACTTTCTCTCTTTTTTTTTTTAGACAGAGTCTTGCTCTGTTGCCCTGGCTAGAGTGCAGTGGAGCAATCTTGACTCACTGCAACCTCCGCCTCTTAGGTTCAAGTGATTCTCCTGCCTCAGCCTCCCCGGCAGCTGGGTGCATGCCACCACGCCCAGCTAATTTTGTGTATTTTTAGTAGAGATGGGGTTTCACCATATCGGTCAGGCTGGTCTCAAACTCCTGACCTTGTGATCCAACCTCCTTGGCCTCCCAAAGTGCTGGAATTACAGGTGTAAGCCACCATGCCCGGCCCAATTTCTTCACTCTCAATCTTTAAGTAAAGTATTAATTTCCAGAAAGTGAAAGGATCTTCTCTCTGTAAACTCACCCACATTCTCAGTTTAGGAACCAATAATACAGAGTATATTGATTTACAAAGTAAATTCGAAAGTATAGTTATATATTTCTGCCGTTGTTTAAGCAGATATGTTTTTGCTACTCTGACTTGACTACTGCCCTTTCCTTGTTTCACTGCCACTGGAAAGTTTGTTGCTGGCTAAGGAAATATTGAACCTTGAGACAAAAAAGTTTGCAACAAAAGAAATTTACCTAAACTAGCTTGCTTCAAGAAAAACAGATTCATGGTGTTTAATTTGTAACCTGGATACCCAGCATGAAGTTTCACTCATTCTTGTCCAATTATGTTTTAAAGAGTTTAAGGCCATTTGCCATTACAGCTATTATTTTATATTTGCAAACCTAAACAAAGAAGACCTGTTTTTTAAAAGCTTCTTTTGTCTTCCAGCCTAACTACTTCTTTAAGGCAGATATCAGAGTATATACTGAAGTAGGATTTAGCATCAAAGTGTCCTAGTTTCAATCCCAAATGTGGCTTTATTAGCTTAGTGATTTAGTATATTACTTCTCTGAGCTTCAATTTTCTTTCTTTCTTTCTCTCTCTTTCTCTCTCTCTCTTTTTTTTTTTTAGCAATATGCAGGTAATACCCATTTCCCAAATTCTAAGAATTGGATTTAAACAATAACATGAAAAGCATTAGGCCAGTAGTAGGCATTCAATAAATAAATGTTAACTCCATCTCCCACTATCTTCTATTAACTTGTCTTTTTGTCTCAATTTTCCTTCAAAAATGACATCTAGTTTTGTCCTTTAGATATCCTTTTTCTTTTCTTTTCTTTTTTAACATGGAGTCTTGCTCTGTCTCCCAGGCTGGAGTGCAGTGGCACCATCTTGGCTCACTGCAACCTTGCCTCCTGGGTTCAAGCACTTCTCCTGCCTCAGACTCCCGAGTAGCTGGGACTACAGGTGCGTACCACTACACCCTGCTAATTTTTGTATTTTTAGTAGAGATGGGGTTTCGTCATGTTGGCCAGGATGGTCTCGATCTCTTTATCTTGTGATCCGCCCACCTTGGCTTCTCAAAGTGTGGGATTTCAGGCGTGGGCCACTGTGCCCAGCTAGACACCCTTTAGTGCTATTCTGTTTGTGGCAGTTCAATAATTCTTTATATGAAGGTCAACCTTTTTATTTTTCTTTTTTGAGAGTCTTGCTCTGTTGCCTAGGCTGGAGTGCAGTGGCGGGATCTCAGCTCACTGCCACCTCCGCCTCCCAGGTTCAAGCAATTCTCCTGCCTCAGCCTCCAGAATAGCTCGGACTATAGGCATGCGCCACCATGTCCGGCTAATTTTTGTATTTTTAGTAGAGATGGGATTTCACCATGTTTGCCAGGCTGGTCTTGAACTCCTGACCTCAGGTGATCTGCCTGCCTTGGCCTCACAAAGTGCTGGGATTACAGGTGTGAGTCACCATGCCCCGCTAACCTATTCACTTTTCTTACCTCACTGAGTTTGCTCACTTTATGCCAAAGGCATGTAGATATACCAGCTGATTTTATTCAGGCTGCTAAGTTAAGCCAATCCATATTTTTTCTTTTTCTTTAAAAAACTTTTTTCTTGTATGTCCTTCCAATGAATAATTTTTCTAGTTTTGAACAGCCAAATTCATAATAAAAGCGATAGCTATATTTATTGAATATTCACTGTGTGCCAGGTATATTATATGTATTATCTCATTTTAATCCAAAACCCTATGAGACTAGTATTTTTATTATCACCAAAACCAGTGAATCTTAGAGAATTTAAGTAAGTTGCCCGAAGTTGCACAGTTAATAAATGGCAGAGCCAAGATTCACATCCAGGCAATCTTACATGTGAACTATCAACCACCACACACTACTTGATAGCACCAGAATAGCCCAAATCTCAAATTACCCAATGTGTATAACTCAAACAAAGTAATGCCTTGCAGTTCTTTCTGAAGGTGTTTTTATCTATTGTCGGAGATTTAGGACTGATAAGATTCTGGCTACTTATCAATATTAAAATTTTTCTCTAGCATTTCTTAACAATGCTATAGATTGCTGTTCTTCTGTATAATATAAAAGTTCTATTAACTTTCATTAAGTTCAGAAATAATAATAGCAAACTCTTATACAGAGTTTGGTAAGTGTTTGACATTGTTCTTTTGTACTTACTAATTTATAGGTTTTAAGAAATTTCATGTGTTTTAGAGTTTCCTGAATAAGTTTTTCCTAAGTTCTGTGTTATTCTTTTTGATGAAAGGATATTGGCTTCCCTACAGTCATCTTTTTAACTTCTAAAATATTTAATTTTTTAAATTGAGAAAATACTTTAAAAATCTATAAAGCTATAATACAATTCTAAATAGAACTTCTCTATAATATGTTTCTTTCCAAAGCTTTTAATTCTTGTGCTACACCCAGTTTAATTTAAAATGTATTTTTTTGTTAGTATTGTATTGTATTGTATTTTTTTAGATAGGGTTTCATTCTTTTGCCCAGGTTGGAGTCCAGTGCTGTGATCATAGCTCACTGAGACCGCAAACCCTCTTGCTCCAACTGTCCTGCCATCTCAGCCTCCTGAGTAGCTGGGGCTATAGGTGTGCACCACCATGCCTGGCTAATATACATATATCTTTTGTAGAGACAGGGTCTTGCTATGTTGCCAAAGTTGGTCTTGACTCTGGATCTCCTGGCCTTAAAAGATCCTCCTGCCTCAGCATCTCCCAAAGTGCTGGGATTACAGGCATGAGCCCCCATCCCAGGCCCATTTATATAAAATATTGTCATTTATTACATTTGGGAGATCATCTTTTCAAGTTAGTCAATTTGACAGTTTTAAACTAAGAAAATTTAACAGACTCCATCAATTCTAACTTCATTCCATCTTATTTTCGTCAATTAGTAGGTTAATTATGAAAATTCTCCCTTTAGTTTTGAAACTTAAGAACAACAAGTCAACTGAATTGTTAATCAGTTTTATTATGTAAAGGAAGGAAGAGAAAGAGTAGGCTTTTCTTTTTTGCTTCTCAATTATTTTAATGAAATTAACAGTAATGAGTAACTTTATCTCGGTCCCATCTTAGATTTTTGTAACAATTATTGAATAATATACTTTATATTCAAGAACATTTTTATGCTATAGATTTTTTAATATAGTATGATACATTATAGGAATCTATGTCTCAGTCAGCATATTTATTCTTTTTACCTTAAAAGAATAAATACTGCACTGATCTATTACTAAGCTAATTTGACAGCTAGATCTAGCAATTAGTGTAGATTTCAGCTAAAAGTGAAATGATGAACTGAAAATTGGAATTGGTTATTAGCATCCTACTATGTTTTATTAAATGATTTAGGACAAGTTACTTGACTTTTCTAGGCTTCATAAATGATTTTTTAAAAACTTTATTTGCAGTACCACTGATATGGTAATAGAAACAGAAAACAAAATAAGAAAAAAAAGTTAAAAAAAAAAAACTTTATTGAGGGTAGGGATCATGACTTAATTTTTTTTTCTATGTTTTTCAATACCTCAGTATATTGCAGGCACTTGTTGAGAACTTGTTGGATGAATATATTGTTCAGAGTTTACCATACTCAGTATTCTAGTTGTCACATCTTAAAATAGATCATCATTTTTACCATCATACTCTCTTCATAAGATATAGAAATGAAGCCCTTCTTGTTTGGAAATGGTGGGATTTTGGTTTTACTTTTTTTTAAAGTTACTGTTGTAAGGCACTACTTTAATACTTTTCCTTAACTTTATTTGTCTCTGGTAGGACTAAGTTAGTGAGAACTTTGACTTGCTTAAACATTGGGCAGGAAAGCAGAAGAGAAGAGGGAAGTGGAAATGAAAGCAAAAGAGAAAAGAAAATGCACATATTTGGGAAATAGACCATGTTACCAACATCTGTATCACATAATCAGTGGCAGGTTGACATCATTTGCCTAGCTGTTCATTACTGAGGAATAATTTTTCACTTAAAGGAAAAACCTCAAGAGGCTGCCTATGTTACAAAAAAAAGAGCAAGTATTTTCATTTGGTTTTTGATGGGAATGATAATACATTTGAACATTTATTTTCCCATTACAAAGTACTAAATGAGGTCAGACATTATGAGGCGGCTTATGCCTTTAATCCTAGTACTGTGGGAGGCTGAGGCAGAAAGATTACTTGAAGTCAGGAGTTCAAGACCAGCCTGGGCAATATAGTGAAACCCCTCTCTCTACCAAA
>NW_016107528.1:619650-622186 GCF_001604975.1 Cebus imitator | reverse complement strand
GGCAGTTGAATATGCAAGTCTGAAATTCAAAAGAGAAGTTTAGGCTAGAGATATTAATGTGGAAGTTGTCATTGCCTAAATCAATAGAACTTTCTACAATGATGGAAAGAACAGGAAAGACAGCACAGCACAGTGGTAAAGAGTATGGGCTCTGGATTTAGACTGCCTCAGTTTGAATTTCACCTCTGCCACTTACTTTGTGATCAGTTACTTTTCTGCTGTGTATCCTTATCTATAAACTGAGGATAATAATAGTAACTTACAGGGTAAGTAATAAAGCTATATCAGTTGCTTTTACATGTTAAAACCTTATTTCATCAGCATCCCTGACCTCTGCCCACTGGTTGTCAGTAGCACTCCCTTCAATTCCAACAATCAATTGAGTAAGGCCAAATTCCTTTTTACCCTTTTCTACAACTCTTTTTTTTTTCCTCATTAAACTTTTTTAATGGGTCTCAAAATTCTGTGACAAATTTTTGGTCAAGTTGTTTCCATTAAAAAGTACTGATTTTAAAAACTAATAACTTAAAATTGCCACAAGCAAAAAAGAAAACCAAAGTGGTCCACAAAACATTCTCCTTTCCTTCTGAAGGTTTTACGTTGCATTGTTATCATTAACCAGTCTTATACTACTAAACTTAAATGGCCAATTGAAACAAACAGTTCTGAGGCCGTTCTTGTTCTTCCTCCACCACTGATTAAGACTGAGGTGGCAGGTATTAGGGATAATATTCATTTAGCCTTCTGAGCTTTCTGGGCAGACTTGGTGACCTTGCCAGCTCCAGCAGCCTTCTTGTCCACTGCTCTGATGACACCCACAGCAACTGTCTGTCTCATATCACGAAAAGCAAGGCGACCGAGAGGTGGATAGTCTGAGAAGCTCTCAACACACATGGGCTTGCCAGGAGCCATGTCAACAATGGCAGCATCACCAGACTTCAAGAATTTAGGGCCATCTTCCAGCTTTTTACCAGAACGGCGATCAGTCTTTTCCTTCAGCTCAGCAAACTTGCAGGCAATGTGAGCCTTGTGGCAATCTAGTACAGGGGCATAGCCAGCACTGATTTGGCCTGGATGGTTCAGGATAATCACCTGAGCAGTGAAGCCAGCTGCTTCCATTGGTGGGTCGTTCTTGCTGTCACCAGCAGTGTTGCCATGACGAATATCCTTGACAGACACATTCTTGACATTGAAGCCCACATTGTCCCCAGGAAGAGCTTCACTCAAAGCTTCATGGTGCATTTCAACAGATTTCACTTCAGTTGTAACGTTGACTGGAGCAAAGGTGACCAGCACACCAGGTTTGAGAACACCAGTCTCCACTCGGCCAACAGGAACAGTACCAATACCACCAATTTTATAGACATGCTGGAGAGGCAGGCGCAAGGGCTTGTCAGTTGGACGAGTTGGTGGTAGGATGCAGTCCAGAGCCTCAAGCAGCGTGGTCCCACTGGTGTTGCCATCCTTACGGGTGACTTTCCAACCTTTGAACCAAGGCATGTTAGCACTTGGCTCCAGAGGTATTCCAACCAGAAATGGGCACAAATGCTACTGTGTCGGGGTTGTAGCCAATTTTCTTAATGTAAGTGCTGACTTCCTTAATGATTTCCTCATATCTCTTCTGGCTGTAGGGTGGCTCAGTGGAATCCATTTTGTTAACACCAACAATTGGTTGCTTCACGCCTAGTGCGTAAGCCAGGAGGGCATGCTCTCGGGTCTGCTCGTTCTTGGAGATACCAGCTTCAAATTCACCAACACCAGCAGCAACAATCAGGACAGCACAATCAGCCTGAGATGTCCCTGTAATCATGTTTTTGATGAACTCTCTTTGTCCTGGGGCATCAATGATAGTCACGTAGTACTTGCTGGTCTCGAATTTCCACAAGGAGATATCAATGGTGATACCACGTTCACGCTCGGCTTTCAGTTTATCCAAGACCCAGGCATACTTGAAGGAGCCCTTTCCCATCTCAGCAGCCTCCTTTTCAAAGTTTTCAATGGTTCTTTTGTCGATGCCACCGCATTTGTAGATTAGATGGCCAGTAGTGGTGGACTTGCCCAAATCTACATGTCCAATGACAACAATGTTGATATGAGTCTTTTCCTTTCCCATTTTGGCTTTTAGAGGTAGTTTTCACGACACCTATGTTCTGGCAGCAAACCCGTTGCGAAAAAGCTTCTACAACTCTTGACATGCTGTGTAGAGTAGACTGTAGAGGGATAAGGATAGAAGCAGGAAGCGCCATTAGAATGCTATTGTGGTAGTCTTGGTAAGAAATGACAGTGATCAGATTCTGGATACATTTGAAGGAAAAGCCAGAAAGATTTCCCGATGGGATGAATGTAGACTGTGGGAAAAAGAAGTCATAAGTGATTCCAAGAATTTTGGCCTGACCATGTAGAAAGACAGATTTTATCAACTAAAATCAGGAAAACAATAAGTGGGGTAGTTTTAGGGGAAGAAAATTAGAAATTCTGTTTTGGACATGTTAGGTTTGAGTTGTCTGTTACATCCAGCTAAAGATGTTGAGTAGGC
>NW_016107528.1:584514-618740 GCF_001604975.1 Cebus imitator | reverse complement strand
AAAAAAATACAAATAATTAGCTGGGCATGGTGGCGCGTGCCTGTAATCCCAGCTACTGAGGAGGTTGAGGCAGGAGAATTGTCTGAACCCAGGAGGCGGAGGTTGCGGTGAGCCGAGATCGCGCCATTGCACTCCAGCCTGGGTAACAAGAGCGAAACTCGGTGCCAAAAAAAATCAATGTCTAATGTTGATCTGGACAGCATAAGGGCCTTTGGACGTTTTAATTTCAAAGACCTTCATCTGACTTTTTTTTATTTGGTCTGGCATTTTAGTTCTTTTTTTTGTTGTTTTGTTTTGTTTTGTTTTTGTTTTGTTTGTTCGAGATAGGATCTCACTCTGTGACAACCAGGCTGGAAGTGCAGTGACACAATATTGGCTTACTGCAACCTCTGCCTCCCTGGTTCAAGCAATTCTCTCACCAGCCTCCCAAGAAGCTGGAATTACAGGCACCCACCACCATGCCTGGCTAATTTTTGTATGTTTCGAAGAGATGGGGTTTCACCATGTTGGCCAGGTGGGTCTCAAACTCCTGACCTCAAGTGATCTCCCCACCTTGGTCTCCCAAAGTGTTGGAATTACAGGTGTGAGCCACCATGCCTGGCCTTAATTCTTTTTTTTCAAATGCTATAATGTTTATCAATTCTCTTACATTCTTTTAATTTCATGAATCTGTAGATTGGTATATTTAATGGTCAACAATTATCTCTACAGATCTTATTTCTGTCTTCTTCTTTCTGATTCTCCAATTACATGCTTGTTAGACCTTCTTATTCTATCCTCCATGTTTCTTAATTGCCTTCTACATTTTCTGCCTTTATTTTTCTCTCTCTGCCACATTCTAGGTAGTTTTTTCTGACTTATCTTCTACTTCATTAATTTTCTTTTCAACTTTTAAGCTCCTTCATTGAGTGTTGAATTTTGGCTCTTGAATTTTTTTTTTCCTAAAAATTCATTCTGGTCCTTATCTGAACATACTAAGTCATTTTTGAAAATTTCTACTTTTTTTTTGTTTATTTAAACATAGGAAGCATTATTGTTTTATATTTTTATTCTGGTGATTTTTATAGTTGAAGTTCTTGTGGGTCTGTTTCTGCTTTTATTTCTTCTGGTTCCCACTCATAGTACTTTATTTCCTTATATGCTAGGTTATTTTTGACCTACTATTTGTTCTCCTTAAATGATTGTTAGCAGCACTTCTTTGAGGCCTACAATGAAGGTGTGTCTTCACAGGAATGATTTACATTTGCTTCTGTCAGTTACCTAGAAGTGCTACCAAGCAGGTTAATCTTAAATTATATTCATAGCTTTAAGTGTTTCTTGCAAATTCTCATGAGGTGCAGTTTATGGCAATAAATTATCAGTTTATGGCAACAAAAAAGTGCATACACACACATGCTGTGGTCAGTAGTTTTGGGTGGTTTTTTTTATTTTTATTTTTTGAGATGGAGTCTTGCTCTGTCACTCAGGCTGGAGTACAGTGGCGTGATCTCAAGCACACTGCAACCTCGACCTGCTGGGTTCAAGGTATTCTCGTGCCTCATCCTGACAAGTAACTGGGATTATAGGAGCACCCCAACATGCCCGGCTGTTTTTCTGTATTTTTAGTAGAGACAGGGTTTCACCATGTTGGCCAAACTGGTCTTCATTTCCTGACCTCAAGTGATCTACCCACCTTGGCTTCCCAAAGTGCTGGGATTACAGGCGTGAGCCACTGTGCCCAGCCAATTTGAGTTTTTTTGTTTGTTTGTTTTGAGTCAGGATCTCACTCTGTCACCCAGGTAGCTGGAGTGCAACGGTGCAGTCGTAGCTCACTGTAACCTCCAAATCCTGGGCTTAAGCAATCCTCCACTTCCGCCTCATCCTCCAAAGTAGCTGAGACTACAGGCATGTGCCACCATGCCCAGCTAGTTTTGTCTGTTTTTTAGTGGAGATGAGGTTGTACTATTTTGCCCAGGCTAGTCTCAAACTCCCAGCCTCAAGCAATCTGCCGCAGCCTCTCAAAATGCTGGGATTACAGGTGTGAGCCACTATGGCCTCTGGTCCATTTTAAGAAGACTTCTTTGTGGTCTTAAAATGGACCAGAGGCCATAGTGGCTCACACTATGGACTACACTTCTTCATGGTCCCTACTCTGATAGCAAAGGTCTTTATAGTTATAGCTATATTGTGGTGGGGAGGTAGGGAAAGGGGATGATTTCTTATTATAATCATTACTTACTTTGGATGAACACTGAGCTTTGACTTCTGTTCCCGGAATACTACACAAGGCTTTGAAAACCTCAGCCTGAATTCCTCTGGTACGGCAAATGCCCTCCAGGCAGCAGCAGTTTCCTTGTCATTTACCTCTCTTGGTTCTTTCACCTACAAGTGGCCTGATATTCCTCACTATGTTTGATGCTTTTCAAAGATTTTTACAATATTTTATTTAGTATTTTTAGTTTGTCTGCCAGAAAAATGAGTCCAAATAGCCTAGTCTGTTTTATTACTGGAAATGAATTGCCTTACTTGTTTTTTAGTAAGCCAAAAAATAAGAAATTACTCCATTTTAAGTTAGCAAGTTTCTGATAAATATTTCAGGCATATACCTCATTAAGGTATCTTCAGCAGCTGGGCACAGTGGCTCAAGCCTGTAATCCCAGTACTTTGGGAGGCCGAGGCAGGTGGATCATGAGGTCAAGAGATCAAAACAATCCTGGCCAACATAGTGAAACTCTGTCTCTACTAAAAATGCAAAAATTAGCTGGGTGTGGTGGCATATGCCTGTAGTCCTAGCTACTTGGGTGGCTGAGACAGGAGAATTGCTGAAACCCGGGAGGTGGAGGTTGCAGTGAGCCGAGATTGCGCCACTGCACTCCAGCCTGGTGACAGAGTAGGACTGTCTCAAAAAAAAAAAAGATATCTTCAGCAAATTCCCATATTTTTTCAATTTCTTATTCATGAATATTTATTAGTTATGGATAATAAAATATTTTTAAATTAATTATTTATCTTCTTTGTGTAGGACTAACTTCTTCAGTGCTTAGAGTGTGAGAAAAATGGCAAATATGAATAGTGATTCTAGGCATCTTCTCATCTCTGAGGTAGATCATGAAAGAGATCCCGGACCTATGAATATCCAGTTTGAGTCGTCAGATCTAAGATCCAAAAGGTAAGCATTTGAAATAAAACACTTATTTCAAATTAGGGTCTTTAATGATCAAAATACATCTAATTATAACCAAACATGTATAGATTTGATTATAAAATTCCAATTTCTGACAGGATCTGTGTGTATATATGTGGGGAACAGTAAATAGGAATACTGTTTTGTTGTTTATTTAAGCATAGGAAGCATTATTGTTTTATATTTTTATTCTGGTGATTTTAATAGTTGAAGTTCTTGTGGGTCTGTTTCTGCTTTTATTTCTTCTGGTTCTCACTCATAGTACTTTATTTCCTTATATGCTAGGTTATTTTTGACTTACTGTTTGTTGTCCTTAAATGATTGTCAGCAGGACTTTGAGTCCTACTGGTTTATATTCAATCTTCTTTACACTAAACTCAATATCTCTGTTGGGGGAAGGGTTGGGGTAACATTACAAAGTAAGATACATTAATAGAATTCATTTAATGAATACATATTGATTACCTGCCTTCTACAAGGTAATATGCTAGGTACTTGAGATAGAAGAGTAAAAGTAATAGAAAATCTTTACTTTCATTGAGCTAAAATTTCAGCCGATAGTTTAAAATACTTTGAGTTTAAATTTTATTTCATCGTATAAACAGTAAGAGAATTCAATAAAGTAGTTGCTTACAAAACAGGCAAAAATAAAAAGACTTCCAATGAGAAAATGTAATGGAAGAAAAAATAAAATACATAGAAATGGTCTTAACATGAATGTGTAAAATGAGAGAAACTAAAATGCTTCTGACATAAAATAAGATTTAGAGTATTTCATCAAATCTGAGATGCTACTGATTATAACTTGCATTTTAAAAAAAATTAACACTAAGAAAAACTGCTGCCCATACCTCTGATGAAATAATCTGGGACTTAGAGTTTTTGTTTGTATTCTAAGATTGCACCACCGCACTCTACCCTGGGTGACAGAGCAAGACTCTGTCTCAAAAAAAAGAAAGAAAGAAAGAAAGAAAGAACTCTTGAACTGGTGTGATATTTTATCCTTTATATTTCTTGTGCAATTATCAAACTGAAAATAGAAACAAAGTATATCAGTCAAGGATTACTGACACCTCACATTTAGAATATGATTCTTCTGAATTATTTTTTGATTCGGAGTCATCAAAATAGGTGTTCCCCCCCTCCCACACACACAGAATTGTCCTTAGTGCCATTAAGAGCCCTGATGCTGTAACATTTCTTGAAAAGATTTTCTGTCAGGTGCAGTGGCTCATGCCTATAATCCCAATACTCTGGGGGGCTGAGGTAAGCGGATCATGAGGTCAGGAGTTCGAGACCAGCCTGACCAACGTGGTGAAATTCATCTCTACTAAAAATACAAATTAAATAAGCCAGGCATGTTGGCATGCACCTGTAATCCCAGCTACTCAGGAGGCTGAGGCAGGAGAATCACTTGATCCCGGGTGGTGGAGGCTGCAGTGAGCCAAGATCACGCCACTGCACTCCAGCCTGGGTGACAAAGCGAGATTCTGTCTCAAAAAAAAAAAAAAAGAAAAAGAAAAAGAAAAAGATTTTCTTCCAGGTCAGTGACACTTGTTTTGGTGCTTGCACTTTCCTGATCCTACCAGAAGATGTCGCAAAAGGTTTTCTAACAACAACGTAACTCATCTGCCTTCCTCAAATGGTCCTTAAATGGTTTGTGTGACGTGGCCAGGGATGGCAGTTACCTGTCATGCCACCAGGAATAACTACTATCATATTGTCACTTGCTGACAGTGATTTTTTTTTTTTTTTTTTTTTGGGGGGGGCGGTTTTTTTTTTTTTTTTTTTTTTGAGACAGGGTCTTGCTCTGTAGCCCGCACTGGATTGTGGTAGTACAATCATGGCTCACTGCAGCCTTGATCTCCTGGGCTCAAGTGATCCTCCCACTTCAGCCTCCTGAGTAGCTGGGACTACAGGTGCATGCCACTGTGCCCAGATAATTTTTGTTAATTTTATTTTGTAGAGAAGCAATCTTCCTGTGTTACCAGGGCTGGTCTTGAACTCCTTGGCTCAAGCAATTCGTCCACCTCAGCCTCCCAAGAAGCTGGGACTATAGGCGCACACCACTGCACCTGGCTGATTTTTAAAATTTATTTTTGGCAGGGATGGCATCTCACTTTATTGCCTAGGCTGGTCTTGAACTCCTGGGCTCAAAAAGCCCTCCTGCCTTGGCCTCTCAGTGTTGGGATTACAGGCATGAGTCACCATGCCTGGCCCTCGAAGTGATTATAAAGTGTTCTAGATTATGAGATTCAACCTTACTTAGAAGTGTTTAAATGTGTATATCAGAATCAGTAAAATGTGATGTAATAAAAAGAATAAAACGAGGCATATTCTGCTCTCATTGAAAAGACTCTAAAGATGTTATAGTCTTCAAATTTTAATCCATAAATTTAATGTGATTTTTCCCACAAAATGCCAGTAGCCTATTCCACAGTTTATATGGATTGGTAATTTCACTTCTAAGCATTAATTCACATAGTCAAAAATGATATGTGTACAAGGTTTTGTAACGCAGTATTTTTTATAATAGTACAGATTAAAAGCAATCAAAATTTCTTTTCTTACAGGACTGGATAAATAAGTTGTGGAACATTTGTACAATGGAATATTTTTCCTCTATTAAAAAGAAGGAAGTGGCTTTATTACATATCAAAATGGAACAAGTCTTGAGCTTATTTTGTTAAGTGAAAAATTGAAGTACAGAGCAGTATGTATAGTATGCTACCATTTGGGTAAAAATAGATAAATATAATATAATATGTATAAATGAAGTTTGGGCTAGTAAATAGGAAACTATGAGATGGTTGCTCCCTCAGAGGGAAACTGAGTGCTTCAGAAAGGATGGTGTGGCAGATACTGTTAGGTAGACACCCAACAATCATTCAGTAACCCTAACTATTCCTTAATGTCAACAGAATCCTAATTTTTTTAAGAGTCACAATCGGTCTTCATCCAAGAGATAAAAGATGGTTAGTTTAAGGTAATCTTGATAATCTTATTTTCATTTCCACATACTTAAGTTTTTAGTCTTTCTTGCAACTAGAGGTGGAAATGAGAAATTTATTATTGTCATTTATATTGGCCATTAGAAAAGATAATGAAATAAGTCTTTCGATTCTCACTTATATATTCCAATATCAGTAAATATAAGCACTAATGAACGCTGACTTGAATGCTCAGGGTTTTCTTGAAACTTCTAAATTCTATGATAAAGAATTGACCACTGTGACAGCAGAACATAGGTCATTGAAGTGCATTCCATTACAATAAGTTGGCAGGAGTTCAAACAGTTCTCTGTAAATTTGTTTAACTGGGTAGATTAAATGGCAACATATTTTCTATAATGAAACTTGTCTAAATGAGAGGGTATCAACTATTTACAATCATGGCATAACTACCTAGGTAAGCATGTTTTAAGGAAGGCAAATACAGAGACTTAGCCATTCTAAATGCTAATTTGATTGTGGAATAATTTCTGTTTAAGTAAACAAGCTATTTGATGAGAAAAAAATGTGAGTACCTTAAAATATGGTTGTTTCTATTAAAATATGGATTACTTCACTTTATATACATAAAGAAAACTCATCTATACTGAGGGAAAATTATCTTCCATTTGAAGAACCAGATTAGGACAACTATTTCCAAAACTGCAGTTATTTTAGAGTTACCTTATGTCTTTAGTAATATCTTCAATAGTCCTATATAATATAAGTGAATGTTTCTTTAAAAATCTATTTACTTTTTAAAATTAGGGTTAATTTAGCCTTAACACATATTTATAAAATGGTGGATTTGAAGTGTTGTTTATGCTTTTTTCTAATATGCATTGCATTAAATACCAACTAGTTTGAATAGCATTTATCCTTGTGCTACTTAGAATCATCTTACATATTACCATACTTTGAGAAACTGTCTTTAGCTGTCAGAGTATGGAAAACAACATTTAATACTTTTAGATTACTTATTCTGTTTAACTTGTGGTTTTCTATCTCTTCCACTAGGTGGCAATAAAAATCACATAATTTTAACAACTGCTTTGGACTGAAAGTATGATGGATCTGCTTATCATTTTAGTGGAACTGGAGTCTAATTAAACTTACGTGGAGGAAGGAGCTTGTCATTATAGGGGAAAAATATATGTCGAATCGTCTGAGGGGCTTTTTCAAACTATGCAGGCCTACTTTTTATTCTGCATATCTCCCCTCCCCCACTAATTTTCCACCTGGTTTGGGTGGAATAAGCAATATGAGTGGAGAGACAGGAAGATTTAGAAGTCTCCTATCTTGATATATGTGCTACATTCCATTAGCAAGTACTGGTCTAAGAGATTATTTTCCTGTTTTCCCCAGACTTTCTGATAGCCAAAGATAGAACCTGATATTCAGTATTGCCTCATATCGCTGCATATTCAGGATTGCTGCTGCTCTTGGACTATGCCGTGGGGAAGTTGACCATCCAGCTAGCCTACCAACAGATTGTGAAATAGTTGTTTTTGAGCTTCTCTTCTTTTTCAGTCTTTCTCTATCTCTGTTTCCTCTTCTTCCATTTTCCCCAGGGCCTAGGGATTTCATATCCTTCTCTGTATCCACAGTATTACCCAGAGCAGGAATTAACTCATACATAACCCATTAGGCAATTCTTTGTAAAACGTATTTTTCTTCTGCTCCTTATTCAGCAGTACTTATCTGTCCTATTCCTGCCAGGGCTCTGTTGTCAGCTTTGTATTATAATGGAAAACAATTGGATGTATCAGAGACCTAGTCTATTATGTTTCTATGACTATTTTCATTTTAACATGGAGAATCCAGTAAATATGAAATCCTAACCTAAAGTTTCAAGATTTTTCTGACTGAGAACATTTCAGGTGCTCTGATAAGCCAGTGAGGTATAGGCAACATTCCTCCTGCCCTTCAAACAACCTAGGTATGCAGTGGCACTCTTTTTTAGAAGGACTTCTAGTGTACACATCTGTAAATTGGTCGTTCTGTTTCACCTGTCACTAACACTGTCACTGAAGAGCAGCCTAAATTGACTCTTTTTGGTCCTTGAAGTCTTAGGAGAGAAGAAAAAAGAAAAATATATAAGGACAAAGAATTTGAGAGAATAAAAGGTTTCTGATGGGACTGGAAATAAGATCCCAGTCTAACAAAGTTTATGTTTAGTTTTAAGGCATCTCTAACTCCATGTCCCAGATTGTCCTCTTAGCACTTAACAAAAAGACCGTTCCTTTGGGGAATCTAGTGCATCTAGTAAAAGGATATTTACTAAGGCAAAGGGAAGAGTTTATCTATTAATAGGTAACAGGAGATCCTGGCCCAGGAACAGTGACTGGAAGTGATTGGTGGTTTCATAGTTGGGATTATACCGATGTTCAATGAAAGACAGAAAAGTAGTTTTCCCAGGAGGGCTAGTTTCTAGAGCTGAAAAATAAATTATATTTTTGAGGAACTTGGCATCAGTGTTAAATAGATGGACTAGGACCTTGATCATTCATCAGTGGCTAGTGCTGATGGCCAACTTGCTAGTTATATTACGTTTATACCTTTCTCCATCCTCTTCCCCCTCCATTCTCTTATACTTGGGCCTACCTCTCTTCTCTCCAACTTTTCACTGCTATTTTTCCTCAAAGGAACTGTCTTTTTGCTAAAAGCTTAAAGAGTACAATCCTGGCCCTAGAGTCAGAGATGCCTTAAATCTAAATACAGGCAAGGCACAGTGGCTTACACCTGTAATCCCAGCACTTTGGGAGGCCGAGGCAGGTGGATTGCTTGAGGCCAGGAGTTTGAGACCAGCCTGGGCAACATAGCGAGACCTATGCAAAACTTAGCGAATCTCTACAAAAACAAAAAAAAATCTAAATACAAACTTTGTTAGTCTGGAATCTTATTTTTAGTTCCATTAGAATCCCTTTATTCTTTCAAATTCGTTGTTTTTATATATTTTTCTTTCTTCTTCTCTGTCCAGGTACTTTTGTTTGTTTAATTGCCCTCTTGTATTTGTAACTGCTTGCCTGAGTGGCTTCTTTCTTTCCTAGATCAATCTGTTCTAATTGATTTTACTGTTTGTTTACTTGCCTGGAAGCTAGTTTTGCTTTATCCTCTTTTTTCCCTCTCATTATCATTATGATGCTCCTCCACTTATTTTTAGGTATTCCTGATAAACCCATCATAAGCCAAAAATATCCTAAGTTGAAAGTGCATTTAATACCCAGATAAACCCATCATAATGTCAAAAACTCGTAAGTTGAACTGCTGTAAGTTGAGGACTGTATTAGCGAAGCCTGAAGAAAGAGAGAACCTCTTTGGGTTTGACTGGTACTCTTTAGGGCCAAATTAAAAGTGGGTTTTTTGGAGGAAACTGTATGAAGGGTTTGGCTAGCATTGTTCTCTGTCTGCTCAATATTGTAACACATCCAAGTATGTATTTAGTCAAAAGGGTTTTAAGTGCAATAGCGTAATCATACTATAAAAGCAGTGAAACCAATTGCAAGTATATAACAAGATTTGAAACTTCTTTTAACAAACTGACTTAAAACCAAATATTATTGAATTAATTGAGACACATTAAATACAAGAGTCTTGTTATAGCTCAATTGCTGACTATAGGCAAATGATAAGGAATTGATGTAAAAATCACATATTGAGATATGCATCTTTAGCTTGCCGGTTTTTTTTTTTTTTTAGTCTCATTCTGAAATTGTCCCCAAAAGTCTATTACATAACTTTTTTATGCCTTCTAATTTTAGTATTTCTTCTTTCAGTCTGTTCTCTATTCCCTTGTCACAAGATACAGGGTTTCCAAGTTCTCTTAAGTATTAGAAGATAAATGAATGCCTCAACATTTTAAGTTAGGAGACAGGTTTTCTATAAAATAATATTGGGAATTGTTTTGGTACTATACTCATAAAAAGGCCTGGTTCATTTGCAGGAACATCATGCTTCCTTATTTTATCTACTTCAGTAGTTTATAGTTTATCTTGGCATATTATCACCACTTTAACTAAGGTTATTTTTATCTTCATTTAGTGTATAAAGATCTGACCTGATATTACTTATTCTAACACTAGCTTTTTAAAATAACACTAGTTTTTATTTATGTCTATCAAAACTTCTGCTTTTTAATTTATCTATACTTCATATACAGAATGGCTTCTAATTTTACTTCTCTTCAATTGTCTTATTAATTTCAAATAGAAGCAAGCATTGGTCTTCTTTATTATGTCTTTGAGTGTAGCTATGCCTGGGAATTTACATATTAAAATACAACTTTACTATGTTACTTTCATTTTGTTTCTCTTTTATATTATAGTAAGAGTTATTTTTATTTTAAAAAAATTTTGTCTCTCAGTAGTTATATATTTTCTATTTTATTAAGGCTAGTAAATGGGATATTAAAAATAATTATTTAAAGAGGTCATGCCCTCATTCATAACATTGCTTGTGGAATTGAAACATGGTACAAAAACAAGGATGCCCTCCCTCACTACTCCTATTCAACATAGTATTGGAAGTTCTGGCCAGAGCAATCAGGCAAGAGAAAGGAATAAAGGTCATTTAAACAGAAAGAGAGGAAGTCAAACTATCCCTGTTTGCAGATGATGTGATTCTAGATCTAGAAAACCCTAATGTCTCAGCCCAAAAGCTTCTTAAGCTGATAAACAACTTCAGGAAAGCCTCAGGATACAAAATCAATGTGCAAAAATTGCTAGCATTACTATACATCTGCAACAGTCAAGTTGAGAGCCAAATCTCGAATGAACTCCCATTCACAATTGCCACAGAAAAAGAAAATACCTAGGAATACAGCTAACAAGGGAAGTAAAAGATCTCTGCAAGAGAACTACAAACCACTGCTCAAATCAGAGATGACACAAACAAATAGAAAAGCATTCCATGTTCATAGATAAGAAGAATCAATATCATTAAAGTGGCCATACTGTCCAAAGCAATTTATAGATTCAATGTTATTCCCATTAAACTGTCATTGACATTCTTCACCAAACTAGAAAAAAACTTTCAAAAATACATATGGAACCAAAAAAGAGCCTGAATAGCCAAGGCAATCCTAAGCACAAAGAACAAAGCTGGGAAACATCACGATATCCAACTTCAGATTATACTACAGGAGTACAGTAACCAAAACAGCATGGTACTGGTACAAGAACAGACACATGGACCAGTGGAACAGGATAGAGAACCCAGAAATAAGACCGTACACCTATAACTATCTTCAACAAACCTGACAAAAACAAGAAATGGGGAAATATTCCCTATTGAATAAATTGTGCTGGGATAACTGGGTAGACATTTGCAGAAAATCGAAACTAGACCCTTTCATTAACCATATACAAAACTTAACTAACTCAAGATGGACTAAAGACTTAAATGTAAAACCTAAAACAATAAAAACCCTGGAAGACAACCTAGGCAATACCTTTCAGGACATAGGCACAGGCAAAAATTTCATGATGAAGTTGCCAAAAAAATTCCAGAAAAGCAAAAATTGACAATTGGGATATAATTAAACTAAAGAGCTTCTGTACAGCAAAGGAAACTATCAATAGAGTAAACAGACAGCCTACAGAGTAAAGGAAAATTTTTGCAAACTCTATATCTGACAAAGATAGTATCCAGGATCTATAAGGAATTTAAACAAATTTACGAGAAAAAACTAACAACCCATTAAAAAGTGGGCAAAACCACAATGAGGTACCATCTCACACCAATCAGAATGGTTATTAGTAAAAAGTTAAAAGGTAAAAAATGCTGATGAGGTTGTGGAGAAAAAGGAATGCTTTTACACTGTTGGTGGGAGTGTAAATTGGTTGAACCATTATGGAAGATTGTGTGGCAATTCCTGAAGACAGAAATACCATTCAACCCAGCAATCCCATTACTTGGTATATACCCAAAGGAATATAAATAGTTCTGTTATAAAGATACATGCACATGTATGTTCATTGCAACAGTATTTATAATAGCAAAGACATAGAATCAACAAAAAGGCCCATCAATAATAGACTGGATAAAGAAAATGTGATACATATACACCATGGAATGCTATGCAGCCATAAAAAAGAATGAGATCATGTCCTTTGCAGGGACATGGATGGAGCTAGAGGCCCCATCCATCCTTAGCAAACTGACACAGGAACAGAAAACCAAATACCACATGTACTCACTTATAAGTGGGAGCTAAATATTGAGAACATATGGACACATAGAGGGGAACAACATACACTGGGGCTTAGTGGGAGGAGGAAGAGGATCAGGAAAAATAACTAATGGATACTAGACTTAAAGCCTGGGTGATGAAATAATCTGTACAACAAACCCCCATGATACATGTTTGCCTGTATAATGAACCGGCACATCCTGCAAATGTACCCCTGAACTTAAAAGTTAAAAAAACAAAAAACAAAAAAATGGTACAGGCATTTTTGAAAACAATTTGATAGTTCCTCAAAATGTTAAATACAGAGCTATCATATGACCTAGCAATTCTACTTCTGGGTATCCAGAGAATTAAAAACATATGTCTACACAAATACTTATAAACAAATGTTCCTAACATTTGTAATGGTTAAAGTGGAAACAACTCAAATGTCCATCAACTGATGAACAACAATACTTACCAACCTTGAAGACATTATGCTGTGTGAAAGAAGCCACACAAAAAATACTACATATTGTATGATTCCGTTTATACAAACTTTCTAGATTCGGTAAAGCCATGGAAACAGAAAGTAGATTAATGGTTGCCAGGGGCTGGAGAAAGGGGAAAAAGGGGTCTGAGACTTCTTTTGGGATGGTAAAAATGTTCTAAAATGGATTATGGTGATGGCTATGTAGTCATCAGTTTGTGAATGACAGATTAAGGAATTTGGGCTGACCAAGTTGTTGGGAATAACTAGAAAAGCTAACAAAATGTTTTTAAAAATATGCTTGAAGACATAGGACAACTAATAAGACAATGTAGAATATTGAGATCTAAATCAGGGAGAAGACAAAGCCAGAAAGGAGAGCCCAGCATTTCCTCAACAATATCTGCCAATTCCAGTTTATTAGCTGAGAGGCTTAAAACCGAGCCTTTGCCAGCCTTACAGGGTTAGAGGAAGAAAATTTTGAATCCAGGGCCCAGTAAGAGAGACCTCACATAAAATTTAAGTTGGAAGTCCAAAGGGCTACAGCCTAGAAATGTGAGTGAATTTGAAATAGAACGTCCTTCTTTCAGGAACTGAAGCCCAACTTTAACTCATCTCAGTCCCCCAAACTGGATTAAGGTGATCTAGGATTGCTCCTGTCTCAAATTGACGTCCCAAAGCTGACATAAACTCTTTCTAAAGAAAATATTTTAGGTTTCAAGTTATTTATATAGTTTTTTAATATTCAATGTCAGGAGCTTGCTAAAAACTAGCCAAGCATAAGAGAAGCCAGGACAAGATGACTGGAAATTAAGAGACTCAATACACAATAGAAAGAGACTCACAGGTGATCCAGATAATGGAGTTGTCAGAAACAGACTTTTAAAGAACTGCCTTTAACATGTTAAAGGAAATTAAAATAAGACTGAAAATTTGGCACTGACTAGAAATATGAAAAAAAATTGTGGAAAATGTTTTTTTTTTTAAAGAATCAAATAGAAATTCAGTAATTACAGTACCCAAATTAAGAAATCAATGATAATAATGAATGTTGATTAGGATGTGGAACAGTGGAAATGCTGATATAGTACTAGAGTAAGTGTAAGTAGTCATTTTGGAAACAAGTTTGTAATTATCTGCTACCATTGAGTGTACACTGGGTTCACAATCAGAAAAATGTGTACACATTGCACCAAGGGATATGTAAGAGAATATAAATTAGAGTTTCTTTATAAGAGCTCCAAAGAAACTCTTTGGATACCCATCAACAGGAATGGATAAGTAGATTGTTGGGTTTTTATACAACGAGATGTTATACAGCTATGAACATGAACAAACTGTAGCTACATACAGAATGTAGATGAATGTCATAAAGATAATGTTGGCAAAAGAAGCCAGGCAAAAAATATATATATTGTAGGTTTCTACTTTATGAAAAGTTTGAAAGCAAATGAAACTAATTTCATACATGTGTGCACATGTATGTGTCTAGGAAATGCACTAAAGTGTTAACAGAAATTTCTGATGGGTGATTTTATTTTTTAACTTCTTGATTATCTTAAATGTAGACAATGTGCTATATTTCTAAGAGAACAAAGTTATCCCAAAAATATAGCATTCCTATAACTTAGGATAAAAAAGTATATAAAAAATGAAAAACTTATTTTCTTAAAACTTTGTTTAAATCACCTTGGCAGTCTCAGCTACTCAGGAGGCTCAGGCAAGAGGATTCCTTGAGCCGAGGAGTTTGAGGCCACAGTGCTCTATGATCATGCCTGTGAATAGCAACTGCACTCCAACCTGGGCAATATCATGAGACCTCATCTCTAAAACAAACAAAAACCCCTGTTAGTATATTTATTGTATTTACTCCTAGCCTTCTATGTTTTTAGATGAGATCACATAGTGTATGTAATTAATTGTGCTACTTTTTCTTTTAAATTTATGTTATATGTCATTGTTACTTCTGCAAGTTATTCCCTAGTTGTCTGCCTGCCTGCCTCCTTCCCTCCCTCTTTCTCTTCTTCTCCACCTGCCTGCCATCTTTCTTCCTTCCCTCCCTCCCTTTTTTCCTCCTCTGCCTGCCTGCCTTCCTTGCTTCCTTCCTTTATTCTTTTGTTAGCAAACATTCATTATGTTCCTTCTGTGTGCCAGACACTTCACTCAAACATAGCTCCATCCTCCAGCCGGGGAGATAGGTACCTAGCAAAAAATCAGGGGTGATAAATATTTGATTTTATGTGTATACACATACACACACACACACACACACACACACACACACACACACACACATTTGTTTGTTTTTGAGGCAGGGTCTCACTCTATTGTCCATGCTGGAGTGCAGTAGCATGATCATAGCACTTTATAACTTTGAACTTCTGGGCTCAAGCAGTCCTCCTGCCTCAGCCTCCCTGCTGAGACTACAGGTGCATGTCACCATGCCTGGCTAATTTTTCTATTTTCTGTAGAAAAAAGGCCTTGTTGTGTTGCCCATGCTGGTCTTGAACTCCTGGCCTCAATCAGTCTTCATGTTGCGATCACAAGTGTGAGCCACCACACCCAGCTGTGTATGTATATATTTAGAACTCATTTTTCATTAGGAAAAATATTAATAGAGGCCAGGCACAGTGGCTCATGCCTGTAATCCCAGCACTTTGGGAGGCAGAGGCAGGTGGATCATGAGGCCAGGAGTTCAAGACCAGCCTGGCCAAGATGGTGAAACCCCGTCTCTACTAAAAATACAAAAATTAGTCAGTGTGGTGGCAGGCGCCTGTAATCCCAGCTACTCAGGAGGCTGAGGCAGAGAATTGCTTGAACCTGGGAGGCAGAGTTTGCAGCGAGCCAAGATCGTGCCAGTGCACTCCAGCCTGGGTGACAGAGCAAGACTCCATCTCAAAAAAAAAAGGAAAAATTCTAATTGAACCCATCCTGTACTAGCATTACCAAGAGTCCTGTGGATCATACTCCTGTTTGTGACTGTGCTATAGGTTCTGGCTGCACCAGGAGTGGAAGGAGCCCATATGTAACCTTCATGACCAGGTGCCTTGGGAAGGTTTCTGTGCAGGTGGTGCTACTTTGTGCAACAACATTTATTGTAGTTGTTTTGGCTGAGGTTGAGGTTTTTTTGGTTTGGCTTCTGTTTTTAAATGTGGGAGGTAGATTTTGCAAGGGATTAAGCTGAATGAGGCCTAGGGACATCTGGTTATAAATATTTCTAAAAGAAAAACATATTCAGATGCTCCCTGACATAGATCTGTTGAGGGCATATAGGCTCCTCCCTCAGTCATCTCCTTTGCCCATCAAAGAGGAGAGTGGAAGCCTCTCTTCCCGCTCTAAGTCTTTAAGGGGACCTTAAGATGGTCTAGAACAGAAGTTGGCATTTTTTTTCTATAAAGGACACGTTAGTAAATACTTTAGGCTTTGTGGGCTTATGGACTCATTTGCCATTGTGGAGTGGAAGTAGCCACAGACAAAACATAAGTGTATGGGCCTGACTGTGTTCCAGTAAAAATTTTATTTATGAAAAAGTACATTTACAAAAACAGGGCATAGACATTTGTTTTATCAGGCCATAGTCTACCGACCCCTGGTCTGCACCAAAGGACTCTAATGTCAGCAACCATAGGGACTTGTACTTCGTACTGCTATGACACCCATACCTCTTGTCTTGTTTCTGCGGAAGTTAAAAAAAAATGTCAGGCCCATTCACCTTAATTTCAGTCTACCCCCACAATTCTAATGCAAATGTTCTGATCAGAATGGCTCTTTGGACAACAAAAAGCAAAATAGTCTCCAGCCTCTCCTAAACCCTGAAGCAAACCTACAGTCCTTAGGCAAGATCATCCAAAGATTTTAACTGCCATAAACGGTAGGGGTAAAGATTGAAGCTAAGAAGAATGATAGAGAAGGGGAAAGTACTGGCTTTCAAACAGGAGTAAAAAGTTTTATGGTAAAAACTGTCCTTAAGACTCACTGAAATGCTGAAAGAAGAAATTTATATTACAAGCATTCTTCCATATTAGGAATTCTTTCTAAATATCTTCTTAAATTTAAATACATATAATTTAACAACGTTTTAATATTAAGATATTTACAGCTGATGCTGTGATTAGCAGCTTTCTACATAATTTTTATAACATATTTTGATTTCTTTCTAATAGAGTCTCAAAGGTATAACTATCATAATGAAGAGCATGAACACAATTAAGATTCTTAAAACATGTAGCAAATTGCTTTCTAGAAGGATTGTACCAACTTCTACTAGCAATGTGTGAAAGTTTTTATTTCAGCATATACTTTCTAGCACTACTTTTGTCTTTTTTTCCTGAAATACCTCTTATATTTAGTTTGTAAAACTTTCCTATATGTAAAAATTCATTGATAGGAGCCAGTTGGCAGGGCAGGTTTCACTTTGAGCTCTTGCCTTTATCAATCTGTTCTGTTATTCTGGGATTGGTCTGCAGAATGCAACTAGCAGTAGATTCTGATTAGGCTACTACAGTATTTGCCATCTGCATTGAAAATACAGCCATCATCTTCTGAATGACTGGTTTGTGTAAACCATTTGTTGATAGTGTCTTTCCAGTGGTAAAGCAGAATTTCTCTGTCTGCCTTTCTTGAGAGCCATGATGAAGATTTCTAAGGCTTGATGTGTAGAATCCCTGTCTTAAGTGCCTTAGTCCATTTGGTGCTGTTGTAAGGAATACTTGAGACTAGGTAATTTATAAAAAACTGAAATTTATTTCTCCCAGTTCTAGAAGCTGGGAAGTCTGAGATCAAGGCACTGGTGTTTGATCTGACACGGGCCTTGTTGCTGTGTCATCCATGGCAGAAGAGCTGAAGAACAAGCTAGCTAAATGCTATGTGAAGCCTCTTTTGTAGGGGCCTTAATGAGGGAGGAACTCTCATTGTCTAATCACCTCCTAAAGGCACCAGCTCTTAATATCATCACATTGGCAATGCCTGAATTTTGGAGGGAACACACTCAAATTAAGATTAAGCTATGGGAAAGGAACAAGAAAGATGCTCTTTTTCTTTGGTGATCTGTTTAAAAAGTAGATGTGTTTTGTTTGAATCACACATATGTACAGTATTAAAAATAAGATGTATCTATCTATCTATCTATATATATATACTGAAATCTTTACCTTCTTCTTTCATTGTCTTTCCAGTTTTTAAGGATAGGAAATTTTAGTTAAAATGCTAGCCTGGCATTTTTCTCATTACCCACTTTTTTTTCTCCCATGGGGAATTATTGGGTTATGAAACTGGAAATTTTATTTCTTTTCCAGAAACTGTTTTGGTGGATTTGTGTAAGAAGGAGAGTAAGAACTGGCATGGGATTACAGGCTGAAGCCTACTCTTTATTTATAATTAAGACACACTCTTTATTTCAAAAATATTAAGTTAATAGTACTCCTAACTTATTACACTTAAATAGATTGAGACAACTTGTGATTTATTTTGGCATGCTTATAAAGTAGATAAAAGGAGAAGCTGCTTGGAAAACTTGCCCTCTTGGGAATTTTTTCCACATTCCTAATTTTCCTCTGTGGAATGTCACTCACCATTTCCCATTTGGAACTGCTCTTTCTAGATAGAAGATGGAATGGAGTGGTTGCGGTGGTGGTGGTGGTGTTACTGTTTACATCAAAGAGAAAAATGGAAGTATCTTAACTTAGTTAAAATGTTTCTGTTGTTTATATAATTCCTTAAGCCTTATTCCAGTGCTGGTGCTATTTAAAAAGCCTCAAAATCTTGCATTTCTTTTACTGATCATTTTGTAAACATCATAATAAGAGATTCTCAGCACAGTAGAATTTTTTTAAATTAATGGATTTTTTGAAACCAAAATTTAAGAACATAAATTGCATTAAAAAGAATTTTGAAATTTATTCTCAGCAGAATCTGTAATAAAATATATGGGCCTGTAATAAAATATATGGGCCTGAGAATTAATTTTCAGGTCAAGTTCTTTGTCTACATGTTATTGATGAAGGTGTTTACTTTCAACTAAGTAATAGTTTAGAATTCTAAAACAGGGAACTCATAATCGTCAACCAGGTGTTTATTAACATTTACTCTTTTCAAAACTTTTTCACCATGCCAGTTGGTTAAAAAAAAGTCTTAAAAAAAATGAGACTGGATATGTGTGTGTACATGCACATATTCATTTGCAAATCATGTACATATATGGGCCTGAGAATTAATTTTCAGGTCAAGTTCTTTGTCTACATGTTATTGATGAAGGTGTTTACTTTCAACTAAGTAATAGTTTAGAATTCTAAAACAGGGAACTCATAATCGTCAACCAGGTGTTTATTAACATTTACTTTTTTCAAAAGCTTTTTCACCATGCCAGTTGGTTAAAAAAAAATCTTAAAAAAAATGAGACTGCATATGTGTGTGTACATGCACATATTCATTTGCAAATCATGTACATATATTTCTATACTCACATATTATATACTCTAAAATATACATAATGGAAATTTTTAAATTATTAGATATAATCAGTCTTGATAAAATTAACTTTAAATTTTATTAGTAGTATAGCCAATTTTTTGTTTTCACTTTAATATCAATAATTTAATATTGTTTATTATTTAATCCTTTATCACACAGTAATTTAAACTGATTTAAAGTTTATTCCAGGCCAGGTACAGTAGCTCATGACTGTAATCTCAGCATTTTGAGAGGCCACAGAGGAGGATCATTTGAGGCCAGGAGTTAAGACCAACCTGGACAACACAGCAAGACTTCATCTCTATTAAAAATAATAATAAAAAAAAATTAGGCATGGTGGTACACGCCTGTAGTCCTAGCTACTCGGGAGGCTGAGGCAGGAGGATCACTTGATTCCAGAGTTCAAGGTTACATTGAGCCAATGATGACACTGCCACTGTACTCCAACCTGGGTGACAGAGCAAGACCCTGTCTCAGAAAAATTGAAAAGAAAAAAAGTTCATTTCTGTCTCATCCAACAATTACATGTGATGTTTTTTGTTGAAATTTGCATGACGAATTTTCATCCTCTATAATATCACACAATTCTTACATTTAGTGATTGCAGTGCTGGTTTGTGTATTTAATATTCCATGCTATTTTTAAGCTCAAAATACTAGAGTTTTCATTGATTCAATACTGTTAATTTAGAAACAACCAGTAACTGGCTGGGCACAGTGGCTCACACCTGTAATCCCAGCACTTTGGGAAGCCAAGGAGAATGGATCACCTGAGGTTAGGAGCTCAAGACCAGCCTGGCCAACATGGTGAAACCCCGTCTTTACTAAAAATACAAAAATTACCTGGTGTGGTGGCGCACATGTGTAGCCCCAGCTACTCTGGAGGCTGAGACAGGAAAATCGTTTGAACCTGGGAGGTGGAGGCTGCAGTGAGCCAAGATCGGGCTACTATACTCTAGCCTGGGCAAGACAGAGCAAGACTCTGTCTCAAAAACAAAACAAAATCAAAAGAACAAAACAAAAAACCCTGAAACAACCACTAACCTTGTCCACCTTTTGTGGTTTTCTTTCTAGTCTGCCTCCAAGCTCTCCTCTCCTCTTGTCTTCTTTTCTGCCTTCCCCTTCATTTCTGACACTCCTAGCTCTACTTTACCACCCAGTTGTTCCAGCCACTACCCTCCCTCCCAACACACTACACACATACACACACACACACACACATTCTCTCTCTCTCTCTCTCTCTCTCTAAAGAAAAAAAGTATTGATTTAGAGGGACCCCTTGGAACGTGGCAAGTCTCTCTGCTGGGGGAAGGAGAAGAGTTGATAGACAGAACCATCCTTGGCCAGGCCCCCGATGGCTTACCCCTGTAATTCCAGCATTTTGGGAAGCCAAGGCAGGAGGATCAGTTGAGACCAGCTTGGGCAACATACAAAGAGCCCATCTCTACAAAAAAAAAAAAAAAAATTATTTTTTAATTAGCTGGGCATGGTGGTGCATACCTGTAGTCCCAGCCTCTGGGGAGGCTGAGGCAAGAGGATCACTTGAGCCCAGGAGTTTAAGCCTGCTTCGAGCTATCAGTGCACCACTGTACTCTAGCCTGGGCAACAAAGTGAGACCCTATCTCAAAACAAACAAACAAACAAAGACCTATAATTCAGTAGCTTCTGGCCAGAGTGGAGGAGCTGCCTAGCTAGTCTGAAAGCTCCACTGGAAGAGTATTAAACATTTTAGTAAGGTCCTGAAGTCTTTATGAACAGATTACTTGAGAGTTGTCATTTTGAAAGGCACACTGGGTAGAAGGATACAAAGGATAAAATAGCATTGCATACAGTCATACTGAGTACTTTATGTTAGAATTACAACTGTTTAATGTTTATTTTTTAATGTTCATTTTTATAAATTAATATTTTATTTGATACTTTATAATGTTTGTAAATTTCCACATTTGAAATATGTTGAGTATTTAATTTCATGATTTCTAAACATTGTTATACCTCTGCACACTTTTCAATTAAAATATTAGTATTAATACTTGCATTATAGGAAGTAAATACCAAGATACTGATAGTGCAATTTGCTTTAGAATTATAATTATTACTTTGATTTTTCTGTCATGTTTAATGGCAGGTTCAAAGATCATTTAAATTCTTCATTTGGAAGCTTTTAAATCTTAGAAAATTTTGATTCTATGTGTATGAAATTACAGATAGATATGAGTTTTTGTTGGTAACAGACATGTTCAGCAATAAAACCATCTAACAATGGAAACATTTCTCAACATCCACTATCAGAATGTTCTTTGTGTATCATGTTTCTTTAAAAAAGCAACTACTCTCTCAGACTATTAAAATGCCATCTTTATCTTGAAGGGAGATAAATATGTTTTGGGGGGTTTGTTTCTAATATCTGTTGTGTACCTATGTAGCATACTATTGATAGCTATGTGTTATCATAGAAGAAGTGATCAAATTTGGAGCAGTTGTATCTTGTAGAAGAAAAATAGGTAACTCGTTTAAGTTTGCCACAACATAACCAATACATTTCTGTATGATACAAAAGATTTTTGAGTCTATCTCAATCTCACTGCTAAATTTTAAAAGGATGTGTCTACTTAAAATCGATTTTTAAAGGCTTGTCTTTGATATATCCCATGTACGAAAAAGTGCATTGTATATGTACACTTTAAGAAATATTTATAGGCCAGGTATGGTGACTTACGCCTGTAATCCCAACACGTTGCGAGGCCAAGACAAGAGGATTGCTTGAGCCAGAAGCTTGAGACCAGCCTGGGCAATGTGGCAAGACCCTGTCTCTACAAAAAAATTTTTTAAATTAGCTAGGCATGGTGCTGTGCACCTGTGGTCCCGGCTACTTGGGAGGCTGAGGCTGAGGCAGGAAAATTCACTTGAGCCCAGGTAGTTGAGGCTGCAGTAAGCCATGTTCATGTCACTGCACTCCAGCCTAGGCGATAGAGTAAAACCCTATCTCAAAAAAGAAAGAAAAGAAAGAGAGGAGAGAGAGAAAGAGAGAAGGAAAGAAGGAAAAGAGGGAGAGAGGGATGAAAGGAGGGAGGGAGCCAACACCCATCCAAGCAGCATAAGGTCAAGACAACAGCATCTTAAAAGTTCCCCATGTGTCCTTCACCAAACACATCACCCACCCTTCCTAGGGATGACCACTATCTTGACTTTTGTATAATAATTTCCCTATGCTTTGTAACAGTTTTATCGTCTGTATATCCCTAAATACTGAATTCAGTTGTACCTGGTTTTGCACCTCATTTGGGGTACAGACCTTCTTAATAGTGATGGCATTTTATTAAATTTCAGAGAAGCATAACTGGTCAGTAGGGTGGAGACAGACGTATGAGCCAAAAATTTTTAAGGAATTGAAGGAGTGGAACCTAGAAAAAGTGTTAGATAGAAATAAAGTTTCTCTGTTTATAAGTGTATTAAATGAAAATATGAGGTTTGACTCACATTTTAAAATATTTTATAAATTTTGCTTAATATTAAAAGCATTTTTTCTGTGGCATGACCATAAATATTTATAAGGTAAGACAAATATAACATTTTCAGTGTGGCACAGCTGAACTACATTTCAAATGAGAAGTAACATTGATAGGGAGCAGTCATGTGAAACTATGTTCAAAAAAGAAAACCCAAGTTTCAAAATTCTTATTCTGAATATTGTTCTCTGTGTAGTAGTGTTTAATTTTAAAAGTGTTTTCAGATCCAACTAAACTTCAATTAAAAATATAATTTATATTTTTTCTCTCTCAAATGAAGCTTTAAGCATATGTTTCTAATAATTCAATTAAATATGCTGAGTTGTATATTTTTTGAAGAGAATCTGTTTTGAAAAGATTCCAGAATATTTATTTGAACAGGCACTCAGCATCTCGATGAAAACTGTTGGAAAAGAAAAACTTTCAGAGTCATTCTGCCCTCAGAGTAGTCAAGCCAACTAAACTGGTACGGTTAACACTTCTGTAAGAAACCAGGAGCCAAGAAATTTAGCACTTCCTGACTGCTTTTCAGCAAGCAGGACTCAAACCAACTTAGTGGTTGGAACTAATACCATTGAATTTTTAAAGTAAAAGGCTACACGTTGAGCACCTACATCTCTTTCTATCAGAATCATACTAGTCTCTTTTGGTAATCCATGACTAGCTTCAGTCTTTGCCTTATGTTGGCATTAAAGTTGTGATTCTTTCTTGAATGTTGGAGGGCATCATTCTTGCAAAGCAAGAAGAAAATGCGCTATAGAGTGTGACCCCAGGTATAATTAAGCCATCTGCCAGATATATTTTTATGTTACTTTTTAGTACCACTGAGTATCATAGTAGAGATGTAACTTATAGGGGACATTATAATGCTTTGGGATCATTGGTAGTTATAGCAGACTACCAAATTTAAAAGTAGGGATTGCTTTTTCAGCTTCTGACCCATTCATTTTCATTATATCCTCTTGAAATGTATTGACACCACTTAATTCACTTAACAATAATATGCTTAGTGTCTTGGTTCATTTTATAATGCTGTAACAGAATACCTGAGACTGGATAATTTTAAAAGAAGAGAGACTGATTTCTTATAGTTCTGGAGACTGGGAAGTCAAACGGCCCACATCTAGGAAGGGATTTCTTGCTTATTACTGCATAGTGGAAGGGCGAAAGAGTATATGAGAGAGGGTGAGGGAAAGGAAGGGAACTGAACTCATTCTTCTTTTTTTTTTTTCCACATAGTCTGCTCTTCACACTGAACTCATTCTTTTACCAGGAACCCACTCCCATGATATTAACCCATTCCTGAGATAATGTCATTAATCTATTTGTGAACCTCAGAGCTCTAATCACCTAATCGCCCCTTGAAGGTCCCACTGTTGGTACTGTTGCATTGCAGATTTTCTTCCAACACGTAAACTTTGGGGGACACATTCAAACCACAGCACTAGTATATATGATATGTCATATTAATCCCTATATCCACGTATTTGCTCTGTATGTGCTCTATTTACATATTCATTGTGTTGACCTATATAGTACCCAGCATAGTTAGGTGTTGCAGTAGATAACAAATGATAAAAGATTCAAGGATTCTGTATGATAGCTACAGAGATAAAATTGTTTAACACCTCTGCTACCGTTTATCAAATATCACAGAATTTGTAAGAAAAATAGCAGAAATGTTCAGTCACTTGGTTTATCAAGCACTTCCCACAAGATTAGATTAATGGCCGGGTGCGTTGGCTCATGCCTATAATCCTAGCACTTTGGGAGGCCAAGGCAGGCAAGATCACCTGAGGTCAGGAGTTGGAGACCAGCCTGGCCAACATGGTGAAACCTCGTCTCTACTAAAAATCCAAAAATTAGCTACGTGTGGTGGTGCTACTCGGGAGGCTGAGGCCAGAAAATCCCTTGAACCTGGGAGGTGGAGGTTGCAGTGAGCCGAGATTGTGCCACTGCACTCCGGCCTGAGCAACAGAGCAATACTCCGTCTCAAAAAAAGAGGGGAGGATTAGATTAGATTAACAGTGTCTCCAGAAATGATTACCATACATTAATATATTTTAAGTTTCTTTCAGAACCATAAGTATAGAAGAGATAGGTGAAACTGATGATAAATCTGGATTTTTTTTTTCTTCTTTGTTTGGATCTGTGCCTAAAATGGCAAATTATATACAGTTTGGGGCATGGTGTCACTTATAACTCCAAGGAGTTTAAGAATCAGCAGAGGAATACAGTCTTCATACAACTCTGCCTGGTCTTTGTATTTTTGATAATGTGTTACTGGAAACTTAAGAAGAAAATGAGGGAGTTTCAGAAAGAAACTGAAGAGGTTGATGACTGAAAAGGATGACTGAACACCAAAATCTGCAGTTGATTAGGACACAGTCGTGGAAAGGAAGCATATATATAAATAATAGGGTATGTTACTAAAATTTGCAAAAAGTAGAATGAGGCAAAGTATCTCTATTGTCCTGATGTTCCATTTGATACTGATTTGGATAAGTCTCATAAGGGATCTGATGGTTGAGGTCACTAATCCTTAATACATGAACCAAGGAATAAGAATTCTGTTTATCATAGGAAGTAAATTTGGCCCATAAGGAAGGAGTACAGACCCCACAAGAGAGGGACATTTTAGTCCATAATTTCTCTGATTTAGTGCCAAAAGTTTTTTTGAGAGACTATTCAAAGCTGTCTTAAGTTTCCTTGTTGGAAACTGATAGCTGCTATATTTCTTTTTAATAACTGTTTTAAGTTCTTTCTGTTATGTCTTCTCTGTTGCTAAGTTGCTTAAAGTAAAAGTGTTACGAGACAAAAGCTTTATTCTGTGAATAGGATAATACTTCTTTTGTGACGTTTTCTTTTTGCACCAAAAGTGAGAAGTGAATGCCTTGCCTTTGTGCATCCCATTACGAATGGAGGACAAAAAGTTATTTTCTTCAAAGGCCGACTTTCAGAATTTTTGGCTGAACACTTTTTGTCAAGTGTGTATTCCCTTCTCTAGGCCTTTCTATATAGAGCCCACAAACATCGTCAATGTGAATCATGTCATTCAGAGGGTTAGCGACCATGCCTCCGCCATGAACAAGAGAATTCATTACTATAGCCGGCTCACCACTCCTGCAGACAAGGCACTGGTAAGAGACAAAGCATTACTTATCATCTAAAATTCAGTTGAAATGAACACTGAACAGTACAAGCCAGGGCACCTCCCAGCGATTGAACTTTTTTCTGACTGTATTTCAAGGACGATTCATGCAAAGTCAAAGATAGTAATTAGTACACATCCTACATCCCAGGCTAGGTCATTCTTATCTAAATTTCAAACAATCTTTCTATGTTGACAATAACCTGGAGATTGTTTTGGATTAAATTCTGCTGTTCTCCATTCCCCAAATCTCTGAGGAGGATAAATTACTTTTGAAGTGGCAGGTTAGGCCATTGACTAATAGCAAATAATAACAGGTTCTGCTTAGTGTGGTCAATTTTTAACTTTGAAGCTATAAAAGAAATGTTTTTTAGAAATTTTCTGCAAGAATGGGAAACTGACTGAACACAGCGACTCATACCTATAATCTCAGCATTTTGGGAGGCCAAGCAGAGAGGATCACTTGAGCCCAGGAGTTCAAGACCAGCCTGGGCAAGATGGTGAAACCCTGTCTCTACAAAAACAATTTTTTTTAATTAGCTGAGCATGATGGCTCAACCTTATAATTCCAGCTACTTGGGAGACTGAGATAGGAGATCTCTGGCGCCCAGGATGGATCCCTTGAGGATGCAGTGAGCTGTGATTATGCCACTGTATTCCACCCTGAGCAAGAGAATATGACCCCATTTCTTAAAAAAAAAAGGGAAACTGAAATATACACATAAATAAATATAATAGTTTCTTATTTAGCATTATTCTTTTAATCAATTTGAAGCCAGATTTGGCCTATGGGCCAGAGTTTGTTGACCCTTGATCTTCTAAAAATTTCTATTACTATTTTAGGATAAAAAATATGTAAGTAATTTGATAGTTTGTAAAAACTACCACAGATGAGATATTCAGAAACTTGCAAGTTTAACTGAAAATGAGAACATTCTGGGAGAAAATAGGATTTTGAAATTAGTATTATTAATAAAAAGACAGAAGGGAACCAACATTCATTAATAAGGACCAGTGATTGGGCATCACTGGAATGTAGCGATCTCATTTAAGCCTTAAACAATAGTCACGTGAAATAAATATTAACATCTCCTTTTATATGACCAAAGTAGGGATTTCCAAAATGTTCTGGATGGGGTAATTTTTTTCCCAATTTTTTTGGCTTTTTTCCCCTTAGGCCTTGACATCAGTAGTTGGGGTAAAGTCTTAGTTCCATAATGGAATTATTTAAGCCCTTGGAGGAGTAGAGGTAATCCAGTATCCCTGGATCTAGTTCAGACCTTCCAGATGCTCTGGGCTCTTGGAAGCAAATCTCCAAGTTCCCAGCTGAGCATGTTTATACCTGAATATATATTGTTTGCCTGGAAATAGAGTCAGCATGTACCAAAGTTGAATGCGTTTTGTTAACTGACACTGAGATGAGTCTAGCAAGTCAGAGTGTATAAACAGTGATGTAAAATTAACAGTGATATAACCATTCTTAATGAATGTGTGTATACATCCACACTCATTTTCTGAAAATCCCAAAATTATTTTGGATTTTTAAATTCTTGCTTTAGTTAGATTTTTCATATTTGAAAAAGAATTTTTAAATTCACTGATCAGGAATGCATAGTACTTGTTTATGACATTTAAAATGTATCGAGTCAGGTGTTCTAATGTGTAGAAAATATCTTATTTTGCATTTCCTGGTTCTGACATTTCTCTGTGTTTCTTTTTTTACCAGATTGCCCCAGACCATGTAGTTCCAGCTCCAGAAGAGTGCTATGTGTATAGTCCATTGGGCTCTGCTTATAAACTTCAAAGTTACACTGAAGGATACGGTAAAAACACCAGTTTAGTAACCATGTGAGTGAAACGGCTTTTTGGAGCATGACTTAAACTGTATATGAATGAAAATTACTGATTATTTTAATTTTTGTCTCAATTAAAATGTTTGAAGAGCCAAACTCCATTTTTTTACTGCTATTACTCTGTGTTTTCAGTTTTATGATTTGGAATACCATGATGGGAACATCTATACTAAGTATTCCTTGGGGCATAAAACAGGTAATATAATTTTTCAGCACACTTTTTGCCTAAATGTTTTTCTCTTTATATTGCAAGTTTTATAACAGAAGTTTTAATAAATCTACATGAAATTCATTTAAAAAAAGATGGTTATATTTAGTTTTTCATGAGTTGTCAAGTTTTTATCATGATTATTTAGGGTAAAATAATTGCATATGAATTTATGCTTACATGATGATATATGCTCTTTTATACTTTTATTTTTAAACAGGCTGGATTTACTACTGGAATGTGTGTCATCATACTGATGGGCCTTTTAACACTTTATTGCTGCTACAGAGTAGTGAAATCACGGACTATGATATGTAAGAATTTGACACAGTGACAATAGATTATGGGTATTAATAAGCATTACCCTTTGAGGCAGATCACTAGTGTGTATATGCCACATATATGTCAACTGTCTACTTTGTACCTAAAGATTTATTTCTCTAATTCATTGTTTTCAGCTGAATTAATTTGTTAATATATTAGTGGCTGCCTTTGAAATTCAGAGAAGCTAAGGGTTATTTGCAGAGTTTATTCACTTTGGTGCTAGTTTCTTCATAAGAATCATTTAGAAACTCATATTTATGGCCGGGTATGGTGGCTCATGCCTGTAATCCAAGCACTTTGGAGGCCAAGGTGGGCGGATCACCTGAGGTCAGGAGTTCAAGACCAGCCTGACCAACATGGTGAAACCCCATCTTAAAAAAAAAAAAAAGAAAGAAAAAGAAACTCATATTTATAAAATAATGTCATTGCCAGAACTAAATTGAGAATTCTATGCTTTCTAACATTTAATGGTGACTTGTTTTGACCTATTCATGTCAAAAGACCTAAATCTTAGAATTTCTTAAAAGTAGAAATTGTAACTAGAAAAATAAAACGTAAGCAACTCTGTAGTAATGAATATTTGAAGTTGTATGAACACTTTACCTCTATTCATCTCTACAAATTCTGGATTAGGGAAAATCTTTTTTAGGTTGTTTTAAAGTAGTTTAGGACCTAAACAAACCTACATTATTTCATTAAATCTTAGCAAGTATGAATCAACAGACCAGGCTTTACCTCCAGGTTTTTTCTGTGCCTACTAAGCAGCTTCCTTCGTTATGTTAACCAGATCTAGTGTTAGTCACTGGGCGAGTATTTATTTAAAAGTCTTGAGAAACCAGACCTGGTGGTGTGTGCCTACAGTCCCAGCAACGCAGGAGGCTTAGGTGGGAAGACGGCTTTAGTCCAGGAGTTTGAGGCTAGCCTTGGCAACATAGCAATATTCCATCTTTAAAAAAAAAAGGAATAAAAAAGTCTTGAGAGAAGATTTGTTCTGGTTTCTACAAGGTAAGAGGAGATCATTTTAGCCTCTAGTTTCTAAGGCAAATTGTGGCTGAACTTGGAAGACTTCTTTAAACATATACAGTAAGTTCATATATTATCTAATTCAGCATCTCTTTTAAAATGGGAGCAGAGCCCCCACTGAGTTCTCTCAGTAACTGTTCTTTTCTTTTCTCTTTTTTTTCTTTTTCTTTTTTTTTTTTTTTTGAGACAAGGTCTCACTCTGTTACCCAGGCTGGAATGCTATCATGGCTCACTGCTGCCTCAACCTCCCAGGCTCAGGTGATTCTCCCACTACAGGTGCACACCATCATGCCCAGTTAATTTTTTTGTATTTTTCATAGAGATAGGGTTTCATCATGTTGCTCAGGTTGGTCTCGAACTCCTTGGCTCAAGTGATATGCTCACCTCAGCCTCCCAAAATGCTGGGATAATAGGCTAACTGTTAACTCCCACATTATTCAACTGTTCCACACTATTTAAAAAGAAGTACTCGAGAAGCTGAGGCACGAGAATTGTTTGAACACAGGAAGTGGAGGTTGCAGTGAGCCAAGATTCTGCCACTACACTTCAGTCTGGGTGATGGAGTGAAACTCTGTCTCAAATAAAATAAAATAAAAAGAAGAAAAAAAGAAGAACTTCCACCAATTCATTTTGCAAACTCTACACGTGCCTAACACAAAGCCTGACGCCACCAAAAATAAAGAAAATATAGATGTAAAATTTATTTGTGAAACATTATCATATAGAATCCAACAGTGTATCAAAAGAATATCCTGTGTCTAAGATAAAGTTTATTCCAGTAATGCAAGGATGTTTCATTTTTAAGAAATTCAACATAATTCACTACATTAACAAAGGAAAATTCATAATTACATCAATAGATATAAAAAGGGCACTTAATAAATTCAGCACCTGTTTCTGATTAAGACTCTTAAGTGAAAAGCACTACTTAGAAATAACAAAGTCTATTTATTCCCAGACAGTACCAGCACCATTCTAAAATTATGAAATGCTAAAGCAGTTTTCATTAAAGTCAAGAAAACATAGAAATGTTAATAATTAATCAATTTTTGGAGATATTATCAAATGCAACAAAAAACCCTAAATAATATAAAAACTAGAAAAGACTTAGAAGATGGTGTTTCGCCATGTTGGCGAAGCTGATCTTGAACTCCTGATGTCAAGTTGGTCTGCCTGCCTTATCCTCCCAAAGTGCTGGGGTTATAGGCATGAACCACCATGCCCAGCCAAAACAGTTATTCTTGATAGTGATGTTGTTTTCACATTCTTTATCTAGACATGAATTATCATATTCTATTGTCCTCAATTTTTCAGACTTATCACTGCTTTCTGCCATGTACTAGCTGCCATATTTTGCTTCAAAGATAGCAGAACTTCAGTTTTTCTATATTCATGAAACCTAACAATTACCTCAAAGTAGTTCAAAGCATGGGATTATAAAGGAAAAAAGACTGTAAAATTATCCTTTGATGACAATTGAAATACTCTTTCATAGGTTATACTTACTTATCTGTATTCTTCCTTGAACAATTGAAATGTAAAATAAAAAGTTTATATTGTTAATGCAATAACTCTATCATAGAAAAGCAAGTGTTTTCTAGTTTTTTTTTTCTTATGTAAATTTCTATTCTAAATGATAGGAATGTCTAAATACATATTTCATAAAGTTGTTCATATTGTATTTTAGTTGTCTTCCACTTTATCACCATTTTTTAGTACATTTTATGTTTCTACAATCACCATTTTTGTCTCTACAAAATGATTGTATACAGTTGCATGCGGCAGCTCCATTGTATTTGCTTAATCATTGCCCTATGTTGTGTATTAAAGTCGTTGCTTATTTTTGGTACTCTAAAGAATATTCTTCTAAAAATATTTTATATATGCTTCCTGTATTCTTTTAAATTACTTCCTTTTTAGTGCAGTGGTGGGATCATGGGTCACTGCAGCTGCAACCTCCCGGGCTCAGGGGACCCTCCCACCTCAGGCTCCTAAGTAGCTGGAACTGCAGGTATGCACCACCACACCCAGCTAATTTTTGAATATTTTTGTGAAGATGGGATTTCGCCATGTTGCCCAGGCTCGTCTCAACTCCTGGGCTCAAGCAGCCTGCCCACCTCAGCCCCCCAAAATGGTGGGATTACAGACCTGAGCCACCATGCCCAGCCCTGTTTGTCTTTTCCATTGTAATTTGTTTCTTCAGTTGCTAGAAGAGGATAACCTTTCATGTTCGATTTCTACATTATGTTTTCTAACTTTTTTAACTTTGTTCTATTTTTGTTTTTGTTTTGAGAGAGAGTCTCACTCTGTCATCCAGGCTGGAGTGCAGTGGCGCCATCTCAGCTCACTGCAACTTCTGCCTCCCAGATTCAAAAGATTCTTGTGCCTCAGCCTCCAGAGTAGCTGGGACTACAGGCACATGCCACTGTGCCCAACTAATTTTTTTGTATTTTTTGGTAGAGACAAGGTTTCACCATGTTGGCCAGGCTGGTCTCAAACTCCTGACCTCAAGTGATCTGCCTGCGTTGTTCTCCCAATGTGCTGAGATTACAGACATGAGCCACTGTGCCTGGCCTATTTGACTTAGTTTTCTGAAATTTATATTGGCATGTGGTAGAAAGTGTAACTCGAGAAACTTTCCCCTATGTTGTTATCTGAATATGCCAAATATTAAGTAATGTTTTCTGCCCCTTACTGATGCGTTTGTTTAACCTTAGTTTATCACTTGCTTTTATTAATTATAAAATGTTACAATGCTGTAATCTGTTTCTCAGGTTACCTGTACTATTTTTTAATCTATATTTCTTTTTTTATTTTTCTATAATGTTTTAATTTTATTATCTCATAATATATTCTAATGTCTAGTGGTAGAATACCCATAATCTTTCACTAAATATGTTGAGTTTATTTGGGGAATACAAATTATGAATATGGAATATATTATCAACATTTAGTTTTATTCTTTCTCTTATTTTATCTAGCTTCATTGGATACCACTACCTGGGAATATCCAGATGTCTGCAGACATTATTTTGGCTCCTTTGGGCAGTGGTCAAGTCTCCTTTTCTCCTTGGTGTCTCTCATTGGAGCAATGATAGTTTATTGGGTGCTTATGTCAAATTTTCTTTTTAATACTGGAAAGTTTATTTTTAGTAAGTATCTATATCATATGCTTTTAATACAGTACTTTCAAATGCAATTACCACTGTAATGTTAGTTCTAGCCTTAAATTCTAGGACTTGGGTAAATAAGTAATGTATGTAATACTGGAAAATATGTTTTATTCAGTTTGCTTTCTATGGTTGTGATCTCAAATATAATGTATGTTCATTTCCAAACATTAATTTTTGAATGAATATTACTCCAAAATCTTTAGTTAATATAAAATATATCTATAATCCAGTAGATGTTTTAAGTATTTTTTCACTAAAGAACTTGATATGTAGACTCTAGGGGAAACAAATTTCAGCCACTTATTTTCAACACATTAGGATATAAGATTAGAAAGTCAAAGAATAATGGAATTTATATGATAAATATATTATTGATATTTACATATCATAGAATTATAATTTACCCAAATCTGCTACTTAAATTCTGAAGACAGTCTTAGAAATCAGTCAAAATACTTGTTTAGATTGGATAGAAGAAGTTCATTGTTTTTAATTAATGAATTTGTTTTTTTCTTTTTTTGAGAAAGGGCCTTGCGATTTTGCCCTGGCTGGTCTCAAACTCCTGGGCTTAAGTGATTCTCCCACCTCAGCCTCCTGGTTACAGGCTCCTGCCACTGTACTGAGCTGGAAGTTTATTGTATAAGATACCAAACCTTTTTCCTTATAACAGTTTTACTAAAATTTTTACCAAACCTAAAGTTTGGTGTATGTTTAGCAGCTTTAAATAAAACATATATTTAAAATCTGGATTTATGTGAAAACAAAATTTCAAAATAATTTCTAACATAATCACAACGGCTAATTTCCCTCAGAGCCTTTGACTGAGGGAGATAAACTCTATTTTATTTTAAACATTAAATAATAAAATTTGCTTTATAATTTCTATTACCAAGAATCTTTATCATTTGTTTGTTTGTGATGGAGTCTTGCTCTGTTACCCAAGCTGGAGTGCAGTGGTACTATCTCGGATCGCTGCAAACTCCACCTCCCGGATTCAAGTGATTCTTCTGCTTCAGCGTTCCGAGTACCTGGGATTACAGGTGCTCACAATAACGTTCAGCTAATTTTTGTGTTTTTAGTAGAGACGGGGTTTCGCCATGTTGGCCAGACTGGTCTCAAGCTCCTGACTTCAAGTGATCCTCCCGCCTTGGCTTCCCAAAGTGCTGGAATTACAGGCGTGAGCCACCATACCCGGTCCCTAGCATCTTTATTGTTTAAAAAATTATGAAATATTTCAAACTACAAAAAAAATGCAGAAGCTAATATAAATACCAGTATATTCACTAATAAGTTTTCATGTCTTAACATTTTATCACATTTTTATTAGATCTCTTTTCTGTTCTTTTTTTTTTTTTTTTAGTAGAGACAGGGTATCAATATGTTGCCCAGGCTAGTTTCTGCCTCCTGGCCTCAAGTGATCCTCCCACCTCAGCCTCTTAAGTAGTTTGAATTATAGGCACAGGCTGGGTGCGGTGGCTCAGGCCAGGTGCGGTGGCTCAGGCCTGTAATTCCAGCACTTTGGGAGGTCAAGGCGAGTGGATCACTTGAGCTCAGGAGCTCAAGACCAGCTTAGCCAACATGGTAAAACCCCGTCTCTACTAAAAATACAAAAATTAGCTGGGTGTGGTGGCATTTGCCTCTAATCCCTGCTAATCAGGTGGCTGAGGTATGAGAATCACTTGAACCTGGGAGGCAGAGGTTGCAGT
>NW_016107528.1:574403-584429 GCF_001604975.1 Cebus imitator | reverse complement strand
AATTATAGGCACAAGCTACTATGCTTAGTTAGTTCTGTATTCATATAAAAAGAAAATATGGATAGAGTGGAAGGTCCTTCTCAATCTCATTTTCCTTCTTTTTTGAATTTGGTGTTTATCAATCCCATACACTTTTTGGACTTTTACTGCATGAATATATGAGCAACATATACTATTGTTTTTTGTGTTTTTTTGTTTTTGTTTTTGTTTTTTTGAGACAGAGTCTCGCTCTGTTGCCAGGCTTGAGTGCAGTGGTATGATCTCAGCTCAATCTCAACCTTCCCAGTTCAAGCGATTCTCCTGCCTTAGCCTCCGAAGTAGCTGGGATCACAGGTTTGTGCCACCACACCCAGCTAATTTTTGAATTTTTAGTAGAGACGGAGTTTCACCATGTTGGCCAGGATGGTCTCGATCTCCTGACCACCCACCTCAGCCTCCTAAAGTGTTGGGATTACAGGTGTGAGCCACTGCGCCCGGCCTCATGTTTTTAATCTATACAAATGCTTTTGCAACTTGCATATACAAAGTTCATTATAATTGCTTATAGTATTTGGTAATATGAATATACAACTTTTTATCTGTTCTCATTGATAAACATTTCATTTATTTTCACCTATTGTGCTATTACAAGCAAGGCTTTATTAAACATCCTTATTTCTATCTCCGACCTTATAGACACACTTCTGGAATTTAAGATATTCACATTTTCAACCTTAATTGAAATTTCAGAATTGTTCTTTATCATGCTTGTACCAAGTTTATGAAAGATCCCCTTGTTCCACATCCTCACTCACACTCAGTATTATCAGACTTAAATTTTGCCATCAGGATGTGGTTTTACTTTGCATTTCTCCTCATGAGGAGTAGCATTAATCATCTTTTCTTAATTGTATTGACCATTAAATAGCTTATTCATATCTTTTGCCCATTTTTCTTTTTCTTTTTTTTTGAGATGGAGTCTTACTCTGTTGCCAGGCTGAGCAAGACTCCATCTCAATCTCTGCTCACTGCATCTTCCAACTCCCTGGTTCAAGTGGTAGTCCTGCCTCATCTCCTGAATAGCTGGGATTACAGGCACCATGCCCAGCCAATTTTTGTGTTTTTAGTAGAGACAGGGTGTCACCATGTTGGCCAGGATGGTCTCAATCTCCTGATCTCGTGATCCACCTGCCTCAGCCTCCCAAAGTGCTGGGATTACAGGTGTGAGCCACCATGCCCGGCCTCTTTTGCCAATTTTTCTATCGGATTTTGGTCCTTTTCTTACCTGTAGGAACTCTGTAAAGTACGGTAACCTTTTACCCACTATTGTGTTGCAAATATCTTCTAATTAGTGGCTTGTCTTCTCTTTTTATATGGTAGCTCTATGTTATTCAAAAGTTTTTTATTTTATTTTAAAATTACTGTTTTTCTCCATTATGGTTTATAACTGTTCCATGTACATTTTAGAATCAACTTATCAAGTTCCACAAAATTCCAATCAGAATTTGATTGGAATTGCATTGATTTCATCAGTTGGAATACACACAGTACAGTAATTGATATCGTCAAGTATTGAGTTAGAATTCAGTTGACATTGCATTGGATTTATTGATGTGGAGAGAATTGATATCATTTAGATACTGAGCCTTCCTATTCATGATTTTGGCATGACATAATCTCTGGTTCATTTAGGTCTTTAAAAAATATTCTTAGAGATTTTCTTGTTAAGCATCTTTTTTTTCTGGACCTTTTCCTCAGGATCATAGCATTTTTTCTGTAACTATAGTTTTAATATACAAATATGCAGTTTTTATTATAAAAAATTTTAAATACATACAAAGTAAACAGAATAGTATAATTTCCCCTTACTTAGTTTTAACAGTTATCAACATTCTGTCTTTTTAAAATCATCTATAGTAGGTGCTTTTCAACCATTTTTTCATTATTATCCCTTCAAGGAGACTTTTTAGATTTTTTTTCAGATCACCCCTCTTATGAAATTTTAATACCAAAGATATGCTGTAAAACTCCTTAAGAACTGTATGTATACATATGCTTTAGCTGTAAAAAGAGTTTCTTTTACCTTCTAAGAATGAATTTTGTCCCTCTTGAGAGTAACATCACATCCATTGAGAAGACATAATCCATGCTACACCCTCTCCCCACCCCAGTTCAACATTAGTATATGTATCGTTCTCTTTTTTAGATAGAATTTATTCATTGAACTATACATATTAATTACACAATTTTGAAAAATACATACATCTATATAACCCATACCTCCTTCAAGAAATAGAACATTTTCGTCTTCCCAGAAAGTAATGATATATTTTTGATTATACATTCACATTATTTGTTGCTATTATAAAAATAACCTAATTACATTTTGAATGTTTTTTCGAGACAGTGTCTCACTCTTTCACCCAGGCTCTAGGGTGCAGTGGTGTGATCACGGCTTACTGCAGCCTCAACCTCTCCAGGCTCAGGTGATCCTCTCACCTCAGCCTCCCGAATAGCTGGGACTACAGGCAACTACCACCATACCTGGCTAATTTTTGTATTTTTTTTAGAGATGAGTTTTATCATGTTGCCCAGGCTGGTCTTGAACTCCTGAGCTGAAGCAATCCACCCACCTCAGCCTCCCAAAGTGCTGGGATTACAGGCAAGAGCCCCCTGTCCTGCCTCTTGAATGTTTATCTTGAATCTAGCAAACTTGCGGAACTCACTGATTCTAAAAATTTTGTAGATGCACTTTGTGTTTTCTATTTAAATAATCATATCATCTGTGAATTTAAAAAGCTTTCTGGCCAGGTGCGGTGGCTCACGCCTGTGATCCCAGCACTTTGGGAGACCAAGGCAGGCGGATCACCTGAATTCAGGAGTTTGAGACCAGCTTGGCCAACCTGGTGAAACCCTGTGTCTACTAAAAGTACAAAAATTAGCCAGGTGTGGTGGCGTGTGCCTGTAATCCCTGCTAGTCAGTAGGCTGAGGCAGGAGAATTGCTTGAACCCAAGAGACAGAGGTTGTAGTGAGCCAAGATCGCGCCACTGCACTCCAGCCTGGGCGACAAGAGTGAGACTCCACGTCAAAAAAAAGCTTTCTGGTTTTTTTAATAGTTCATATAAGTATACATACATTTATATTTATATATGTATATACTTATACGGACACACAGACACATATGTATAAATGTGTATCTATATGTATATATGGATGGTTTTTTAAGTGTGAAGTTCCATTGAAGCAGTGCTTGTAGATATTCTTATATTGTCCGTAAGGAAACCTTTCTAATGTTTCACAAATATTATGTTTGTTGTGGGATATTAGTTGTAAGCTTTAATAATTTAAAGGCATTCCCGACTATCATTTTCTTAAGCATTTTCATTAAAGTGGTTGAATTTTATCAAGTACTTAATCTACATCTCTTGAGATAATCAAAAGATGTTAAGAGACAAGAGATCTTAATTAAATTTTTTCCTCTATCAGTATGATGAATTAAATGAATACATTTTATAAAATTTAAACGATCCTTGTATTGTGGGATAAACTTAGATAAGTTCATTAGTCGTGATATGCACTTTTCAAACACCTTACTGGATTGAGTTTGCTTTTTTGGAGGGGTAGGAGCTAATATCTGTTTAGATCTTTTGTGTCTTTTCCTAACAAATACTGGCCTATGGTTTTTCTTTTTCATGCTGTCCTTGAGCCTTGGTGTATTAGTTTCCTAAGGGTGCAGTAACAAATTACCATAAACGTGTTTACAACAACACAGATTTCTTTTTTCATAACTATGGAGACTAGAGATGTGATATCAAAGGGTCAGTGGAGCCCTGCTCCCTTCTAAGGATCTAGGGAAGAATCCTTCTTTGTCTCTTCCTAACCTTTGCTGGTTGATGGTGGTCCTTGGCCTTCCTTGGCAAGTAGGTACGTCACTCCAGTTTCTCCCTCTGTCTTCACGTGGCCCTCTTACCTCTGTATGTCTGTGTCCAAATTTCCCTCTTCCTATAAAGACATCAGTCATTGGACCAGGCATGGTGGTTCATGCCTGTAATCCCAGCACTCTGGGAGGCCGAGACGGGTGGATCACCTGAGGTCAGGAGTTCGAGACCAGCCTGGCCAACATGGTGAAACCCCATCTCTACTAAAAATAGAAAAATTAGCCAGGCGTGCTGGCGGCTGCGTGTAATCCCAGTTACTTGGGAGGCTGAGGCAGGAGAATTGCTTGAACCCAGGAGGTAGAGGTTGCAGTGAGCTGAGATCATGCCGCTGTACTCCAGTCTGGGCAACAGCAAGACTGTCTCAAAAAAAAAAAAATAACTAAAATAAAAATATAATAAAATGAAAGACATTAGTCATTGGCTTTAGGGCCCACCCTAATCTATTATGACCTCCTCTTAACTTGGTTATGTCTACAAAGACTCTGTTTTTAAATAAGGTCACATTCAGAGGTTTCTAGTGGAAATAAATTTGGAGCTATTTAACCCAGTATGCTTTGTGTCAAGATTTTACTAGCCTTATTGTAAGTCTTTGTCATCAAGAAATTATATGAAGATTCACAAATTTCAATCTTAAATCATTGGAGATATTGTAAAATCCCAGAGTACTACACTGTTTCTTTTATCTTGAGAAACGTACAGAGAAGATGAGTAAATATTTAACTTGCTTTCATGACTTAAAACCTAACCCAGCACCTTTTACCATCTTATTCAAGTTTCACAACAAATACTTTTATTAATGCTTACTAAGGGTATAGAAGGTTAATATCAAACAGAATAAAGTAAACCCCCCAGGCTAGCAAGTAAGCATATTCTCTGCCTATTCTCTCCTTCACTGTAGAGTGATATGAAGGCTCAGCCATCTGCATGTGTTTTATTCTTTGTTACTTCCTTTAGTCTAACTCAGTGGTTAGTGGTTCTTATGTGTATAAACAATTCGTAGATAGCCTTAGATCTACAAAAGTATGTATTGTACTTTGTAAAAAAACTTTAAGTGATTTTCTAGGGAAGATTAGCTGTGTATGAGTGTTGGTTTCCCCTTTTTGCACACATTAGAACTGTACTCTATGTGAGATGTAACTTTAGTGTGAGTATAAGAAAAAAAATGTACATATCTTTATTCTAGAGCTTTTAGCTATATTAATTCAGTGTTGTGGATAGATTTTTTAGATTTTTTTTTCTTAACTTTCCACAATGGCACTGTGAAGCCATTAAATTATCATTCCTACAAGTGAGGAAAACTGTAGAAGGTGAAGCTATGTTAACAGTGAGGTAGTCTTTGTTCAGTGGACTAGATTACTACACAGATATTAAAAGATTCTTATAACTAAAAGGCCTTAAAGGATAATAGATTTAGTATCTTTCATTCAATGTTAAACTATATTTTTTCCTTCATTTTTAGATTTTATTCATCACATTAATGACACAGACACTATACTGAGTAGCAATAATAGCAACCCTGGTAAGTAGTTTGGGATGTTGTTTGTTTCTTTACTTTCCACCTTGCTCCCAAAGGATTTAATGTAGAACATGTGGCCTTATTTTAGGTAAATGATTAGCAGAAAATTATTGTGTTTACTGAGCTGCTACTAAATTGTTGGTAATTAGTGAGTTTAAAAAAAAAAGACCCTCCAAAAGGCTGTGTTAATGTAAGCCAGGCAAGAGGTTGTATTAATGTGAGCTAGGCAACACTTAGTTCATATTATACAACTCACAATTTTATCTACAGTATCCATATTTGCCTGTGAATAATCAATATTTTCAAGAACCAATATCACTATTAATTATATCAGCGGTCTAGAAGCATAGTTCTCGGCTTGTTAACTTCGTTTTGGAGATGTATTGTTTTAGTTACTAACATATAAGCTGTACAATTTCGTAACCTGTAAAATGATTAATTTTCTAGTAATAAACAGAGGTTAGTAACTAAATATAAATTTCGTTAGTAATGAAAAATAAATGGAAGCTTTAGCTCCAAAAGAAATTAATTTCTTAGAAGTTTTTATTTATTTAAAAAAAAAAAAAAATCCTGTGGCCAATGGGTTTAATCCAGTATGGCAGTTACAGGGAAAGTGAATATAAATACTAATATAACCTTGGTAGCAGTTATGCTGTTAAATTTGAATATTACCTAAAGCTGTATGTATTTAGATTTCAGGGATACTAAATTGATGTCATGTTGATGGAGGTGCACATTGATCACTAAGAGGATAATTCATTTGGCCAGGCGAGGTGGCTCTCGCCTGTAATCCTAGCATTTTGGGAGGCCAAGGTGGGCAGATCACCCGAGGTCGGGAGTTGGAGACCAGCCTGACCAACATGGAGAAACCCCATTTCTACTAAAAATACAAAATTAGCCGGGCATGGTGGCGCATGCCTATAATCACAGCTACTCGGGACGTTGAGGCAGGAGAATTGCTTGAACCTGGGAGGAGGAGGTTGCAATGAGCCAAGATCGCACCATTGCACTCCAGCCTGAGCAACAAGAGTGAAACTCCACCTCAAAAAAAAAAAAAAAGGGGGATAATTCATTAAATACATTTATTAAGCCGACTATGTGTCAGGAACTGTTCTAGGCTCTGGGGACATAATAATGAACAGACGAAAGTTTGTCCTCTCATGGAGTATACATTCTAGTGTTTGCTACTCAGTGTCTTACTTTGCCCCTAATTAAACCTGTCTTTTGTTAATGCTAGAAAATGAGTGAGTAACGTACTAGCTTTTATTCCTGTGAACACACACATATACCTCTGAATTATTATACTAAAATATCTTGTGCCCTATCCCTCAGAATTTTCAAAGGACCAAATAACATCCTTGTTTTTAAAGAGAAAATTATTTTGCTATACCTATTCTGATACTAATTGATGAAACTAGTTTACTAATATCTAAATTTAATAGTATTTCTCCTCCAGTAGGGAGTCAGTTCATCATTAAGGTAATAAATATTAATATCACAGTCATGTTGAAGATTTAGAGAACACCATCAGCAAAGTCAGATTACTTTGTATAGTGATATCTTATATCCAGCACTTCTTTATTTCTCTGCTAATGTTTATTTTGAACAGTGTAGTAAATAGTGAGAGTATGAAACAATCCATTTCAGTTAATGTAAAAAATTTTAGCTGCTGGGCATGGTGCCTCACACTTTTAATTCTAACACTTTGGGAGGGAGAGGCAGGAGGATTGCTTGAGCCTAGGAGTTTGAGATCAGCCTGGGCAACATAGCAAGACCCCATCTATAAAAAAAAGTTTTAATTAACATAATGGCGTGTGCCTGTAGTCTGTGCTACTCAGGACACTGAGGCAGGAGGATTGCTTGAGCCTGAGTGGTTGAGGCTACAGTATGCCATAGTTATGCCATTGCCCTCCAGCCTGGGTGACAGAGACCCGGTCTCAAAAAAAAAAAATTACAGCTAACATTCATTGAATACCTGTGTGTAGGCATTCTATTAAATGTTTTACAGCAACCCTAAATGGTAGATACTGTCAACTCCATTTTCCAGATGAAGAAACCAGGGCACATAGTAGTTAATTTCATCCAAGGACACCTTACTATTAAGTGGCAGAGTTGGGATTCATTATTCAATTACCTTCCACAGCCTGTGCTCTTTTTTTTTTTCCTTCTTTCTTATTTTTTGGAGACAAGCTCTCTTTCTGTTGTCTAGACTGGCCTGCAGTGGCATAATCACAGCTCACTGCAACCTGGTACTTCTGGGTTTCAGCAATCCTCCCACCACCTCCCAAGTAACTGGGACTATAGTTACACGCCCCATCCAGCAAAATTTTGCTATTCTTGTAGAGACAGGGTTGCCATGTTTTCTAGGCTAGTTTCAAACTCCTGGCCTCAAGTGATCCTCCTGCCTCAGCCTCCCAAAGTGCTGGGATTATAGGCATGAGCCACTGTGCCCAGCTGCCATAGCCTGGCTATCATAACCTGTGCTTTTAACCACTATAATTAGCACAGGAAAATTTCTGTCCAGAGCATAGAAGAAAAAAGCACACTAAAACGTTGACTAAGGAGAAAGAAAATTCTTACAAAGAGCTGATTATTAGCAAAAGCTCCATTGTGACATTAGAAACACAATAAGAATGGCTGGTATTCTGCCTAATAACCAAAGAAATTGCCACTGATAGATCAGTATTTAAGAAACACATTTAGGCTGGGCGCAGCAGCTCATGCCTGTAATCACAGCACTTTGGGAGGCCAGGGCAGGCGGATCATGAGGTCAGGAGTTCGAGACCAGCCTGGCCAGCATGGTGAAACCCTGCCTCTACCAAAAATCCAAAAATTAGCCAGGCATGGTGGGATGTGCCTGTAACCCCAGCTACTCAGGAGGCTAAGGTAGCAGAATCGCTTCACCCGGGAGGTGGAGGTTGTAGTGAGCCGAGATCATGCCACCACACTCCAGCCTGGGCAACAGAGTGAGACTCTGTCTAAAAAAAAAAAAAAAAAAGAAACATACATTTTACTGACTTCCCAGTTGTCTGGATACCATCTGGACTCAGGTTTTTATCAAATGTGATTAACTTCCAGAATTATTTTGGATTGTTGGGATTCAAGATTCTTGCATTTTTATCAGTGATTATGATACTGTGGCAGCTGTTTCAATGATGTTTGCTTTTTATTCCAAACCCATAGATTTTGTTTGTTGTTAAAAAGAAACCTGCTCTTTGGCCTTTGTATGGGTTATTAATGTAATAAACAGTCACCCTAAATGATATTTTTTATACTATTGTATACATAAGACGTAACACCATCCAGCCCAATATTTTCTCTCTAGCAATGGAACCAAGGGATATTTGGTGGGATATTTTTGTAGTTTCTAGTAGAGTTTAAAGATAATATCTCAGGACTGGGCACAGTAACTCATGCATAATCCCAGCACTTTGGGAGTCCAAGGTGGGTGGATCACCTGAGGTCAGGAGTTCAAGACCAGCCTGACCAACATGGCTAAATCCCATCTCTACTAAAAATACAAAAAATAGCTGTGCATGGTGATGTGCGCCTGTAGTTACAGCTACTTGGGAGGCTGAGACAAGAGACTTGCTTGAACCCAGGAGGTGGAGGTTGCAGTGAGCCAAAATCACGCCACTGCACTACAGCCTGGGTGACTCTGTCTCAAAAAATAAATAAATAAAAATAAAGATAGTATCAGAAATTTTAAAGATTCCTTCACCCTTATTTATGTTTAGGTGAAGGATTCCTAATATTCCTAAAATTAACCCTCTATTTTTTCCAGAAAGGAGATATTTAGGCTCCTAGGAAAAGTTGAAGTTTGGTAGAACAAGTGTCTGTCTCTAGGGGCAGTCATTTTCTGTTGTTGTTGTTTTTTTTTTTTGTGGTCTTCTCTAATCTGGTGCTTTCCTATTGCAGTGATTTGTCCAAGTGCCGGGAGTGGAGGCCATCCTGACAACAGCTCTATGATTTTCTATGCCAATGACACAGGAGCCCAACAATTTGAAAAGTGGTGGGATAAGTCCAGGACAGTGCCCTTTTATCTTGTAGGGCTTCTCCTTCCACTGCTCAATTTCAAATCTCCTTCATTTTTTTCAAAATTTAATATCTTAGGTAAGTAGTAGCACTGAAATATGGAGACTTTGTGTAATAGAATATGTGGTGGAGTCTAGGGAAATATGGTCTGAGTGGTGAGTTACCTTCCAAGCCTGTTCATTTGTGTTTGATTTGTTTATCCTTCCATCCTTCCTTCCTTCCTTCCTTTCCTTTCCTTTTTCCTTTGCTTTTCCTTTCCTTTCTGAGTTTTGCTCTTTTTGCCAGGCTGGAGTGCAATGGCACGATCTCACCTCACCAGCCTCCCAAGTAGCTGGAATTACAGGTGTGCGCCACCATGACCAGCTAATTTGGTAGTTTTTAGTAGAGGCGAGTTTTCACCATGTTGTCCAGGCTGGTCTCAAACTCCTGACCTCAGGGATCCACCTGCCTCAGCCTCCCAAAATGCTGGGATTACAAGCATGAGCCACCACGCCCAGCAATTTGTTCCTTCTTACAATAACCTGATTTTTCTATTTTTTTTTTGTGGAATTTGGCAT